>NW_020954639.1:9326914-9492808 GCF_900497805.2 Vombatus ursinus | reverse complement strand
CTATCTATCTATCTATCTATCTATCTATCTATCTATCTATCTATCTAGCCACACATACATATAATTTTTTCCCTCCAACTACCCTAATGCTGATAAAGGTCTCATGAGTTACAAAAATCATCTTTCCATGCAGGAATGTAAACAGTTCAACCTTAATAAGTCTCTTATGATTTTCTCTTTCCTGTTTACCTCTTCATGTTCCACTTGAGTCTTGTATTGGAAAGTCAAATTTTCTATTCAGCTCTGGTCTTTTCATCAAGAATGCTTGAAAGTCCTCTATTTCACTGAACGACCATTTTTTCCCCTGAAGAATTATACTCAGTTTTGCTGGGTAGGTGATTCTTGGTTGTAATCCTATCTCCTTTGCCCTCCAGAATATTATATTCCATGCCCTGCGGTCCCTTAATGTAGAAGCAGCTAAATCTTGTGTTATCCTGATTGTGTTTCCACAATACTTGAATTATTTCTTTCTGGCCACTTATAATATTTTCTCCTTGACCTGGGGACTCTGGAATTTGGCTACAATATTCCTAGGAGTTTTCTTTTGGGGATCTCTTTCAGGAGGAGATGGGTGGATTCTTTCAATTTCTATTTTGCCCTCTGGTTCTAAAATATCAGGGTAGTTTTCCTGGATAATTTCTTGAAAGATGATGTCTAGGCTCTTGTTTTGATTATGGCTTTCAGATAGTCCAATAATTTTTAAATTCTCTCTCCTGGATCTATTTTCCAGGTCAGTTGTTTTTCCAGTGAGATATTTCACACTATCTTCTGTTTTTTTCATTCTTTTGGTTTTGTTTTACAATGTCTTGATTTCTCATAAAGTCACTAGCTTCCAATTGCTCTATTCTAATTTTTAAGGGAGTATTTTCTTCAGTAATCTTTTGAACTTCCTTTTCCATTTGGCCAATTTTGCTTTTTAGGGCATTCTTCTCCTCATTGGCTTTTTGGACCTCTTTTGCCATTTGGGTTAGGCTGTTTTTAAGGTGTTATTTTCTTCAGTATTTTTTGGGTCTCCTTTAGCAAGCTGTTGACTTGTTTTTCATGATTTTCTTTCATCACTCTCATTTCTTTTCCCAGTTTTTCCTCTACTTCTCTTAGTTGCTTCTCAAAATCCCTTTTGAGCTCTTCCAAGGCCTGGGACTGATTCATATTTTTCTTGGAGGCTTTGGATGTAGGAGCTTTGACTTTGTTTTCTTCTTCTGGTTGTATGTTTTGATTTTCTTTGTCACCAAAGTAAGATAATATAGTCTGACTCTTTTTGTGCTGCTTGCTCATGATCCCAACCAATTACTTGAGTTTTAAACTCTTTGTTAAGGTAAGAGTCTGCTTCCAATGTAGAGAATATTCTGTCCCAAGCTTTGGGGGTTTGTACAGCTGTTTTCAGAGATACTTCTAGGGACCTGAAAAGTGTCATTTCTTCCAAGGTGCTATGATAAGGGGCGAGGTGTTTCCTCTCCACAGCCACAACAAGCTCCACCACGCCAGCACTCCTCCTTGCCCCAGGATCACCCCTCAGAACTGTGACCCAGATCCAAGCACTGGTAAAGCAAGAGATTCCTGCCTCAGCACTGGCAAAGAGATCTTTGCAATCCCCCTCTGAACAGCCACTTGATTCCTCCTTAGTCTGTGGGCCAGAAGCTCAGGAGGCAGCTGCTGCCCTGAGGGCGGCTGAGACCTAGCTTCTTCTCTAACCACAGTCACAGACTTTTCTCACTGACCTTCTAAGTTGTCTTTGGCATTTGTGGGTTGAGAAGTCTGGAAACCGCCACAGCTGCCTACGATTCAGTCCTCTGAGGCCTGCTCCAGGGTCGCTGTGACCTGCACACCCACACCAAACTGTGCTCCTCTCCCCACCCAGGGGCAATATACCTTTCTGATCAGCCATCCAGGTTGTCTTTGGCTGGAAATTTATTTTACTCCTTTTTTTTTGTGGGATCTGCTGCTTTAGAATTTGTTTAGAGCCATTTTTATAAGTATTTGAAGGGGTTTGAGGGACAGCTCAAGCAAGTCACTGCTTTCCCTCCACCATCTTGGCTCTGCCCCACCTTTCCCTACATTTTTGAAATCATATATTTATTTCTTGTAGCACAAAAGTACTCAATCATATTCATATACCTCAATTTACTCAGCCACTCCTCAATTGTTAGGCATCCTTTTAGAGGATGTTTACTCATTTTCCAAGTCTTACTTCCTGACTTGGGACTTTCCATTAGGCCAGGCTCTGTGTACTACTGGAAGGAATGGTAGGGCATTCTTTGGTTCTGATTTTTATTATATGGGGTCTGGATCCTTACTTCTGTATGCTTCAAGGACCTTAAAAGCATTTCCAGCCAGAATGTAGCTCTGAGACAAAGACTGCACTGGGACAATCTGATCCCAGAAAAGCCTTAATCTTTGGCCTCCTGGTCCAACCCTCACACACTCCAGAACCTTAGTTTTGGGTCAGAATTACATGTCTATACATTCTGGACATTCTTGGCTAGACCCTGTTTAGGGTTTGTATTTTTCTATTCCCAGTGTATAACTTCAGCCTCTAGACTTCACTGGCTTTCCCCTGGTTCCCAAACTGTTAAGGCTTACTTGAGCTATATTTCTGGGCTTACTTGAGCTATATGGGCCACTCTTTTCTAACTAAACCCCTTTTGAGCTGGCAAAATGAACTTACTGTAGTTTCTTTTTTTTTTCCCTTAGGCAATTGGGGTTAAGTGACTTGCCCAGGGTCACACAGCTAGTAAGTGTAAAGTGTTTGGTCTGAGGTCAGATATGAACTCAGGTCCTCCTGACTTTAGTGCCGGTGCGCTATCCCCTGTACCACCTAGCTGCCCCTGTAGTTTCTCCTTGGATTTCTTTATATTGCTGGATCTGGTGCCATTTTTCATCCTTGCTGGAGTGGTTGCTAGAGATCTGAGCTTTTTTATTTCTCCCTCTACCATCTTGAAGATTAATTATTTTTGTTTCTTTATCTGAAGAATAGAGATAATGAATGTAAAATGGAGATAATAATAATGTGTAGGCTGTGTCCTTGTTGGCAGCATATACATATCAAAGGCAGTGAGATAGCCAAGAATACGCCTAGGCCGAGGGAAGACATTGATGTTGCTTTTGATCTTATTTTTTTTTGTCTGTTCCTTTCCTCTCTCCCATGAGAGACCAAAAGATCTCAGGGTTAGAAAACTGGAGGGCCCAAACCCAGAAAATCCTTGGCAATTTGATGGCAGGGTAGCCTCAAAAGGGATGTTGATACTGTACAATTTAGCAATCACAAATTAAATAGGAAGCCATGAGGATTTTTTAAACCTACATCACTGAGACTTCTTATGTAGACCCTGAGCTTAGGAAGCAGGAAGTATAGGTTGAAAAATAGACTTCAGCTTCAAGGCATTATAGTTATTTCCAGCTGCTTTATATGAAAAAAACAAGAAACAAGAAACTGTGCTTAGGTTGAAGACTCTCCTTCTGGAAAGGTAACCTTCATATCAGAGAACAGATAGATCCTTCATATGGGAAGAAAAATTTCTTGGGATTTTTTTCCCAGTTGATGACTGACTGTTTTTGGTTTTCGTCTTTCTAAAAGAACTAATCAAGTCAAGTAAAAAAGTTTTTAGTAAGTCCCTACTTTGTGCCAGGTACAGTGGTAAGTGCTGAAGATACAAAGACAAAAACATTCTCTGCACTGTCCTAAGGACTTCATACCAGACGCATGAGCTTACAGTCTAATGAGACTGTAGCAAAAGGTCTCTGTTTTAAACTAAAATAGTAATGGCTTCCTCCTATGAAGAAAAAATAACACCTCAGCTGAATACTTCAGATCCAGGCCCCACAACCTGGTGTACTGGAAACAAGGGAGGACTTGGGATCAAAATTCTAGTCTGGCCAGTTACTACCTCTGTAACCTGGGCAAGTCACTTAACTTCTTGGAGGTCCTCAGTTTCTTTATCTGTATAAATGAGATGGTTGAACTAAATGACCTCCAAGGCTCCTTCTAGCTCTGAATCTATAACCCTTTAAACTTCATGCCTAAAGGAGTTGTACGTCAGTAACGACCAATGCTCAAGAGGTCATTGGAGCAATGTTGATCAGTGGCTGTGGGAGAACAGCAGAGAAGGATGCCTGTTAGGGACCAATTCTGTGCCCACACACAAGAAGAGGTAATAGCCCATGTGAAACCAACAGGGAATAAGCCTAGCAGAGTTGTTTAGTCATTTCAGTCGGTCTGACTCTTCATGACTGCCTTTGTGGTTTTCTTGGCAGAGACATTAGAGTGGTTTGCCATTTCCTTCTCCAGTTCACTTTACAGATGAGGAAACTGAGGCAAATAGGGTTGAGTGACTTGTGCAGAGTCACACAGCTAGTAAGTGTCTGAGGCCAGATTTGAATTCATGAGGATGAGACTTCTTGACTGCAGGCTTGGCATTCTATCCCCTATGCCACCTAGCTGCCCCAAGATGATATTAATTGAAGATATTGGAGACTCTGTAGTGTCACAGGTATGAATTGTTCCTCTGTGTGTGTCCTGGCAATACACACTCTCTATGTGTGAGATCCTCCATGATATGTACCCTAGTTCCCTGTATGTATGCCTCTTTACAAGTGTTTACCATGTGTAAAATGGTATAAATATTTGTGGGAGAGTATACCATAGGCTTAGGGGAAATGTTTGTTGATACTTTTCTTACTATGCTATTTCATTAAATGACTTCGTTTACTAATTGTATCCTTTGACTCACTAGTAAAAGCAGATATATTGTAGGGGCCTGTGATCTATAACTTTGAGGAACTCTAGACTCACAGAATACTTTGAATACAGGAGAATCTTCTTTCTCTCTCTCTCTCTCTCTCTCTCTCTCTCTCTCTCTCTGTGTATGACATTTACGTTGAGTGTTTTTTTTTTGGGTGCTGTGCTTCTAAAGTACCCGCCTCATGCAGTTGTGAGGATCCAGTGGGGTAATGTATATAAATGCTTAACTGATATTAAAGTGCTATATAAATGTAAGCTGTAATTATTAAATTTTTTTTTTTCGGTGAGGCAATTGGGGTTAAGTGAGTTGCCCAGAGTCACACAGCTACTAAGTGCTATATGTCTGAGGCCAGATTTGAATTCAGGTCCTTCCTGACTCTAGGGCCGGTGCTTTATCCACTGCGCCACCTCGCTGCCTCCTGTAATTATTAAATCTTAAAGCAAGAGTTTTTAACTTGGGTTTTATATTTTGATACCTGTATTTTAATATAATTGATTTCCATCTTGACCTATGTGTTATTTTTATGTATTTAAAAACATTATTCTGAGAAGGGGTCTTGAGGCTTAACTAGAATCTCATAGGGGTCAATGTCATACAAAAAATTAAGAATCCCTATGTTAGAGGAAAGAAAAATCTATTTTGTAGAGTTCACTGGAATCTTTGAATGAACTTTAAGATATAATAATCCCTTTCAGCTGGAGTTCCTGGTAATCTCTAGTGTTTGCAACACTTCCTTTTTTTTTTTGACTTATCTTTTGAATCATCTGTAGTTCCACACTTTTAGTAATAATGTTTGATAAAAACAAGCTTCATTCTGTGACCCCAGCAACATCTATTCATGCAGGCCCTTCCCTGGTCCCAAATACTGACTCAGGCCTTATTAATCTTTCACTGTTTCTTGTGAAGCAGTTTTCTATCTATATATGGTAATGGTGCTGAAACTCTAGCCAATTGCTTAGCCAGCAAAACCAGAGAGTATAGATATCTTAACAGAAGTTTTATAACTGTAGGTGCCTTTGTGTTACATCAGTGGAGGCCAGTTATCAAGAGCAGTTAAATCTTCATATAGAAATTTTATTTCTTCCCCAGTCGGACCAATGATTATTGCAGAGACAACTGGCAAACTCTCCTTGCCAATGAACTTTAACCCTCAGATTGCCTTGACGTTGTTGGGAACGGTGTTACAGAAGGTCAGTTCAGGGGCAGTGCAGATGCAATTATTAAATTTTTTTTTTTTTTTTGCCAGCAATGCCTTCGAGCTTTATTGCCTTGTGGAATAAGGACTGACAGGTATTCATTCGAGCTTTACTTAATTTATTTTTAAATGCTTCATTGCTGCCTTTTGTTTTTGCATCAAAGTTATTTCCAAATATACCTCTCCTCCCCCAGCTACCTGCCAGATGAGTCCTCTCGTGTAACAAAGAAAAACAGTTAAGCAAAACTCACCAACATTGTGACCTTTTCTGACAGCAAATACATTTTTCACCTATAGTTCCCTACCTCTCCAGCATTAGGTGGAACACCTCTAAAATAATATAGAAATAGAAAAGGACACAGAGATCATATAAACCAGGAGTTCTTAATTTGTGTGTGTCTGTGATTTTTTTTTTGTGTTCCTTTTGGCAGGCAGGTAAAGCCCAGGGACCCCTTGTGTGAGGATCATGTTTTTAAATAATTGAAGAAAATGCTAAATATCAGTTGAGGGTTAGTGAAAAATAAGGATGTGTTTTTCCCCATCCAAGTTCATAGACTCCTTGAGATCCACCCATGAGCTCCTTGGGGATTTGAGGCCCCTGATAAAGACCCCTGATAAAACAATCCCCTTATTTGTAGTTGAGAAAACCGAGACCTCAAGGGTTTAAGTGACTTGACCAAAGTCAAACAGATAGTGATAGACAAGATCTGAATCCTGGTCTTCTAACTCCAAGTCCAGAGTTTATTCCACTATAGTGGGTGTGTGTGTGTGTCGGGGAGGAGTAGGAGAAGGAGGGTCCTATCATTTAACCATTATTCCTTTGGAAAGTATCTCCTTGAGAGTAGTGAGTGCTAAATTTTTTGTATTTATATTCACAACATTTAGTGTAGTGCCTGGTATACAGTGAATAGTTGATAAATGCTTGTTGCTTGATACAGTATGTGGAAACATTTTGTAAATACACATTCTCTCCAGTGAAATTGAAAACCCAGAGTTTTCAGAGAATAAAGAGTTGGCAGAAAAACAGCTTTTTGGATACAGTGTCATTATCTTGCTTGAAGTAGCTATAGCTAGCTCTCAGTTTAGTTCTAGTAAGAAATGGAGACGCCTTATTAGAGAAATTATAGCTAGAGTTTCCATAGCAGTTTTGCAGATTTGAATGAATGAATGAATGTATGATTAAAGCATTTATTAAGCACTTACTATGTGCAAAGTACTTTATTAAGCTCTGGAGACAGACTGTTCACAAGGAGCACATACTCCGACTGAGCACATAAAGTCCTCTGCCTCAGGGAGTAGTGAAGTGAATGCTAGATTCATAGTCAGAGGACTTGGCTTCAGATCCTCCCTTTGACTTTTATTTCCTGAACCAGGCAAGACCCTTCGCCTCTCTGGGCCTGTTTTTGGTAATCTGAAGGATTTGAATTTGATCACTTTTAAGGTCTCTTTCAGCTCTAAATCTCTGATGCGATGTCCAACAACTTTCTTTTGGCTTAACATCAGTCTCAAGGTCACTAAAAGGAGATCTTTAGATGTGTCTTTTTGGTGGTTGGGGGACATCAGGAATTTCATTTACTTCTTAATTGGGCTTATAAGATGAAGAAGCTTAAGCCCAGCTTTCCTAGGTTGTGCTATTTTTTAAACTATGCCTTTTATACCAAAATTAAAATTATAATTCATTCTTGAATATATTGATATCCTTTTATTTCATTTTTACTGATATGCAAAGCAGATACCTAACCAGGATTCTTGGAACAGTTAAAAAAAAAAAAAAGATGTTTATTGTAACTAGTATAACTCCACTAAGCATGTGCTAAAAATGTGTAAATTGCTGCTTTGCTACGTACTAAACTGGGCTGCCAACAAAGTAGTAATTGACTGCCATCTAGTGTTCTTTACTGGAACTACGTCAGTCTGGCTCTAGCTGGAAGTTATTTGGTTAAATGCTAGACATCCCTCAATGGGGCCTGGGAGATTGTTTTTTTAAACTCTGCCCCATAAACCATTCGGCAGTATTTCAAGCTACCTGGTCCCACATACAAGAGAAAACTTAATGCCAGAGGGAAAACAGAGGTGATGCCGACATGGCAAGAGTCAAGCGAAACACCCTGTAAAAGCCATCCCAGCAAATAAAGAGGAATGGCTTAAATTTTTTGCCACCTGTAATTCAACAAATACATTTTAAATTCATATTAATTTACGGGAGCTGGTGTCTGAGCTCAGAGATTAGAACTCCAGAATATAAACTCCTTTTTGTCTTTGTAATCCCAGTTACTTAGCACAGTCAGTACCTCCCTTACGCATATCAGAAACTTAAATATAAGACCCGTTTATTGAATTATTATGTGATATATGCTATTATGAAATTACTGGATTAAATTAGTATTCTTTCCCTGATGTCTTGCTGTCCCTCCCTCCTCTCCCCTAACCTTCTACCCTTACTTCATATGCAGCTGGGTTAAAATTTAGCATGAGGTGGCACATTGTTTTTACAAGGAAAATAACAGCCTGCCTGAGTCATGTTGCAAGTGAGGGGAGAGCACTCTTTTTTAGTTGCAAGCAAACAGTTCCCTATCACCAAGCAGCAGACAGTAAATACAATACATCTGCATGGTTATTTCAGTTTTTTTTTGAGGGGTGGTTATGCCACCCTTGAAACCCACACCTACTTGTCCCTCTTGAAAAACCACAAACTGGTGCTCTGGAAGTTGTTATGACATTCTGCAACTCACAGTCCTAGTTCATTTAGTCATTGAAATCACTGTGGCTTTGACTGTTTTCTGACCTTTCTCTCCCGTTTAGAGGCACCCTACGGTTCCTGGGCACACTCTGTAATGGGTGATTTGGCAAAAGACAGATTTATCTTAAAACAAAGTTGTCAGAAAATTACAGGGACTGGAGAAAGGATTTGGAGTAGTTTTCCATTTATTCTATGATGGGGTATGTGTGTGTGTGTGTGTATGTGTGTGTGTGCGTGTTTTCTTCCTACAGAATATGGAGTAGTAGAGAGTCAGAAAGTGCTTGAATTTTTAGTATTGAGATTGCTCCACTTTTCAAAGCAGTTCTGCATTTGATCCAGGCATGAAACCAGATGTTTAATTCACTGCCCTTCATTCCAGAAAGACTTGGCCTCAAACCCCATCTCTTCTACAGTTTCATGGTCAAGGTATTTAGCCTCAGTTTCATCCCCTATAAAATGGGGTTAATAATGCCTATAATATATTTATGTTACAGAGTAGCTGTGAGGCTCAAAGTAATGTTTATAAAGTGCTTGGCAAACTGCAAAATGCTATACAAATATCAATCATTCTTGCTCTTAACATCATTGTCCCACTACTCTTTTGTGTTGTCTTCTTTGGTTAGAATGTTAGTTTCTTGAGGGTAGAGATTGCTTTTTTTTTTTTTTTTGCTTGTACTCATAGCTCCAGCTCTTAGCACAGTGCCAGGGACATATTAAGTGCTTAATAAATTCTCTAGTTACCTATCTATCATCATCATCATTAACCAAAAACAATTTTTTAAGCACCAGGCAGTATGCTAGGCATTGGGAATACAAATTTAAGTGAAATAATCTCAGGTGCAAAGAGTTTACATCCTAATGGGTGAGATAACAAATACATCTAGCACTTTTACATGTTTTATGCATTTACTTTATATTTATGAAGTAAATAAACACAAATAGATACAAAGTACTTAATTACAGAGTAGTTTAGGAGGGAGGGCACTATGAGCTGGAGGGATTAGGAAGGGCTTCATGAAGAACAGGGTACTTAGGCTATGTCTTAAAGAGAGGGACGCTGGGAGGAAGATGTAAGTGCATTTCAGGCATGTGGGATGACTAGTGAAAGGCACAAATGGAGAACTGTGGATGGTAGTGTTCAGGAAGGAGAGTGATGTCTAATGAGGCCTGAAAGTCAAGCTGGGGCCTATTTAAATTTTTTTAAATAAATCAATTTAAATCAGCCTCTATAAGCTATTATTCAGCTAGCACCTGTAATTTGTAATAAATCTATAGGCTTCTGTAAGACCATTACAAATGTCTATATTATTTAGAAGTAGTAGGAGTTTATATTTTAATGTTAGATTTGATTGAATTGAGGAGTCACATGGTCAGAAAAATTACTTTGGCAGCATTGCATAGGATGGACTGAGGTGGGAGGAGACTTGATATAGAGGAGACCAATTAGGAGGCTGTCACAGTAATCTAGGCAGGCGGTGATGAGGGCCTAACTAAGGTAGTAGCTGCGGGAGTGGAGAGAGGGAGATGAATTTAAGAATGTAAATCCTGATTAAATTAGATCTCTATATCCATCCCCAGGCTTTAGTTCCCATATCATCAGCTGGCAATTTCAAACTGGCTGTCTTGGATTTACACTCTACCTGTCCAAAACTAAACTCATTATATTTCCTCCTAAACTCTCAAATTTTTTTTTTATTTCTGTCAAAAGAGCCACCATCCTTTCAGTCTCTAGGTTCCTAACTTTGGCATTATCCTCAACTCCTCACCTTCTTGCCTACATATCCAGGAAATTGCCAAATCTGGCCTTTTCTGCCTTGACAACGTTTCGATTCAACTTTTTTTTAAATTTCCTGATAATATATTATTGGGCTTTTTATTTTTGCTTCAGTAAAAACCTGCCTTCAACACTTTAATAGTCTTGAACATAAAATAAAGATAGAAATGATTAGTTTCGGCCCCTCTAAGAAGTAATCGGCATCCGTGATAAGATTGTGGCATTGTGGAAAAAGAAGTAGCTTGGGAGTCAGAGCACCTAAGTTCAGATTTTGACTCTGTCCTGCTTGCCACTGGATCAACTCATTGAACCTTGTTGAAGAAACCTCAGTTTCTTCCTTCATCTGTCAAATGATGGATTTGGAGTAGATGATTTCTGAGTTCTATTTTTGCTCTACATGACTATGACCTAAATACTAGGCAAACTGGTCGGAAACACAGGCTGATTGGTAACCGTAGCGAAGACTGCTTATTTGCATCTTTGTATCTTCTCCACCTAAAACAGTGTCCTCTGCATGGAACTGAACAGCAGAGAAGGGGAAAGTGTAGGTACTGGCCCTTTTAGAATTCTAGCTATCTCTGTAGAGGCAAGTCATGGTCTTAGAGAAGCCTATGAATTTATTGCAATTACAAGTGCTAATTGGATGAAAATGAATAAAGGTTGGTTTAAACTGACTTTTTAAAGGAAATTTAAATACCTATTTAAAGTAAGTGACTTTAACAAAAATGCATCTCAACTGTAACACAATCATTAAGAACCCTAAAAGTGCCCTACAAATGCTAATGATTTCTATCTTTATTTTATGTTCAAGACTATTAAAGTGTTGAAGGCAGGTTTTTACTGAAGCAAAAATAAAAAGCCCAATAATATATTATCAGGAAATTTAAAAATCAGTCTGAGAACTGACCTTGGAGCTTTCAAGATCGTATTATACAATATTCCAAAGACTCAGGAGGTATTCAATATTATGAACACCAAGGACTGTCATATTGTCTGGTCATCAAGTTGCTATTGCATTAGGATATAATAGAATTTTGGAAAAATGACATTGACAACTTCAGATTTTGAATATATTTTAATAAAATGTTTCTAGTATAATTGGAAGCCTGCAATAGCATATTACTGAGTTACTTTTTAGATAGGTTTTTAACTCACTGCCTTGGAAGAATCCTTCAAAAACAAAGGACATTAACATTTTAAAATTATTTTTATCAATGGTGTGAATGACATGGCAGTTAACAAAAAATTAATGAATTTTCTTATCACTTCCCCCACAGCCTTGAGTGTCTCTGGAGACAATGAAGAAATATATCTTAAATATTTGTAATCCTGATGCTGTCGTGAGCAAACAGGTTCTGCCTGGAGAAAGCCTTCTATCATAAGGAATTGAGATTATTAACTAATGATTGAGAAAACTGACTTATCAGAATAAAATTTGCCAATGGGACTCCTAGGATGTGTGGGTAAGAATCACATTGGAGACTGTTGAATATCCCTTTGGTCTCTTTTAAGTGTATCAAAATTATCTTCCTCAAGCAGGACCTGTATAATGAAAGCAGAGAGAAGGGAAAGGAATAAACATTTATATAGCACTTCCTATGTACAAGGCACATTTGATTCTCACAACAACCCTGGGAGGTAAGTACTATTATTACCCCCATTTTACAGTTGAGGAAACTGAGGTTAAATAACTTGCCCAAAGTCACACAGCTAATAAGTATCTGAGGTCAGATTTGAACTCAGGGCCTCTATACTCCAGGGCTCCGCCCAGTGTACCACCAGATACCTCAAAGAGTATTGGATTTAGAGCCTTAGGCAAGAGATCCGTAAGTGGAAGGATCCTCAGAGGTCATTTAGCTCAGTCCCCTCCAAGGAAAGGAAACTGAGACCCATAAAAACAGAGTGACTTACTTACCCATTGTCACCTAAGTAGCAAGGAACAGATCAAGGCCTTTGACTCAGAGTTTGCCTTTATTGTGAATTTTGCCATTATCCATAATCCTGAACATTTTGGTAGTCAGAGAAGAACAAAGAACGTTGTATATGAAACTGTGCATTTCATTATGTTCAGATTTTAAAAAGTATGTATTAGTTGCAACATGGCAGTTACAACATTGGATTTATTTCCTTCTGAATTTTTTTCTGTGCTTTTAAAATATCCTCCCTCCCTCTCTCCCTTCTCTTTGTCTGTCTCTCCATCCATCTCTCTCTTTCTTTCCTTTTCACCTTTCCCTTCCTTCCTCCTTTGTTCCCCCCTCCCCCTCCCTCCTTCCCTTTTTTCCTTCCTTCCTTCCTTCCTTCCTTCCTTCCTTCCTTCCTTCCTTCCTTCTTCCCTCCCTCACTCCCTCCATCCTAATAATAGTCAAGCAAATCAATTCAACGTAAGTAGCTAGGTGGTATACTAGATAGAGTAATGGACCTGGGGTCAGAAAGACCTCAATTCAAATCCACTGGACAAGTCACTTAATCTCTATTTGCCTCAGTTTTGACATTCATAAAATGGGGATAATAAAAGCACCTACTTGCTAGGCATGTTGTATCAAATGAGATAACATATATGAAGTATTCTAACAGCAAAACACTATATAAATGCTATTATTATCATCCTCATCATCTTCATCATCACATTGACCATGTATGTCTTATTCTGTCCCTCTAGTCCACCATCTTTTGGCCAAGAGGTGGGTGACATGCTTTACCATCAGTTTTCTGAAGGCGGGATTGGTCATTGCATTGATCAGAGTTCTGTAGTCTTATGGAATTGTTTTCCTTTATTTTGGACATTGTATACAATGTTTTCCTGCTTCTGCTTGTTTCATTCTGCATAGGTTTATACAAGTCTTCTCAGATTTACATGAATTCATCATAGTCATCATTTCGGTACAAAAATATTCACTTAAATTTGTATGTACACAATTTGTTCAGTTATTTCTCAATGGATGGACACATGTTTTGTGCAGTTCTTCACTCATTATAACATGCTTACCAGTGGTATGATCTTGAGCACATTAAATTAACGGCTCTGTGATCTAATTCTCTTATTTGTAAAATGGACTAAGATATGGCATCACAAGGTTGTTGCAAAGATCCAATGAAATAACGGCTATAAAGTGTTTTGAAATTGTAAATATCAAAATAGATGTCAGCTATTATTAATTAATGGTACTGAACAATGGTACTGTAGCACATAACATAATTGTGTTATATGAATGTAAGAGAATACTATTGTAGCACTAATAAGCCCAAATGCAAGACATATCTTTTTCATTTTAAATGACAGACAGTCTGATAAATTATGTTACTCACCCTTGTGATATATGGAACTTCAAATCCACTGAAAGGAGAAATTCCTGTTAAGTCTGTGAGATTAAGTTGACAATGGAAAATACTATATTGACTTTCCACACACAGGACCCTAGCTTCTGATTTCCTGAGAGTGCCTTACAAGGTTATTGCCCATTGGAAATGAAAACTTGATTGATGAGAACAGAGACACTCCTTTTAAAAAATTGAATTGTTAGGGCTTAACGGTTCACATTGGGCTCTCAGCATGGTTCCCTCAAGCCGTTATCTCAAGAGAGTAGCTGCCCTGCCAATCCCAGCTATGGATTCTTTTCTCATGCTGGGGAACAGAATATTATAGAGACCTAATATCTGAGCCTTGATGAGACTGTCCTTCAAGCCTAGGCCTAGGCTATCTTCTAAGACTTGCTCTTGTCATTAGCAGAGCTGTCTGTAGGACAAGCTCCCCGTCTTCAAGTAATGATGCCTTGTAGGGAGGATGCTTTCAGGAGCTGACATTCAGTAAAAAATAACTAAGTAAATAAATAATAAAAATTAAAAAAAATTGTGCTCCACGTGGCAAGAGGTGATGAGTTACAACTTGGCAGGACACGATATGATAATCCCTTCTGGATATTATGCTGAACATGCTATACTAGAGAATTTGCATCTTGTCTAAACAACAACAGCTTCAAGATGATGAAGATTAGTTTCCTAATAACTGACAAGCACCAACATCAGATGCCCCAGGAAATGGTACTCTGTTCACCACTCCCTGAATGAACCCACTCAGGCCTTGTTCAAGCACTGGATTTAGAATACAGGAGACCTGGGTTTGAGACCTGGTATTGCCATGTTTTTGTCTTAAGAACTTTGGATAAATCACTTCCTGCCTCTCAGCTCCTGTTTCTCATCTATAAAATTCAGAGATTGGACCAGATGATATCAAAGACACCTTCTTAATGCCAATATTTCATGATTTAGCATCCTGAGTCTAGAAGAAACCTTTTCCTGGGTTATCCCTGCTCCAAATGGTGAGGTTGACTCAGATCCCCACTCCAGTGTCCTGAGGTCTAACTGGACCCCCACCTCATAGTAGGACACTAAACTTTGGATCAGACTGGGCATTATGGAACAAAACTAGAAAGGGGATTGACTCAAAGGTTTAACATCAACACACACCAACCTTTAATGGGAGGAAGGAGTAAGTATTTATTAAGTGCCTACTGTGTTCCAGGCACTGTGCTAAGTGCTTTGCAAATGGTATCTCATTCAATCCTCACAACAATCCTGTGAGGTAGGTGCTATTATTATCCCCATTTTATAGTAGAGGAAATTGAAGGTGGCAGAGGTAAAGTGATTTGCCCGGGGTTATAGCTAACAAGTGTTTGAGGTTAGATTTGAATTCAGGTCTCCCAGATTCCAGCTCCAATGCTCTCTCCACTGGGCTTTCTAGCTGCCTCTAATGGAGTTTAGTAGAGACTGATGTTCCCTAGCTGATCCTTATTTAATGGGTAGGTCATACTCTGAGTCTCAGTGTCCTCATCTGTAAGATGAAGAACTTGGACAAGTTATATAAGGTCTATATAAGACCTATAAGTTCTTTTCCATCTCTAAATCTGTGGTTCTATTATTCTCAGTTGCTCTAAGTAATAAATCAGTTGAGCACCTCTTGGTGTTCAGCACCATGTTGGGTCAGCACTGCCCTGGCAACAAGGCCAGGTGGTTTAAAGTTCCCTGAGGCATTTTCTTCACTAAGAGACTCCGTTTGTTTTTAAGGGACATTAAAAATTCAATAGTCCTTGCCTTCTCTAGGGCCTTTATCTTCATTTTTAAGAGAGCCATGAGCAATGTCCCCTTGCCATGGTATTTTTTAATTATTCTTCTTAAAAAAAAATCACCCTTCTATCTTTGTTTTTCCTGAACCCCCCCAAAACAACACATTCCTTCTAGCCCCAGAAATAGCTCCTCACCAAGCTTATAAACAGCATTCCACAAATCTCCAAAAAGACAGGAAAGCCTTCTATCTCTTGGACTCTGGACTAGAGCACTCCTGCAGCTCTGTCAGGTTTATTTTGAACAAGGTTTTTTACATAAGGGCTTGGCACTGCAGAGCAAACAAAGAAGCTTTAGAGCCACATTGCCCCCTTCAGATTAGATAAGTTGCCTCTCCCATTCTGAACGGATATTTATTTTGGCAAAATAACAGCTGTTTTCTTTCTTTTCTTTTTTTCTTTCTTCCTTTTTTTTAATCATCCATCTTAGAAGATCTCTAAGGTATTTCAAAATAGAACAAAGCAGCTGTTGGGACTTTCTGAGCAGATTCCACTCAAGGAAATGAAGGTGAAAGAGTCCTCGTTCAGGCCCTTTATAGGGAGGTTACAAAGAAACATGAATTAAAATGTTCTTACTGTGACATTTTTGGCCTAGTGACTAGCATATTGGACTTAAAACTAAGAACACCTGAGTTCCAATCCCATCTGAGTCACTTATTAAGTTCAATTAACTGTTCTAAGCCTCAGTTTCATCATCTGTAAAAAAGATATTTTACATATACCTCACTGTGAGTTGCTTTAAGGATCAATTAAGATAATGAATATAAAGCACTATGCAAACCACAGCACTGAATGTAAAGGTCAGTTATCTCAATAATAACTCTAAAATCTCAACAGGAGGAAAGAAAGGGGGATTTCATTGACAGTTATTATGCATCATAACCTATTTTTTCTTGTGATATCTCTAATTTAAAAAATGCACAAAACTGATGCCAATTGTAACTTGTAAGAAAATGCAACCCTGTTGAGGGAATATTGGAAATACAGAGATTTCCACCATACTGAACTGGAGACTTGTGGGGTAATTTGATCTCCTCAGCTTACCACACAATAGTCCCCAGTTATTACCAACTAAGTTTTTTTCTTTCTCTCCTTAGCTTAATTAAATACTGTGGCCAGCCTTTACCCCGAACCAGAGAATAGTAAAACCTGACTACCATATCATGAAAGGATTTCAAATCCCTGATTCTTACCCTTACACCTAGTACAGGAAGTCTTGCATTTGTCATTATGGGGTCCAAGTTTCTGAATGTGAGTGGAAGCCAGATCTAGTTAAATACCACATTTCACAAAGCACTGATGAAAGCCACATGTTTTAAACCCATTACAACAGAAAGTGGACACTCCAAAGAAAAACTCTCCAACTCCTCTTTATCTCTTTTCCTTTTACTTCCCTCACTTCAATAGTGAGAAGAAGAGTTATTAACAGAATGTCTTACGGAGTTTCCGGAAACTACCTTCAGACTCATCTCCAGGGAGGATCCAGGGTCCAGAGACATCTCTTGCAGAAGTCTGGGACCCAAGATAAATTGGTGTCTTATTCACATGCACCTTTTTTAATTCAGATGAAATCATGTTCAAATGAATGGCCAAGATAAGTTTATTTTTTTTTTAATTTTTTTTAAATTTTTAGTTTTCAACATTTACTTCCACAAGATTTTGAGTTCCAAATTTTCACCCCATCTCACCCCTCCCCCCACCCCAAGATGGCATGCATTCTGAATACCCCTTCCACTAGTCTGCTTTCCCTGCTATCTCTCTCCCCCTTCCCCTTCTATTTTCCTGTAGGGCAGGATAGATTTCTATACCTCATTTCCTGTATTTCTTATTTCCCAGTTGCATGTGAAAACATTTTTTTTAAACATGTGTTTTTTTAAACTTTGGGTTCAAAATTTTCTTCCTTCCTCCCTCCCCACCCACCCTCACTGAAAAGGCAAGCAACTCAATATAGGCTATACTTGTGCAGTTATGCAGAACACTTCCATAGTAGACATGCTGTGAAAAACTATTTCCTTAAATCCTATCCCACCACCCCATTTATTTTATACTTTCTTTTGACCCTGTCCCTCCTCAGAAGTATTTGCTTCTGATTACCCCCTTTCCTAATCTGCCCTCCTCTCTATCATCCCCCTACTCTCTTGTCCCCTTCCCCTCCTATTTTCCTGTAGGGTAAGATAGATTTCCATACCCAATTGAGTGTGTATGTTATACCCTCCTTAACTCAAATCCTATGAGAATAAGATTCATTCTTTTCCTCTCACCTTCCCCTGGTTCCCCTCCACTGTAAGAGCCTTTTCTTTTCTGTTTTTTGGTTTTTTTTTTATGAGATAATTTACCCCATTTTACTTTTCCCTTTCTCCTTCTCCTAGTATAATCCTCTCTCACCCCTTAATTTTATTCTCCAGACATGACCCCTTCATTTTCAACTCACC
This sequence comes from Vombatus ursinus, assembly GCF_900497805.2. Classification (NCBI taxonomy): domain Eukaryota; kingdom Metazoa; phylum Chordata; class Mammalia; order Diprotodontia; family Vombatidae; genus Vombatus; species Vombatus ursinus. The sequence continues at coordinate 9,474,811 of NW_020954639.1, read as the reverse complement.
CTGTGCCCTCTATCTATCTCTCTATATCTATATATATGTACATATAATTTTTTCCCCTCAAACTACCTTAATACTGACAAAGGTCTCACGAGTTAAAAATATCATCTTTCCATGCAGGAATGTAAACAGTTCAACCTTAATAAGTCTCTTATGATTTTCTCTTTCCTGTTTACCTCTTCATTTTCCACTTGAGTCTTGTATTTGAAAATCAAATTTTCTATTCAGCTCTGGTCTTTTCATCAAGAATGCTTAAAAGTCCTCTATTTCACTGAACGACCATTTTTTCCCCTGAAGAATTATACTCAGTTTTGCTGGGTAGGTGATTCTTGGTTGTAATCCTATCTCCTTTGCCCTCCGGAATATTATATTCCATGCCCTGCAGTCCCTTAATGTAGAAGCAGCTAAATCTTGTGTTATCCTGATTGTGTTTCCACAATACTTGAATTGTTTCTTTCTGGCCGCTTGTAATATTTTCTCCTTGACCTGGGAACTCTGGAATTTGGCTACAATATTCCTAGGAATTTTCCTTTGGGGATCTCTTTCAGGAGGAGATGGGTGGATTCTTTCAATTTCTATTTTGTCCTCTGGTTCTAAAATATCAGGGCAGTTTTCCTGGATAATTTCTTGAAAGATGATGTCTAGGCTCTTTGTTTGATCATGGCTTTCAGATAGTCCAATAATTTTTAAATTCTCTCTCCTGGATCTATTTTCCAGGTCAGTTGTTTTTCCAGTGAGATATTTCTCATTGTTTTCTAATTTTTCATTCTTTTGGATTCATTTTACAATGTCTTGATTTCTCATAAAGTCACTAGCTTCCAATTGCTCTATTCTAATTTTTAAGGAAGTATTCTCTTCAGTAATCTTTTGGACTTCCTTTTCCATTTGGCCAATTTTGCTCTTTAGGGCATTCTTCTCTTCATTGGCTTTTTGGACCTCTTTTGCCATTTGGGTTAGGCTATTTTTTAAGGTGTTATTTTCTTTAGTATTTTTTGGGTCTTCTTTAGCAAGCTGTTGACTTGTTTTTCATGATTTTCTTGCATCACTCTCATTTCTCTTCCCAGTTTTTCCTCTACTTCTCTTAGTTGCTTCTCAAAATCCCTTTTGAGCTCTTCCAAGGTCTGGGACTGATTCATATTTTTCTTGGAGGCTTTGGATGTAGGAGTTTTGACTTTGTTTTCTTCTTCTGGTTGTATGTTTTGATCTTCTTTGTCACCAAAGTAAGATAATATAGTCTGACTCTTTTTGCGCTGCTTGCTCATGATCCCAACCAATTACTTGAGTTTTAAACTCTTTGTTAAGGTAAGAGTCTGTTTCCAATGTGGAGAATGTACTGTCCCAAGCTTCGGGGGTTTGTACAGCTGTTTTCAGAGATACTTTTAGGGACCTGAAAAGTGTCATTTCTTCCAAGGTGCTATGATAAGGGGCGAGGTGTTTCCTCTCCCCCACCACAATAAGCTCCACCATGCCAGCACTCCTCCTCACCCCAGGACCGCCCCTCAGAACCGTGACCCAGATCCAAGCACAGACAAAGCAAGGGATTCCTGCCTCAGCACTGGCAAAGAGATCCCTGCACTCCCCCTCTGATCAGCCACTTGATTCCCCCTCAGTCTGTGGGCTGGAAGCTCAGAAGCCAGCCACTGCCCTTGAGGCAGCTGAGATCTAGCTTCTTCTCTCACTGCAGACACAGACTTTTCCCGCTGACCTTCTAAGTTGTCTTTGGCGTTCGTGGGTTGAGAAGTCTGGAAACCACCACAGCTGCCCGCGATTCAGTCCTGTGAGGGCTGCTCCAGGGTCACTGCGGCCTGTGCGCCCACGCCAAACTGTGCTCCTCTCCCTGAGTGGCGCGATATACCTTTCCTATCAGCCATCCAGGTTGTCTTTGGCTGGAAATTTGTTTTACTCTGTTTTTTTTGTGGGTTCTGCTGCTTTGGAATTTGTTTAGAGCCATTTTTTGTAGGTATTTGGAGGGGTTTGAGGGAGAGCTCTAGCAAGTCACTGCTTTCCCTCTGCCATCCTGGCTCTGCCACCCAAGAAAAGTTTAAAGGGGGAAAAGAATTCAAAAGAAATACAATGTGAAGCGTGGGATTGAGTGGGTGGTCAAGGGAGAAAGGACAACAACTCTAACTTTACTGTGATGATGGGGAAGGGGCAAGGGATGATGGGAAGGATGCTATGGGTCAATTATATGGGTCGATTAAGACTTTTGGTGTCCCAAAAGTCTTAGTGTGTTGTTAAGGTATTAAGTTGCACTAAAACTTTTTGAACATCCTGCATTTAAATGAGGGCACAATTTTGTAATTTCAGACTAAGGACAATAGTAGAAAGAACATTAGATTAGGAGTCAGGAGACTGGTCAATAGTCACCCAACATTTATTAAGTACCTACGATATGTCAGGCATTGTGCTAAGCACTGGGGATACAAAAAGAGGCAAAAAATAGTCCCTGCCTTCAAGGAGCTTACAATCTAATGAAACTAGTAGACCTGGGTTCTGGTCTTGGTTCATACCTGTGATAGGAGCACCATCTATCAGGATTCCCCTATCATTTGGATTAGTCTTTTTTCCCCTCTGATATCTGCCCCTGGGACTTGACCAGAGGGGCTAAATACACTGTACTCAGTTTTCTGGTGGCCTTTGTATGTATTGATGTTACTTCCTGCTCACCTATGCACATACAAAAGCTATGAGTTGAAGTCTTTGAGATTGCTGGTTGACCTGAGACATTGGGAGGTATCACAGGCTCCTTAGTTGACCAGACACATTTCCAGTATCCTCACTGAGTGTGTTGGTAAATGTTGAACAATTGGCTCTCCAAAAATGGGCACAAAATGCATTTTTTTGTTTAATTTGCATTACTAAAATTTTCCATCACTTTCTTAAGTCTAGACAATCAACAGAACAATGAATCAAGTCATAACTTGTGATGTTTGCCAGTTTCCAAGAGATAATGGCCACAGTAACAATTCAACAATTGACTTTCACAAGCCCAGTGGGAGCTGGCTCCAGCACACTATTGCTTTAGAGGTTCTCAAGTCCAACCCCTTCTTTTGTAAAGAAGAGGAAAATGATAGCTCTCAGAGAAGTTAAGTGACTTGTCCAAGGTCACACAGATGCAACCTGGCCAAAGACTTACCTGCCTTGGGCTTTGTCTTCTTCAAAATGGATTACATGGTTCCTAAAGTCCTTTACATTTTCTAATGCCAGCAATGGCCCTACTACATTTTTGAGCTAAGGAAAGTGTGACTGTGAGGGGCTGAAAATTGAATGGGGGGGATCTGTTTGCTTGTGGGACAATGTGTGGCACATCTTATGGGGTGTAAAGGGGGGAGTAGCGTACCACAGTGAGTTGGGTCATGTCCCTGATTGTGTAACAATGTAGTAGCTTGGCGCATAAGTGATTTTCCTAGCCGATCTTGTGGGAGGTGTAGTTCAACTCCACTGAAAATCTGAGATGTGACACACACAAAGAATTAATCAGTTTTATATCAGAGCAAATCCTTTGCTACTGGTCACAGACCTGGAGTTCTCAAAACAAAGGATAAAGACTCGGAAGTATTATAAACTCTCATGCTGTGGGAGGAAGAGCTAATGGGAAGTCGCTTTTCTTTACCTCTGTCTCTACCCCCGAGATTAGTAAAATTAGAGCTATAGATTTTTAGGTACTTTTATATTGGGAGAGAAAAAATTTGTGAGCCAGTTAATATTTGAGAGAATGCATAATGCAAGCAAGAGTTCATAGGACCATAGGACCATAGGTTTTGATCTAGAAAAAGGACCTAGGAGGTCACTTAGCCTAACCCTCTATTTTACTGAAGAGAAAACTGAGGTCTACAGAGATTGCCAGAAAGTGTCTGAGGCATTTGAACTCAGGTCTTCCTGACTCCAAGTTCATTGCCTATCCACTACACTATGTCTTTTCCAAGGGATACCTGATACAATGTTTTCCAGGGCAAGATAACAGTAGACTTTTTCAGCCCAGTAAGAATATCATTGCTACATTTCAATTAGATCAACAAATATATTAAGCACATATGAAATGTCCAGCTGAGCTGGAAGGGCCATTATTGATCTGTACTTCTGGACACTGCAGTAGAGGCAGAGACTTTGGGTCTGGGACTGACATGTCTTTGAGGGGTTTTCTGGATCTTAACTGTCAATATGGACTCTAAGTATAATCCTACACCTGAGGGAGTCCCCAACACAGATTTTAGAGATTCAGATTGGAGATGTAAAAATCTGTACTTGTGCTGCCTTCCACTGTGTGTATGTATGTACACATGTATATATGTGTATTTACATATGCATGCATGTATATATGTAAACAGACATGTATATATGCACATATACACACAAATGTGTAAAATAAAATGAAGTGGTTTCAGTTTTATATTTTGAGTCAAGTGAATTGCCGTTAAAAAACCCTTCTCCAGGTACCCAACTTCGGAAAACTCTTTCGGTCGTTAAAAATGAGCACAATAGCCCATAGAAAATGCTTAATAAATTTTCTGCATATCTATAGAGGCAACTAGGTGTTATAGTGAATAGATTGCTGGGGCCAGAGTCAGGGAGTCTCAGTTAATTTTTCTAAATTATATTTTTATTTATTTAAATATTTCCCAATTGCATTTTAAAAAATTAACATTCATTTAAAAAAATTTGAATTCCAAATTCTCTCCCTCCATGCTGCTCCTCCTCCATGCATTAATGAGGCAAGCAACATGCTATCATTTATAACATGTGAAATAATGCAAAACATAATTTCATATAAGCCAAGTTGCAAAAAAACAAAAAACAAAAACAAACCCACAAAAAGCAAAAAAAAAAAAAAAAGTAAAAAAAAAGTATGCTTCAATCTGTACTCTGCATTTATCAGTTTTCTCTCTGGAGGTAGATAACATTTTCCATCATGGGTCCTTTGGAATTATCTTGGATCATTGTTTTTTTGATCAGAGAACCTAAGTCTTTCACAGTTAATCATCATTACAATATTGTTGTTACTATGTACTGTGTTATCCTGGCTCTGTTCACTTCATTTTGCATCAGTTCATATAAGTCTTCCCAGGATTTTCTGATATAATCTTGCTTGTCATTTCTTATTTCACAATAGTATTCCATCACAATTATATATAGCTTGTCCAATCTTTCCCCACCTGATGGGCATTTAATTTCTTTTCTCCATTTCAATTCTTTGCCACCACAAAAGAGCTTCTATACACATTTTTATACAAATAGGTCCTCTTCCCCTTTTATTCATCTTTTTGGGATACAGACCTAGTGGGATTGCTGGGTCAAAGGGTATGCACAATTTTATAGCCCTTCGGGCATAGTTCCAAATTGTTCTCTAGAATGGTTGGACTAGTTCAAGGGTGGGGAACTTGTGAGGCCACATGGCCTTGAGGCAGCAGCTTCCTCACCCCTGGACTAGTTTATAACTCCACCAACAGTGCATCAATTTACCTATTTTTCTACCAGGGAGAACTAAATTCAAACCTGGCCTCAGACCTTATAGCTGTATAGCCCTAGACAAGTCACTTAACCTGTCTACCTCAGTTTCCTCATTTGTAAAATGTTGATAGTAATAGCACCTTTTCCCCATGTGTTGTTTTGAGGATAAAATAAAGTAATATTTATAAAGCACTTTGCAAATCTTAAAGGACTGTATAAATGCCAGCTATCTTCCATTAATCTTTTTGAGCCCCCACCAATACATTTCTATTTTAGATCATATTAAATGACACAAGACTTCAAAAGCAAAAGACATTTAATTAAAATAGAATAGCAATGTAAACAACTAGGAATGGACTCAGATGGATATGTTCCCTACACCTATAATCACATAGCTGGTCTGTCTCCTTTCTCCACAGAAATACTTATCAACCCATTCAATCACTCTGCATCTCTAAGGTAGTAGAAGAGGGATACCATCAAATTAAATTCATGCCATTGCATGTGTTGAGGCTTAGCACCCATGAGATCATAAATTTAGAGACCATCTAGTCCAACACTTTCATTTTATAGATGAGTAAATGGAGACCTAGAGAACCTCAGCACCTTGCCTCAGGTAGCAAGTGACTGGTATTTGAACTACAAATCTAGTATTTCTAGTGAAAACTATTTGAAGCCCTTCTTCCTGAATAACTTTCCCTCCAGTCTCAGGACAGATAGCCCTGATGTCTTAGGGCAAGATGACTCCTAAAACCTTTTTCTATAGCTTTTGCAGACATCATCATGGTCTGGATGATAAGTTGGAACTCACAGGGCTATAATCACTTTTGTGCCACTTGACTCCTCTCTACAAAGATGTCCTTTCTTCCTGCCTCTGCCATTCTCCGTAGGGTATTCCACCTCTTGTTAAATCTGCATTACAGAACCTGCTCACCCACTCAGAGTGTAGGTGAAATCACTATCCTGTAAGCTCATACATAGCTTCTTGGCAAAATGCAATACAGAAATTTCCTCCCAATGAGCGAGGCTTTCTCCTTCCAAGCACTGAATGAAATAAGGGTCCATGATCATATCTTCTAACTTTTTAATTTTTTCTAACTCCTCTAATTCTGACTCATATCTATTATTGTTCAGAGTGGACATTCTTTCTGTGTTGTTCTGATTTGGCTTTTCACGGGGTAAAGGGACTGGCTTTCCACCCAGGATGTCTGAACTCGGAATTTTTTCCTCCTAATCTCCTGAATCTTGCATCACAAGCATTTCTGTTATTAACCTTTGGATTGTATTACTGGTTGCTTTTTTGAGCTCTGGAATGGAGGATTGGGCTACACCCTCCTTACACAGATCAATCTTGTTTCATGCTCAAAACAAACGTATACACAACCTACTTGACTCTGTCTGAACCCTGCTTTGTGGGCCACCCAACAGGAGACCGATGAGCTTTGAACTCAGAGCTCCAGTAATTGTTGGAAAGTAGTCCAACTTCAATGCAGTGGATAATTTATCTCAGTGAAATTCTTATCTATTCTCAGGTCCCCACCCAGTATTGTTCAGATCATTTCCCAGTTTGTACCAGCTGTTGGCCTAGTTGGAAAAGCGGTAGTTTGTAAGGGAAAGAATAGAATTCCTAGGGCCCAAAATAGGCTGATCGCCTACACATATGAACCCATGTCAAGTAGAGAATGTGTTACAATGGGATGCCCCCTCCCCAAAGTGAAAGATTGAGTGATAACTAGTTTATGAGGTATTACTATTCTTTTATTTTTGGTTTTTCAGCTCTAACAGTGTCTCTCCCTGACCTGTTCATGACCCCAAAGCATTCTGTTGCATTCCAGAAGATGAAGAAGGCACATTTAGTGAACTCAAGTGTGTGTTTTTTTTTTGTTTGTTTGTTTTACCTATCTGGACTCTCATCAGTTATTCATAATGGAGACTAATGTATCCAGTGTTACTGTGAGAGCTACCATTTTATAGGTCACACTGCAAGTGACCTATACCAACTCTATACATGGTAGTTTTGCTGCACGCTTAATATCAAAAAGAAAATATTACTAGATCAGAGGAGTTACTTGAGGTCAGAGCCATTTTCAATAAAAAAGATGCTATCGTCATTGAGTGTACAAATATGAAGCGCCTTTAACTGGCCCATCTGTTGAAACAAAATCAGGTCATTTAAGTGTTCTCTCTTTTCAGAAGGGGGCTCAGTGGATAGAACACTGGACTTGGAGTGAAGAAGACTTGAATTCAAATCTAGCTCTGTGACCCAGGGCAAGTCACTTAGCCTCTGCCTTCTCATTGATAAAATAGAGATTATAGTAGCACCTTTCTCCTGGGATTGTGTGAGGATAAAGGGAGATAATATTTGTTAAATGCTTTGTATTTTCTAGCTCTTATATAATAGAGGTAATTTATCTTCCCCTACATCCCAGGTACCATAACTAGCAGGTGGGTACACTTTAATGGACACCCTAAATCCAGTGAATTAGCTTAATAGGTGTTCCCAAAGATCATAAGCTTTGCAACTCTTTAGCCTCAGCCAGACCTACAGGACCTGACCTGCCAGCCAGCAGGCACAGAACACCTATATCTAGTCCCAGTTGTGCTTGGAGGATGTACATGCTCCAGGCTCCCAGCTGGCATGAGCCTGGCATCCAAAGACTTTCTCTGTTGACAGGCTTTTGCGCCTGAAGTCCTTCCTAGAGAAGCCTTGTGGGCAATGTTCCATCTCTGCTGGGACAACCCAGCTGCTGGCTATGTGGGGCCTATTTAAAACCTTACATGTGGTCACTTGAGAATGCTGGTGGCCATATCTACAAATAAAACAGCTGCTAGTATTTTATTGTACCTTAGTCTTTGAGGTACATGCCCAGGCTGTGGACCCTGCGGGGGAAGTTAGCAGGCTTGTTTCAATACCTGCCAAATTCCCTTTGCCTCCAGGTGGTGGTGATGCTGAAATTCACCATGGACCACCTGCCATCCCAGGTGTATGATGCTAAAGTGGTGATCAAAAGTTCTGGCGCCTCTGATGTAGCACCTGAGAGTCAGAGAACCATGAAGGAGCCCACAGGATAACCACGTGGTGAATTGATTCCCCAATATGTGCAGCCCAAGAAAGGACGGGGAGAGCTGGTTCCATTGCCTGAGATAGGCTCTCTCATGCTTACTCTAGGGGAGAGGTATCAAACACAGTCCCCTCCCCAGTGTAGACGGAACCAGATTAAAATGCAATTGGCAAACATTTAACAGAAATAAATAAAAATGCAATAGACCATAGATAACACTGAATATATAGTTTTCTAAATCAGTATGTGAGTTATATTGTAGCCAATGTGCGTCCTTCTGGACTGTTTAGTGGACCGATTGAGTTGGATGCCATTGTTCCAGGCCACTTGGTATGGACTTCTAAGAATGGGAGACTTTTAGGAAACAGAAGAATCTCTTCTTTAGATCAGAGGATTGTAACCCAGGATCCACAAGCTTGTTTTTAAAAATACTTTGATAACTATATTTAATTATGATTAGTTTTCTTTGTAATCCTATGTATTTTATTTTAGACATTTAAAAACATTATTCTGAGGAGTCCATAGGCTTCCCCAGATTGCCCAAGGGGTCCATGACATTTATAAAAAAAGAAAGAGTAAGAACCCCTGAACTAGATTCATATTCTTGAAAGATCCAGTACCCAAAAACATAAAATCCAGCTAACCCCAACTCCAGCAGCGGGCTCCCAACTGTTCCCAAGCTCTTGGAAAGTTCCACACCAATGATAATGCCATTTTGCCTCCTCTAAAGACTTTTCCTTTTCAGCCAGGTCATAATCAAAGTCAATGGTAAAAGCAGGAGACCTTCTGAAGTCTTATGAATGGCAAACCCATTTCCTTGGGAGCAGGCTCATAAAAATGAATACTTAGACTAATGTCAGTGACATCTCACCTATGTAGAGAGCTTTAAGGTTTACAGATCATTTTTCTCCCACCAGTTGTGTGAGATGGGTTGTATGTCTTATCACCCCTATTTTATAAATTAGGAAACTGAGACTTAGAAAAGAGGAAATGATTTGCTCATGGTCACAGAATAATGTGTCAGAGCCTAGATTTGATCTAATATCTCAAAGCAAATACACTTCAATTTGACATTATCTCTGATGTTAACAAATCTTTAAAAATTAAGGAAGGGTGAGAGGGAGCAAAGCTATTTAAGGAAACTTAAAGGAAACCCACCTTCAAAATGTTCTTTAGAAAGCAAATGCTAAGTCAGTCAGTGTTTTCAGAAGACACTTCAAGGATTAGAGCTTGAATAAAAAAAGGCTAAACCCTGTTGGGAAATGTGAGAGGTGGGGGACTGTGGGGTCAGAATGTTACATACATACTCTAATATTGTTTTTGCTTAGTAGTTTCTGATTGTTACAAAGAAGGGTTCCATTTTGTGTGTATGTTATTGTGGTGGGGTAATATCTAGAAATGACTATGTTACAAAAACAAAGGCACCAGGAAAACTTACTTTAAAAAAAAGTGTTCTGGTTGTACCATTTCACCCTTAAGAAGTGTGAATGCTCAAAGAAAGACAGCAGTCACGAATTTCCAAGGCCAACATAGTCGTGATTTAATTTTATCCTCACTGGCTCTTGGAAAATAATTCAACAATGATGGCTCTTTCCCCTAAGGCATAAAATTGAGTTCAGATGGGTTCTGATGAAATAAAATTCTCTGCAAATGATGCACTGGGGAAATGCAAACTTTCAGAGAAACACAGGAAAAAGAGGAGGAGAAAACAGGCCAACACTGAAGCTTTGTATGACAGAGATCAGCAAATGCTCCATTCCGCAGGGGAGCGTCCTAATGCAATGAGCTGATGTCGACTGATTTTTACATGGCATTGAAGTCAACCCTTCTATCCCAACAAATGAGCCTGAATTTCCATCTAACCTAAGTCAATACAGACAGCTACAGTTCAAAATGAATTTTTTTCCATTAGCATAATGGACTGCAATAAAAAGCACTGGCCAAGTCTTGGTCTCATCATCGTGGCATTTATAGCCCTGATTTTAGTAACTGAGAGGGTGATGTTATTTCACCTATCCCCATTTTAACTTTCCATACTCTTCATTTTTCACAACTTCTATTTTGCTTGTATGTGTTTTGTTTACACATCTACACACACTTTGCCAGACTAATGGGCAAACGAGGCTTCTGGCTCTGCTTACCATTACCCTTCACTGTTTCAAGGCAAACTCTCCTAAATGACAATGTTGTGGAATCTCCCCTCCCCTCCTCGCACTGCTAAAAACAGGCCTCGTTCTGCTGCTTTGAATCTTAAAGGAAAAGAGATGAGATCATTTTATGCTTGGAGAGCGAATCCAGGCGGTGAGTGATTGACATTAGTGAATTCAATTGCACAGGAAACAGGTGTTAAAATGACTTTTTCTATCCTATTAAGTATCCTCTTCATACACTGATTCACAGACATGTTTCCATTCTGATAAGTGAGGAGCCAAGCCTGTAATTTGTCCGCCATATCCATCCTTCGCACCCCACCCCCGGCAGCAAGTTCTTCTTCAGTTACTGCGAAAATTGTCTATTGCTCTTCATAAGCTTCTGCCCAAGGTGAGTGATAGAAGGATGAACCTGTGAAATTAAACATCGAGAAGCAGAAAGCATGTAATTTAACAGGACTAGCATGCGATGACGTCCGTCCGGCTAGACCTTCATCTGAGTTTTGAGAGTTGGGCCCCGCCTTCCAGTTTTGATTCACTTTCTCACAGAAGTTTAAACTTCCCAAACCTTCAGTGTTCAAAATACGACCTCCATCTTTGTCTCTGTTTTCTAAATCTCTATTTCGATCTCTGTCACTCTATCTCTGTCTCTCCTCTCTCTGTCTCATCTTCCTTTCTGCCTCTTTTATCTCTGTATCTCTCTCTCACATATTGAAGCCCATGTCTATCTGATAACCACCAACCATGTTCTCCATGTGAATAGCCTAGATGCTCTCAAACATTCTGTTTCAATGTAACGAGACAATTTTAACTTAAACTCCAAAGTTCACAGGCTGTGGACGAAGGTTTCCATCATGGAAAAAGGTTGTCTTTTTTTTTTTCAGGGGTCCTGGGAGCTAGTCTTCCATTGGCTACCTAGCTGTATGACTTTGGACATGTCATATCAATTTTATAGACCTCAATTTTCTCATCTATAAAAAGAAGGCATTGGTCTTGTTAGCCTCTAAGGTGCCTTCCAGCTTACATATTCTGTAATTCTCCTAGGGCACGTGTCACTTTTTAGCCCACAGGCCACATCATATGGTAAAACGGTTCCATAGTTGTTGTATAGAGCAACTAAATAGAATTCAGCATCAGTGGAAAATGGCAACGGCTTGTGTAAGTGATCCCTTGCCCAGTTTGTCTTAAAATTTCATATTTTGCCAGCTTTGTTTGTGTGTTTCTGTGTGTGTGTGTGTGTGTGTGCTCTTGTGTAAAGGGCATAAAAATGTACCTTTTTCAACTTATGTGAAGAGGCATAAAACTAAAACCATAGTATTTAGAAAACTAATAGCTAAGAGGACCAACCTTAGGGTAACACAAATCCTCCTCCCCATCTTTTTTTTTAAAATTTTCCCCAAATATACCATGTCTTTAATGTTCTGGGGAGCTGCTCCTTCCAATCTCTGGTACTACTTACTCTGTCACTGGTCTCTGACTTCCAGGCTTTCCTTCTGCCTTTTACAATCACCTTGGCCTTTCTAGGGAAGATTAAGAATGGTAAAAAAAGAAAAATGGAAAATGTACCAGGCTGGAAAACAAAGTGACCTGAAACCAAGACAGCTAATGATGATACTGAAAAGTGACATGGAACAGCTTTGAATTCACAGGCTGATAGATTTGATGTAACCTTCACAGATTACCCTGAAGGCAAGAGAAACTCTGATGCTGCTTTCTCACTTGAAACCTTGGAAACATTTTTGGTTTCTGGGATCCAGAGTTTATAGGGCATATATTGGCTTTTTAGAGTAGATGGTTTTAAAGTTTTTTTTATTAGAACACATTGTAAGCATATTTATATATATATAATCACACATATACATGTATGTATACATATATGTACATATCCATTGTAGTACTAGATAGCTTAGTAGCAGGGGTGGGGAACCCATGGCCTTGAGGCCACATGTGGCCCTCTAGGTCCTTGAGTGCATCCCTTTGACAGAATTCAAACTTCACTGAAGTTCACTAATTAGAATTCAACATCAGAAACCAACTTCACTGGTTTGGATTCAGTCAAAGGGCCACACTTGAGGACCTAGAGGACCACGTATGGTCTTGGGGTCACGGGTTCCCCATATCTGGGTCTCAGTGGATAGAGTGCTAAACTTGGAGTCAAGAACTGAGTTCAAATCCTCCCCTAGATACTGCATGACCCTGGTCAAGTCATATAACTCATTTTCCCCATCTGTAAAATGGGTTTAATAATAGCACTTACTTCAAAGGGTGGTTGTAAGGATCAAAAGAAATAACAATGTAAAGTGCTTTGTAAACCTTAAAGTTCTATACAGATGGTAGCTATAATATAATGATAACACTGTGTATATGTGTACATATATGTGTGCATATATTCATATGTAAAGTACTTTGCAAACCTTAAAGTTCTATATAAATGTGTATATATACACATATATAATATTGTAACTATATTGTAGCTAGAATTTATGTAGAACTTTAAGGTTTACAAAGCACTTTACATATATTTCACACGTATATTTTATATACATATATACACACATACATATATATTACATCCACCCTTCCACACATCCAATACATACAAACTTACCTTTATCCTAAATTGGAAAACGAACAAATACAGTTTTTATTTTTTTCCTATGCTACTTTTTTTTGACTGCTAAGAAAGCTAACATAATCTTAGGTGGCATTTACATTGCAACCTTGCATTAACATTAACAGATGGTGCCTTGAGCAAAGGAGGTGCTAATCCTACCATCTTTTGCCCTGGTTGGACCACATCTGGAATTATATCACACGGAGTTCTCTGGGTTGCATTTCAAGAGAGCCATTGATGTTAAGGGGACTTGAAACCATGGAATTAGCTAAAAGGAGGTGGGCATGTATAACTTAGAAAAAGACTTGTCAGGGGACATGATAGCTATCTTCAAATGGCAGCTATCTTCAAATGACTGAAATGCTACTGTGTGCCAGAGCAATTAGATTTATTCTACATGATTACAGGGAACAGAACTGGGATCAGTGAATGGAAGTTTACAATGAGGTAGGTTTGGGTTCAATGTAAGAAAGAATCATGTATGTATTTTATTGTTATCTTGAACTTAACATAAAATGAGTATTTCCACATACATCATAGAACAGGAGAGGATTGTGTGTGGAATTTCAAATTTCTGTTGTGTAGAGCTTGCTTTTCTTTTAAAGTATATAATAAATTCAACATATAACTTTTAAATCTGTCCTGATTGTCTGTGATTCTTTCCACTTCTTTCAATTTTTCTAAGGAAGAACTTAACAATTAGAGCTGATCTAAGATGAGAACAGGCTGTTTCTGGGATAGCAAACTCCCTGTCAATGGAGGTCTTTAAGTGGAAGGAGGTATGACTATTTGCTGGGGAAGGTATAGGGGTTTCTTCCTTTAAGAGACGAATTAGGCCAGATCAGAAATCAGCAAGCTTTTAAGGGAGAAGAAGCCTTGGAATGTTAGTCTTATAATCTATTAAAGGACCTATATATGTGTATATACATATATGTACATCTGCTTATGTACATACATGTAGGTATACAACATACACACACTCACATATACATGTGTATATATGTGCATGAATACACACATACACATGTGTATATGTAAATGTCTATATGCATACACAAATACACAAGCGTGAAATGTCACAAAAACTATAACTTAAAATCACACTAAGACTCTTTTAATACACCCTGTACAATCTCACACATATATTCAATTGATGCAATACTGATTTTGTAACAACCTCATCTATACTAATTAATGTATTTTTTATTGTTTCATTTAAATTATAGTCTATTATATTATTGTAACCTATATAAGGCTGTGCAGTAGATACAGTGCCAGGTCTGAAGTCAGGAAGGCTCATCTTTTCTGAGGTTAAATCTGGCCTCGGACATTTACTAGCTATGTGACCCTGGGCAAGTCACTTAACCCTGTTTGCCTCAGTTTTCTTATCTGTAAAATGACCTGGAGAAGGAAATGGTAAACCACTCCAGCATTTCTGGCAAGAAAACCCCAAATGGGGTCATGAAGAGTCAGACATGACTGAAATGACTGAACAACAAAAAACTTGCATAAATTAAATGCAAATAAAACTTTCAGAGTGTCAACATGTTTAATTTTTACACTAGATTAGGGAGACCAAATAATAATTTGTTGTCTTCAGAAGGACCTGTGGATGTCTGGTACCTGGAGAGGGAACCCTAAGAATGTCCTCCTATACTCTTCTCCCCATAGCATAAGACTAGAGTGCATTTATCAGATTAGTTTATTGTCATCTTCCAACAGAGGGAGAGTCTGGTCCTGAGGGGATGATGTATATAGGACAGGAGACAACAGATGGAGGCAATAAAAGAAGAGATGTAGGGCAGCAGTGAGCCCTGGGGGAGGGAGGGAATGTGACAGTTCTAGGCTGGAACTCTCCACACTTTCAGGGTTAGGAGTTTCCAAAGGGCTTCTGGGTTATTAACGAGATGAGTCAACAGCCAGGTATAGGCTCATAGGTTTATTTTGGGTGAAAGAGCTTAAAGTCTGTATTTAAAGAGCCACTCCTTTCCTGGCCTCTGAATTAGATTATCCCTAGACTTTCTGGGATTTCTTTTTTACTAAAAGGGACAAATGATTCGTAAACAATCTCATAACAGGTTGACAATAACAGGAAACACTTCTAGAGTATGTCATAGGGTCACTTCAGTTCAGTCTGCTTTTCACATATACATTACAAATTTTATATGAAAATATATGAATGATGTAAAATAAGGAAAATATGATTCTTGTCCTTATCAAGTTTAGAATTTAGTAGGAGGACTATTAATGATTAGCCAGATATTTGATTATCTATTATGTTCCTAGCACTGTGTTAGGTTCAGTGGGTGATTCCAAAAAGAAGCATGTAATAATAGCTAGCATTTACATTGTGCGTTGAAGTTTGCAAAGGGTTTTACACATATTATCTCATTTGGTCCTCACAATAACCCTGGGAGGTAGGTGATATTATTATCTTCATTTTACAGATGAGGAAACTGAGGCAGGTAGAGGTTAAGTGACTTGCCCAGCGTCACACAGCCAGTGAGTGTCTGAGGCCAGATTTGAACTCAGATCTTCCTAACTTCAAGTTCAGCACTTTATCCACCATACCACCTAGCTGCCTCAAGGTACTTATAATTTTTTTTGGGGGGGGAAGGTGATGTCATACATGAATAGAAGAGAGTCATAAGATAACATATGATTAAATGCAATAGCATTTTGGAAAAGGGAGAAACAAGTATGGGCTAGTCTTGTATAGTATGACTTTGTTGGAAAGGTGGTACTTGATATGGTTGGGTAGGATTTAAACAGGCAGAGAGAAGGGAGCAGCATATTCAGGTGGAATGGATTGATTGCATGAGCAAAGACATGGAGGTGGAAATGAATATGGTTTGTTCAGAGAGCAGAGAGAAAACTCTCCTGACTGCAACAGAGTAGAGCTAAATGAGAGAAATGAAAATATGAGAAAGATAAAGGAGCCGTATTATGGATGGTCTAAAAAAACTAGCAAAGAAGTTCATATTTAATGCAGCAGGCAGCAGGGATTCATTGAAGATTCTTGAATAGGAGGCATTTAGAATAGGGCAAGTTAGGAAGGTTTTTCTAGCAATAATTCTAAAAGAAAGTGCCAAGCATCTGTCACAGTTTTTAGATTACATGTAAGCATTAATTTAATTGTTAATACTCTAAATATGTGATCTTTGTCCAATCATCAATGAGTTGATACAGCGCTAGACGAAATGAACCTTTGTAATACTGATGTTCTCCTTAAGGATGAAACCAGAAGACAAAAAGAAATAACAGCTAAATCAAAAATAAGACTTTATTAAACATCTGTTATATTCCAGGCACTGTGTAAGGTGATAGAGATGCGAAACCCCAAATGAAATAGTTATTGCCTTCAGAGAATTTACATTTTATTAAGGCAAATGTTTTTGTTTTTTTTTTATGGGGAGGGAACAAGCAGTTATTAAGCTCCTACTTTGTACCATCGGTTTTGCAAATTAATCTTCATGATAAGCCTGGAAGGTAGGTGCTATTATGATGTCTATGGAGGTTAAGTATCTTTTCCAGGGCTGTACAGCTAGTAAGTGTCTGAGGCCAGATTTGAACTTAGCTCTCTATCCACCGCACCATCTAGCTGCCTCTGATGGGGAGTGGGACAAGAGCAGGTACTAGCTAGGAGGCTCAAGAAAGGCTTCACGTAGAAGGCCTGAGCTTTGAAGAAGACTTAAGGCTTCAAAGAGGCAGAGGTGAATGTAATACATTCCAGGCATTAGGGGAGAGCTTTAGCAAAAGTGAGATAACAGTAGGACAGAGGTAGGTTTGCCATGCTTCTAAAAGCAATAAGAAATTTATATCTTTAGTCACCTTGGCCTGCAGTACTAATGGTGAGCATGGGCAAAAGATCGCCATGAAGATATTATTCATCACATTTGTTACAAAGGACGAAGATGTGATGAAACTCTACAAAGAACTTGGCAACACCCAAAATAAAATACTCAGGGACTTCAACAAAAAATGTGGACACAGGAGAAAAAAGCAAAAAGTATGCATTCTAGAAAATATAATTTGAAATTAAGAAATGAAAAGGACCATTGTTGTTGTTTAGTCGTGTCCAATTCTCTGTGACCCCATTTAGTGTTCTCTTGATAAAGATACTAGAGAGGTTTGCCATTTCTTTCTCCAGTTCATTTTACAGATAAGGAAACGAGGCTAACAGGGTTAAGTGACTTGCCCAGGGTCACACAGCAAGTAAGTGTCTCAGGTCGGATTTGAACTCAGATCTTCCTGACTCCAGGCCTGGCACTCTATCCACTGTGCCGCATAGTAGCCCCATCTCCAAGCATATTATGATCAAGAGGAGAGACAGAAGTCATTGAATATGGTGAGCACTGAACATCGCTATGAAAAATAAAACTATCTCTTCATAGGCTGAAAATGCCTGATTATAGGAAGTTATTTCAGAATCAATTGTGTGTAGATCATTGACTAGTTAAAGAAAGGTAAAAATCACTGCCAATTAGAAGGAAGAATGGAGATGAGAAGGTTACGCTGGAGGAAATTACAACCATTACAACCTAACCCATTCAAACCTGTTGAAACAACAAAAACAAAAAAGAACAATAAAGATGAAGACATTGACTTTTGTTAATATTTTTTCACTTAGAAGTTTAACTAATCAAAATAAATCACCCCTACAGGGAGGCCAAAAGATCCCAGAAATGTCCTTAGACAAAAAATAGTTAACTTCGCCTAGCCCACAGGCATGGCAGCCTTGAAGCAATACCAGTCTGAAGTACAAGCTCATTTGCAATACATTAAGCAGGATGATGCTGTCAGATTATGAACAGGATTGCATCATAAAATATCAAAAAACAGTGGAAGGAAAGAGGAAACTGAAGAAAGCATGGCATGAAACCAAACTAATACAGGTCATCCCAACACCTGTCTCATAGACAAAACTGGAAGAAGGACAGTAAAGACACAAAATGGCACAGATGATCTACTATGATCATTGATGATGGCAGAACCACTGTGTGTGGATTCTAATACCTGAGTACCTGGAGTACTACATGAGAAAGTAGAGAAGGCACTTGGAGAAAATCAAGATGAGTCAAATGGTTGGAGCCTGACCAAGCACACACAGAAGGATTGCATGATGAAGGTGGCATTAAGTTTGAAGATTCTCAGGGACAGATTTTCAAAATATTGCAAATTGGAAAAGATTCCAAAGAAATGGTAAAGATAATGGACAGTACTATTATATATATATACATATATACATATATATACGTATATATATATATATTTTAAAAGCCACTGAGAAGGCATTAGCAGCTGTCAACTCAAATGCCTACATCCTCTGTAAAATCTTTACAAGAACAATCTATTCATGTAATGAGGATTCCCTTGATGAAAATATGAGAAGGGTTTTTTAAGATGAGTTGTTACAGCAGGCCATAGCTTCAATCAACTAAAAGGTATAGAGGATTTAAGATCCCTCTGTGTTTATTGGTTGCTGGTGATTGCCATAGCCTGTGCACGTACACAGACTCCCAAATGACTAGGTAGAAAAAAATGCAACTTAATGATTCTCAAGAATATTTCCCATGTGCATATTAATATTATACAAGATTTGTTTGTGTCCTCTGTTTTTAAATATCAAATGAATAAAAAACAAAACAAAATCCAAAAAAGTTAAATTCTGGGGAAGGTAGAGACTAGGTAAGAGATGATCTCTATTCTCATGGAGTTTATAGTCCAGTAGAGAAGTTCACAATGGTCTGTGAAACTATGTTCTTGAAATGCTTTCTAAACCATCAAAGAAGCAAGTATGTTCCAAATTGCTGTAGTCTCCTCTCAGGATATGGCTTAGCTCCCCTGCCCTTATGGAAATAAAATCCATTAGGTAAGGAAGAATACAGTGTCAATTAAAAGTGCAAGTCAGAGATCAGGAATTCCAAGTTTCATTGTGATGGAATTATTAGAAGATCAGAAAACAAAATAAAGCAGTAATTAGTTATGTGTCCAATAAGATGATACATACTGTTATTGTAAAACCCTCTGAGTTCTTTGTCTCTTTATTGATGTCACTCTGGTTAATCTCAAGACTGTGGTCAAGGCAGGAACCCACTGTGGACAGAAACTGGTCCCCTCTCAGCTGGTCCAGGAAACAGAATAGGAAGATGAAACAGAAACTTCATTTGCATCTGGTCTGTACATAGAAACTATAGAAAGAAGGTTGTTTTACCGTAGGGGGCATAGCCGTTTTATGGTAGTGTCATTATTTGAAAATTGCAATAAGTGTTTGGTATATATGGTGAGTCTCCATTAGTCAGAATATTAAATGAATTAGAAAGCCTTGTCTTCTCCCCTCTCCTCCTCTGTCTTCCTCTCCTGTCTTTCCCTCCCTTCTTTTCTTCCTCTCCTCTTTCCCATTCTTCTTCCCTCCTTTCCTCTCTTCTCTGTTCCTTACTTTAACTATGTGTTATCTATCATATGTATATCCTGGCTAAAGACCAAATACAGTTAAATATTTACAGCAGTCATTTAAGAAAATCTGCCCATATACTGATGGTGTCAGATTATTTTCTTGAAGTTTTACAAATGCTGCAGCTCTGTTAACCTCAAAAACATTTTAAGTCGAGGTGAAGCCAACCAGTGAACTTGATGACCTTCAATGTGTTATTGGGCACCTTAAACAGTTATTATTGGCTTGAATAATGGGGAGACAGGGACAGTATCCTGAGTCACTAATAAAGTAAAAATTCAGAGGCTATAGGGGATAGGAGAGTGTGCAAAATCAAGTCTTTGAAAGATTCCAGCTAGTCAGCCACAGTCTACTGCTTCCCCCCCCTTGTAATACTTGAACATCTTACCAGTCCTTCTGATAAATTACACATAGAATATGCTAGCAAAGCCTTTGTGTTATGAGATAAGAATGCTGCTCAGTGATTTTGAAAGGCAGCTGAAGAAGGGGGGAAATCGCTCCATGTCTGGGCTGCAGCCCTCTGATGTGGATGAGTTTGATTGATTTCCCAGGTGCTAGAATTTCTTGCCCTTCCATTAGACTGGATGCACAATGTAGACAGAAGCAAACAGAGTAAGGATGGTGGGGTTGTTTATTTTTAATTATGGTCTAAATAAATGTCTCAAAAATATTTCAAGAATTTATAAACACAGTATCCTCTAGTTGAATTTTCTGTTACCTGATATAGATTTTTGACGTTGTGTAAAACATAATATAGATTTCATGTAGACTTGTGACATTAAAGAATGGTTAATGTCTTGCCCCTGTGGGACACATGAAAATATTTCTTTGTCAGGCTTTATGGACAGTCAGCTTCCTCAGCACTAATGGTTTCACAAACTCTTTTGAAAATCTTGTTACCATCCATGGCATGATTTCTTTCTTTCCTCTTGCTTAATTCAAAATAAAATCGTGCATTTAGTTTAAAAAATTTTTTCATGGAATTAGAGAGTATTTAAAATTGATGTGTCACTTTTGTGATGTCTTCAAGGTTTTCTCACACATACATGAATATGTATTTTGTTTTGGCCCAGTGATTTTGCTGATGTAAGGGTGTTCCAGATTTGGAACTTTTTTCAAATTTTACAGACTAGCAACTGCTCTGAAATTTACAATCTTAAAGAGTTGGTTGGGCCAATGAGAGGCTCAGTGTCTTGTCTAGGGTCACTGAGCAATTGTGGGTCAAAGGCTATACTTGAATCCAGATTTTGATTCAAAGGCTTCTCTTTTACCCACAATTATGCCTATGACAACAAAACTTAATATATTTTCACACCCAACCTACCTAATTTTGTTTCTAGCCCTTAGAAAATTATATATGATTTAAAAGTATACCTCACTGAATGTAAGGAAACAGTACTCTTACCTGTCACACAGCGTCAAATTAATCTTCTCATAGCCTTTTCTCTTCAGTTATTTCAACCATTATTTCCAAATTCTTTTAAGTTAAATTATTATACTTGTCTAAAAGCTCAGCTTCTGTTCACATAAAGGAGAAATATTTTCAGCTATATCAGTTAAGATACCACAACAACATGAACAGTTATATCCAAAGCACAATTACACTCATGAGATCCAACGTTGTAGCAACGGAGCTGGACAACTAAAGAGAATAACTGGGTAAGTTGAACAATGGCTGTTGAAGTAAGTTCCATCAGTTAACCTAGAGGGAGGAAGGGCAACAATGATATACTGCTCCGCAAACTTTTCCCATGGCATCATGAACATTTACTCAACCTGATGAAGAGCCAAGATTTTGTCATTATTTGGTGAACTGAGTCAAGTCGCTTACTCTGTCCTTTGATTTATCTAAGTATGAAATAGAATCAACAGCACATTTTCTAGTCTTCTAACTATCACTCAGGAAGTACTATGGATAAATATGTCACAATTGATACATCCAGAGAAGCAATACGCTATACATTTTATAACACCATTAATCTGAATGATGCCCTAGAGTTTGGAAGTGTTTTTGCATGTATTACCTCATTCCATGCATTATCCCATATAGCTTCCAGTGATGATGAGGAAGAGGAAACTTGGTGCATTGGAAAGAGGACCTGTGTTTACCTCCTTGCTTTGTCACTGCCTCTATGACTTTGAGTAAATTCTTTTATCTCTCTGGGTCTTGATTTCTTCATCCATAAAATGAAGGGGTTGGGCAGGATGACCTATGAGATTTGCTCTTGTTCTAACTCTACGATCCTATGAAGATGATGGTGGTAGTGATAATGACGTGAAGTTCTTACGGGTGTTCAGTTGTATTCAGTTGTGTCCGACTCTTTGTCACTCTGTTTGGGGTTTTCT
This sequence comes from Vombatus ursinus, assembly GCF_900497805.2. NCBI lineage: Eukaryota > Metazoa > Chordata > Mammalia > Diprotodontia > Vombatidae > Vombatus > Vombatus ursinus. The sequence continues at coordinate 9,452,740 of NW_020954639.1, read as the reverse complement.
TGGCAAAGATACTGGAGTGTTCTGCCATTTCCTTCTCCAGCTCATTTTACAGATGAGGAAACTGAGGAAAACAGGGTTAAGTGATTTGCTCAGGATCACACAGCAAGTGTCTAAGGTCTGATTCGAACTCAGGTGTTCCTGACTCCAAGCCTAGCATGGCACTTTATCCACTGCTCCACCTAGCGGTCCCCTATTAAGGGTGAGCAGCATTTAATCTACTCTTATGACCTCTATGATGCCTAACACAGTGCTAGGCATTGTATTGAATCAACATGAATTCAATTCTCAGGGTCCCATGGAAATCCTTGCGTAAGTGATGGAAGCACCCCCTTCACAGAAGGTTTTGAGTTTGAAAATATGAATGGATACTGTGCTTACCAAGTTAGGACCGAATATTGTACATTGACTCTATTCATGGAAATGATCTGGAGGCCAGGGACACCATAAGGATCTCTCCCAGAAACAATAAAGAGTTTTAGGTTCTACTGGGAAAGAGGGCTATTTATAAGGTCTCTGGAGGAGGGGGTGGTGGGGCTAGTGCTTTTGATGGTACAGGCGTTAGCCTCATTTGTATCAGAAGCAGCAAGGGAAAGCCCTCTCAATTTACCCAGAGGAATCTATCGCTGAAGTCTAAAGTCAGTGTATAGCTACTATCTTATTTATCAAGAGATATTACAATTTATTTCCATTTTCCTTGTCACCAATAATAATCCTGGTGTTTCTGTTCATCCTTTTCTGATGTTTTGAAATATTTTGGTTCAGTTAGTCTATGCTTTTATTAATGGCTGTTCATCCCGCGCCTCTTCTGATGACTTGGCCCGAGCACAAAACTAAATGTCCCAATTTGATTTCTCTAAAACACATCCACCAAACACAATTGCCCTTTCTGTCAAGTAAGCCCTTAACAGTTTGTAAGTCTGAAGTGATTTTTTTCCTCTGCCTCTCATTAGAGTTGTTCTAAGACTCTTGACATTCTCTAAATCATCTTTTGCTGAGTATAAGTGGTCTGTGAGGAAGTCGATCGATGGCAGGCTTCAGCTCTCTTGAATTTTAATGCAAATGTCTGTGGTTCCCTTAATCAAACAAAGGTTAAAAAAGGAAATCAGATTAGCTTATTACAAAAAGACAGCAAAACCAAACAAACAAGAAAAATGTTTTCTACATGAGGGGACTTTAGTCAATATCCTCAACAAGATTGCCACTGGAAATCAAGCTTCAAGTGTGTGGTCAGTCCTCATTTCTAAATCAATATGGCCTTTCAAATAATTTTTTTTTGTCTACAGCAGCCTAATAGCACTGCTACCAATATTCTTTTCCTCCTTTATATAAACACATTTTAAAAACCCTATAAAAGAAACTGCCCAAGTGGAATATTATATAATAAGTGTGTTAGGATTTTGCAGTGCATGAGGTGCTGGTCTTGAAGTCAGGAAGACCGGAGTTCAAGTTCTGCCTTTGAGGCATTCCAATTGTGTGACCACGGGCAAATCATTTAATGCTTCAGTGGCCAAGTTTGAGATGAGTTGCTAATCTTCATTGATGGTGGAAGTTTCCATGCTGGGAGTTTCCAACAGTGATGAAACCACAGGTCTAGACTCTCTCCCACCCAAAAGAAAACAAGACCAAAAAAAAACAACAAAATCCCAAAATTACAAAAGTATTCAAAAACTTCCCTCTAAATTCCCCTCTAAATCAGTGTGTTTTAAATATCATGTGGCTTCTTATAATGTGATTTAGCAGTATCAAGGTAAAATGGTGAGAGGCAAAGGAATTAGAAAGATTGAAATCTTTGCTTGTCCAGGGTAAGAAAAGATATTTGACAAAATTAAATCATCTGTGATAAAAGTGATGAATCCTAAAACTCAGGATGTTCTCACCCCGGTGTACCCAAATAGAGCCAGCAACAGATGGCTTTTACAGTAGGAAAGCCTTGCCCCAGGAATTCAGGACCATCATTATTATCAACGAATATTTATGTAGCATCTATGGGGTATACAGTAACTATACATCCAACAAGCTTCTGTTGACAAGTAGACTACATTGCTAAGGATACACTCAAATGGCCATGATGGATGTATAATGGAACATACTTTCAAATAGAATTTAGACTTTTCAAAAGTCTAATGTCACTCATTGAAGGTTCGAAGATACTCACCTGCAGCATTGTTGGAGACAGATTCTATTCCATTCCTATGTGTTATTATTTATGCTTACTGGTATTTCCCCCACGACACTTTCTCTTTGGTTATTGTTTCAACCAGATGAGGAAGTGGACAAATGAGCTCTCTCTGTGGTTTCTTTAATCAAATAAAGGTTAAAGAAGGAAATCAAATTAATTAATTACAGAATCCCATACAACAGAAACATCCAAAGTGAGTAAAGTCATCTTGAATGAATGAAGGAATTAAAATAAAAACTACATTTATCAGGCACTTACGACGTGTCAAGCACCGTGCTAAGTGCTAAGGATACTAATAGAAAAATGGGGATGGTTCTTCATCTCAAGGAGCTCCCATTATAACACATATACCAGGTGTTAGCTGAAAGTCAAATGGAAACATCCCATGGCATTTAGGGTGCAGCAACAAAGTAGATAGCAACGTCCGTTCTTTAATATCTTTCCTACTGATAAAATCACGCCGATTTCTAATGTTGAACCATTTGATGATGTCAAGGATTTTGGTGGCAAAAACTTCTAAATAACTTATTGTTTGTAAAGTTTTCCTAAGCACTGAACTATGAGAAAATAAATTTTTTTTGGATAGGGGAGGTCAGATAAGATTCCCTTTCCACAACCATAGTTTTTCACCTAAAGCAATTTTTCCTTTAAAGCAATTTTATAGAGACAGTTCCTTGGAAGACCTCAAAAAACCAAGTGAAATTTTCTCTGTCAAGCATGGGGTAAAATGACCAAAGAAGGATACATAATTTCCTTTTCCCTAGGCATCTTCTAAAACAGGGTGTTCATATCTGAATTGAATGATTTAGGTGTACTCCAGCCTGAAAGCAGGGCTCTGAATCATATGACCTATGAAGATCCTTTCTGACTCCATGGCTTTTAGTGGCAGCCAGATGGTGCAGTATGCTTGACTTAGAGTCAGGAATATGAGTTCAAATTTGGCACCAGATACTTACTAGCTACGTGACCCTCAGTAAGTCACTTACTCTCTGTTTCTTTTTCCTCATCTGTAAAGTAGGGATAATAAGAGTATCTACCTCTCAGGGTTGTTGTGAGGATCATAATAAATAATATTTATAAAGCATTTTGCAAACCTTAAAATGCCATACAAATACTAACAGCTACTGCTGATGCTGCTACTATGATGATGACTACAACAATAACAATAACTGCTACTACTACTGCTACTATTATTTACTACCACTACTACTACTACTTCTACTGCCACTGTTACTACTACTTCTACTTGTATTACATTAAAACATAAGCCAATAAAACTCAAAGTAAATTTGTACATTGAAATGAAGTCTCAGTGTTGAGTTGCAGCCTAAGGAAACCTCTTCCTGGCTTTGAGTTCACATCTCTATCCATTCCACCATATTGCCTCATGTGTGTATTTACTTAATATGTGTACTGCTATACTAATATGTACACTACTATAATAACACATACATTATAAAAGATGAAAAAGACATTAAAAAGGGTTAAATAAAGGTGAAGTATTGTTTGATACTAGAGTCAGTGGGGAGCCAATGGAGTGTATTGAGCAAGAGAGTGACATGCATTCTGCAGAAAACCCACTTTGGTGCCTGGGTGGACAATGAATTGGAGTGGTGAGACCAGTGAAACAGAAGACTGTTGCAATATTCCAGGCAAAAGGTGACAAGGGACTGAACTGGGCTGGTGACTCTGTGAGTAGAGAGAAATGGACAAACACGAGTAATAAGGAGGAGGAGCTAACAAGATTTGTCTTGTCTTATTCTAGACGCTGTATACACCTGACTAAGCCAAGACTTCAAGATGGCATTTTGGGAAATTGGTGGTTAAAATGTTTGAACTTGATAGATTCTGGAAAACTAGGTCCCCAAAGAATGAATTACTATGTTCTAATAAAACACATTGCATTAGAATGTTCTTAACACAATGCCTTTATATTCTACATGAAAAGGCTATTGGTATAGTAGAATGAATATTAGACAAGGAGTCCAAAGATATGGATTCTAATCCTAGCTCTGCGTCTTACTGGCTGTGTTACTCAAATTGTTATTTTTGGCTTGTACTGAACTTATGACAATTAATAAGGAGTTCTCAATGAGAAAACTCCTTCTACCAATGTAGATAGGCACCTTCTCTGTAACTTATAGTTTTGGGCAGTTGCTTAGGACACTTAGAGATTAAATGACTTATCCAGGGTCACATAGCCAATATGTGCAGGAAGCAGGACTTGAATCAAGATCTTTTTAATGTTGAAGGCAGTTCTTTATCCTCTATTCCTTGCTGCCTCAATACTTGAAAATATATATATCTTGGTTATTGACTTTTTATTCCATTGTTCCCAAGACATCTCACCTACCGAGAGCCTTCCCTTATAATAAAAATTTATAATTAAATAGAACAAACGAGCACATTGGCCATGCCTGACAATGTGCTGCCTATTCCCCATTTGTGTTCCACCATTTTTCTGCTGTTTCACTGTCAGTCTTCTGAAATCAAGCAGCAGAGGGAGGATGGTAGAGTAGGAACAACGTGGGATTTGGAATCTGAGCATTGGGTTTTGAATCCTGGCTGTGCCTTCTTTTACCTGTTTACCTTTGACCAAGTTACTTGATCTCTCTGAATCTGTTCCCTCATCTGTGACATGAGGTGGTTGGACTACATCAGCATCTCCAAACTCTGGCAACTCCCTGATATCAGTAAAAAATATGTGAGCATGCCCTGGAGTGAGTGTGGAGTCCACCTTCTGATGAGGGCTTGCTACAGCCACACAGGGGTCTGGGGATAGGTGGTGGTTAGCTTAGGTTATAACTTTCCTGAGGAGGATACAGAAAGGGAGAGATTTAGAGCTTGCACAGAAGAGGGAAGGAGATAGGGGAGATGTGATTGTGCTAGAAACGAGCTCCATCTTATTGCTTGATCATCAGGGTGGGATGTGACCTATCTTCCCACCCTCCTTTTGTTGGATCACACGCCCCTTGGGGTCATCTCAGGTCTCAAAGGCTACTTCTGTTTCAGGCTCAGTTTCTTTATCTGTCAAAGCAGATGATAACCGATGCCCTGCTGACTTCATTGGGTTGTTGTGGAGATCTAAAGAGATAATGAATATGAAGGTGTTTGGAAATCCACGTACACAAGGTTAACACATTGGGCCATACAGATACAGTAAGAAAATTCTTTAATGGTTGTTTAATCTTTCAATCTCAGGCTGTTGTGCCTGAATGACCAGAACACTTGGAAGATAAAGTTGGAAATAATGAGCTCGATTGTACTGTAATATTTCTCCTTCGTTGGCAGCGATATATTTTAACTCTCATCTAGATGGCTTTGAGGCTAGGTCACCAGTGACTGGAGTTCAAAGAACCAATCCCTGAACTTTGATGGATGTACATATTTCCTATTTTTGCCTCAAGACAGTGGGAACCAAGATTGAAAATAGAAAAACTGGAGTCATCCAAGAGAGAGCAGCATGTGCTGAGGCAACGTGTGTGTAATTATACTCCTTGGGCTGACTGTACTTCCAGATGTCTTGTAAATTTAACATGCTTCCTCATAATGAAGGGTGACCCATTGTGGCTTGTGGATTAGATAATCAGTAATTAGATTTGTTCATATGCCTGCCTGGAAGTACATTGTAAGTTACATAGCCCGGACTCATCTGGGTTTATTACGGTGTCCATTTGGGCTGCCCTCTTTGCTGAACTCCATTCATGGCTGCATTGTATGTATTCAGATCCTCCCGTTGAGAATGCAGCAGCCTTCCAGAAGGGGCATGCTTTTCCCCTTTAAGACCATACCTTGATAGCTAGGCTGCTAGCTAGTGCAGTGGATAGAATTGTGGGCTTAAAGTCAGGAAGATCTGAGTTTGAATCCCAGTTCATATATTTAGAAGCTGTGTGACTTGAGCAATTCAATTCAATTCAATTCAATTCAGTAAACATTTATTAAGCATTTACTATGTGCCAGGCGCTGTTATGAGCATTGGGGATGTAAAAACAGGCAAAAGGAAGTCCCTGATCTCAAGGAACTTACAATTTAATGAGAGGAGGGACAACATACAAACAAATAAATACAAAACATGTCATTTAATCTCTCTGGGACTCAGTTTCCTTACCTGTAAAATGAGGGAGGAGGACTCAGTGGTCCCTAAGTTCTCTTCCAGTTCTAAATCTATGATCCTATAACCATTTGGAGGGAATCAGGATGAAAGTCCCTCTCTTTGAGAAAGATCAGGAGGGATCTCTTCCCATAATAGTTTTATTTCAGAAAAGGAAGCCCGTCTGGCACCAGGGATAATTACCATCAGCAGAGCTGAGGGAGGAGGAAGGGAATGAGATGATTGACCTGTATTGGTCTAAGCCTTCTCAGACATATGACTTACGGTTGTTATCAAAGAGTTCTTCTCCTTTTCCCAGTTATGTGATTAGGGGCCCCTCAGCAGCTAAGAGGACTTCAAGCATCCAAAAAGATTGATAAATATTTATTGATTATTTATTGGGGCCCAAGCACTATAATGTAGCCTTTGGGGAGTGTGAAGAATTGAAAGAAAGAATCTCTGCCCTCATGGAGATTACAAGTCATACAAGAGCCTTTTTTGGGTGGGGGGAGGAGGGGTGGAGGGCAGGAGTGGTCTGGCCCTGTGATTTCCTTGGGTTAGGGCAATGTTAGCAAACTCTGATAGAAATAGGAGAGACTAAATTAGGATCCCTTCAGGCTGCATATTGATTGACTCAGAAAACCACATATTAACATTATGTTCTATTGTATTTTTATTTATTTTGTTAAATATGTCTCAATTATATTTTAACCTTGTTTGGTCTTCACTCAGGAGTGTTGAGGGTCATACAGCTGAAGGTCCCTTTTTGACATCTTTGGTGTAGGGAACTAACTCTGTAATAAAAATTCCCTTTACCAATGCAGAACTCACCTTCAACCTGGAAACTTATCTAATTGTGGAAAGGAGTTGCTGGTGGTTACACAGCTAGTATATATTGGAGGCAATATCCAGGTCTTCTTGCTTCCAGGATCAAGCTTATATCCACTATCCTATGCTTCATCTGAAGATACGCAGACAAGATAAGGCATCCGTCAAAGGTCAAATGAATGATACAGAAGGTGAAGGATAACTGTGCCCTTATGGGATGTATAACAGGATCGTAGGAACCTTGGAAGCCATTGAGTCTAACCCCCTCATTTTATAAATGAGAAAGCCAAGGCCCTTGAAACCCAAGAGAGGTTAAGTGATTTGCATAAGGTCCTCTGATTGCACATATATAACCTATGTCAAATTGCTTACCATCTTAGGGAGGTGGGAGGGGAGGGAAGGAGGAATTTGGAACTCAAAATTTTATAAAAAGTGAGTATCAGAAATTGTCTTTACATGTAATTGGAAAAATAAAATACTATCAAAAAACAAAAAGAAAAGGTCACATTGCTGCTAAATGTAACTGTGTGAGGCAAGATTTGAACTCTGGTTTTCCTCAATCAACACCCATCTCTATAACCTTTCTACATCACCTGTCTTGATGGCTAGTCAGGATTAAGTAGACTAGAAGTGAGGGGGTGGAATAAAGATAGGAATGTAGCACACTTGATGGGGAAGGCACATAGTCTGACTAAAAAAGAGGCTTGTCCAGGGGAGGAACAGGAGAGAAGGGTGAAAAAACAAGCGGCAGAGTCTTGAGTGTCAAACTAGGAAATCTGGACTTTGTCTTAAAGGTAACAGGGAGCCAATTTCCAAGTGGAAGAGGCCTGATGTAAGTATTATTTTAGGAAATTCAGTCTATTGGGTTGCTTGGTAGATTAGGGGTGGGAGAGAGAGAAACTGGAGTTGACCAAGAGGCTATTGTAATAGTCAAGTCATAAGCTTTGACCTGTGGGCAAAGTGGTGTAATGTACAGAATACTGGGTTTGGAGTGGGGAGACCTGGGCTTAAGTACCAGAGCTTCACTTAACCCCAATTGCTTAAAAAATACTAGGGTGGCAGATGAAAGAGAAAAAGAGAGAGAGAGAGAGAGAGAGAGAGAGAGAGAGAGAGAGAGAGAGGCAGAGACTGAGACAGAGAGAAACAGAGACAGAGAGACAGAGACAGAGACAGAGGCAGAGACAGAGAGATGTCACTCAAGGAGAAATTCCCTGAAGTGTCTAGTGCAGCAAGCTGAGGATAGGGATATGATCGAGGTGCCAGCTCCTCTACATGCTGGGTTCTTCCCAGAGTCTTTCTCTCCCTTTAGAGACCTCTCCCCAAAGAGAATCTGTCTGTCTTGTTTCTCAGAGCTGGAAGCCAGAAGACCACATCTTTCTTCTCCCAACTTTGTCCTCATACCAGAGAGGGACATTGAATAATCAATTTCCATCAGTAAGAAGAGTCTTACGCAAATGGACTTTGAGCCACCTACAACTTTCTCTCTACCCACCCAAGCAGTTTCCCGTACTTTTGTATGGATATCCCCACTTCCTACCTTGCCTCAAGACACACCTGCCACAGAACCCTGCTATTTGACCTACAAAGTGACAGCTAAGTAACATAGTGGAGAGTGCTCTAGACTTGGAGTCAGGAAGATCTGAGTTCAAATCCTGTTCTAGACACTTCCTAGTTGTGTGATCCTAGTCACTTAACCTCCCCTAGCTCTGGTTTGCTCATTTATAAAATGGGGATAATTATAACACCTACCTCACAGGGTTGTTATGAAGGGCAAATAAGATAACAAATAAAAGAGCATGTTGCAAACCTTAAATGCTAGCTTTAATGTTATTTTGATTATTATTAATTACTAATGCTTAATAACAGGTTAAACTATTATCTCTCCCACAAGTAGTCACATTTTAATGGTGTACTCTTGGAAACATAAAGTTGGAACTCAAAGGAATAAATCTCTAGTTGTAGAATTTCAGGCATTGTCAGAGTGTGGGTGAACACCACTGAATCACATGAGGTCAATCATACCCTTCAGCCAGAGTACTCTGAGTTGTAAAGAAGCAACTCTGATGAGATTACCAGATCAGGAAGTTAAGCATACCACTAACTCTACCCTCTCACACATTAAAAGAGCAAAGCATAATGGGGATTTTCCACAAATACCAATTGCAATCCATAATTAAGTATTTCTATAACAAAATAAACAAAAATGCACTAGGAAAAAGAGAAAACAAGTCTGATTATTTCCCCTTCAAGCTTTCTGTAGGTCCTCAGAACTCATCCTAATCTCTCTCAGTTGTAGGCAAGCCTACACATCACTGGCATGGCTGATATTGTGTGTATATCTGTTACTTGAGTAACTAAAGTCTTGCTGAAGGGGTTCCAAAGAAGGACCAGACTGATAGTTAATTCTATGCCATAGCAAATGGTCTGATGGTGTGGTTCCATTCTACTCTTTTGCCTGTTTTTAAGATTAGGAAAGAAAGGCAAAGACAGATTAAGTAGTTTAACAGAGGTGTTTGCATCAAGCTAGTGGCAAAGCTCGTGGCCTCCTAAGTTCAAGGGTGTTTTTAATGTACGAGCAAAACATTCAGGCATCTTTAAATATTTCCAAATATTTCCAAATGTTTCTTTACTATTTGGGAACATCTGGATGTTGGCTGATTTTTTTTTTTTTTTTAACATTTCACCCCTTTGTTTTGGCACTGGATAGACATAGCCTTAGTCTCTTGCTTGGATTGTTGAGACTAACACAAAGTCATGCTGTTTGTAAAAGTGTGTTACTGAGTTGCTAATTATTAAAGCCAAAGCACAAGGGAGAATTTGCTCAAGCCAGATGCTAATGGATTTAGCACGTTGGCAAGTAGCACTGGCTTTTTCCTTACCGGTGGTGGATTTGCAAGAACTCCAGAGAGTATGGTGCTTTTTACATAGGCATCACACATGGATTATCTGCCAAAATGCCAGTGTATTCTTTATTTAGCATTTTTACAAATAAGCTGCTTGATCTCTGCAGAGAAAAGAAAAAGCGTTACCCTCATCCTTGAACTTTTGGCCAAGAGTCGTTTTTGCTTTTCTAAGATAGAAAGAGCGCTTAGAGTTCATAGCATGATGAGTCACCTGACTTGGATGGAAGCAAGTTTGGGATGGTTAATAAGAAACAAAGCCATTGCCCCTTGGAAGAGCCAATACTTTTCAAAATTATGTTCCTTCATCATAGTTCACATATAGGACAAGAAAAGAAATGTCAAGTTTCTAGTCAAGCTCATAGGATTTTAGAGCTAGAGTAGCCCTTTGAGATCTGGATCACTTTACAGAGGATGGCGGTTCAATGACTTGTCTAAGGTCTCCTGGGTATTAAATAGTGAAGCTGGAATTCTACCCCAAATCTGTTGATTCCAAAATCTAGGGCTCTGTCAGCTCCAACCAGTCGTAAGAAAATGGGAGGGGAGAGTTACAAGAGTAGTTTACCTTTGCCCCATCTCTACAGATAATGTTTTCTGCAAAGATTAAAGAAAAACTCATTTCCTCTCACGTGGGTTCATGTGCTTTTGTCTCACAGGAATTAGCTACCTATAAGCAAAACACTTACGTATTTTGGTATCTAGGGGTTATTGGCCAATCTTCCCCAACTTTCTCAATTCTAGATGACCCCAGAAGAAGGGAATAGTGGGAAACATAGTATAGAATGATGGTTAATCCCTAACTCCTTCCATCAGTCCTAGTGAGGGACTAGGTCTGATGGTCACAGTGCCAGATGTCAAGAACCTTCTCTTTGATGTCATTTGGTAGCTTCTATATTGCTCTCATTACCCCACAGATGTTGCTGTCACCAGCACTAGCCTTGCAAGCAGGTAGATTAGACATGTAGTGTGATCTGATCCTGGTAACCCTTCTTCCTTGCCCAAAATATCTTCCCCATTGACCTGTCACAGTGCCTGAAGTTCCACTATTTTTAAAAAGACTAGTGGAAAGAGCATAGAATTTGGAATCAGGAGGCCCAGGGCTCCATATTATATTCTGGCTTTAATACTCACTTAGCTGTGTGACTATGGGAAAGTCACTTAATTTCCCTGAGCCTCAGTTTCTTCATCTGCTAAAGGGGGGACAATAATACTTATACTATCTCCCTCGGAGGGCTTTCTTGTTTGTTTTTGGAGGAAAGTGGTTTGTAAACTCTAGAGAGCTATGTAAGTATGAGTTATGATGATGAGTCATCTATTAGAAGGAGTGCTGGATTTGCAACCAAAGGACCAGAGTTAAAATCCTGACTCTATCACTTACTATATCTGTGACTTTGGCCAAGTTAACTTCTCTAGGCCTCAGTTTCCTCATCAGTAAAATAAGAAGTTTGGACTAGATGACCTCTAAGTTCCCTTCTAGCTCAGATATGCTGGAAGTCCTTCTTCTAAATTCAATTTGACACACATTTATAAGCCCCTACTGTTTGCCAAGACTTAAGATCCTATGTTACTAAAATACAACATTTTATTAGAGGTAATGCCTTAAGTCACCAAAGAAGTCAGTTTATCAACATGTTTTCCTGTCATGTCATCTATCTATGAGTAAGGCCTTGTGGTAATGGGACACAGGACAGCATTTGGGAGTACTGGGGAGGCAGCCTCAGAATTGGAGAAAGAAGCCCTGAGAGAGGATGTGATACTACACTAAAAATAAACTTGGTCTACTCTGAAAAGTTTCCAAAGTCTAAACCTGGCCTTCATTTCCACCTAGGAGCAAGTAAAGTTTTCAATACTGCAATCTAGAGTAGATACTGTGGTGGTGGCTGCAGTCATAGAACCTTACCATCCCAGTTCCAGCTCCATGGGTGGGTCAGTCAACAAGGATAGTTGGGGGTCATGGTATTAAGATTCTTCTCACCACCCAATGGCCCTGACTCCTTGGTCAGATGTGATAGACCCACTGTACTCTGTCCTTAGAACTCAGTGGGAGTATTGATTTTAGTTCTAGGTACTAGAGTTTAAGATGGAAATTGATAAACTGGAGAGTGTCAAAAAGATGATGACTGGGATGGCAAAGGGTCTTGGGTCCATGGAGGATCAGTTGGGCATATTAAGCATGGAGAAGAGAAGCCTTGGGAAGAACATGATACCTGAGTTCAAGTATTTTAAGGGCTTTACATGGAGGAAGAATTATCCTTGTTCTGTTTGACTCCAGAGAACAAAACCAGGAGCATTGGGTGGAAATTGCAAAAATGACTCCCAAGGTCCCTTCCAATTCATAAATTCTACAATTCTGGTTGCTGCTCTCCAGGGCACCACTCATGGCTCCATTTCTCACCTCCTATGTGGATCATCAAAGGTTGCCTCTTAGGCTGCTGAACTCATATATTTTCTTCTTGACTTCTCTGCCTTGGCATGAGCCAACACACTTGGTATTTGACTCTACTAATAACAGCCCAGACATTTTTATGATTGGGAAATATAAACGGTGGCACCACTTAGCCCAGAAGAGTGAAATAAATAAGTAAAATTTGTTAAAAATAAAAAATATATTTTCAGTGAACAAGCCACACACTCTATATCCTGACCATAAAACATCACACATTGTTAAGGAATTATAAATAGCATGTGGAATCAATTTGTAGCACTGCTGTCTTAAACAGACTCTTTAAACTCTCATAATGATTTAATACAAAAACATTCTCTGCGCACCTGCCTTGGTGCAATACAATTATTTTCCCTGGTGAGTGTTGTGCCATTTCTTCTCCTTGTTTAAACCAGGCCTGTGTTTTCTCCTTTTCTCTAGGATACTGGATACTGAGCCCACCGTTTTTTTCCAGTAGCTTATGTTTATCTTTTGAATTAGATACGCCTTGGAGTGATTTTATCCTCTGCTTATTCTGCTAGCGTGGCATCTGGAAATGTGATTAGGCAAAGGATGAGCTGCTTCACAGAGGTGCCCTTCTTTCCAGTAGAGCTAAGGGATTGGAAGATCCCCTGGGCTCTCAATACGGCTAACTACAGAGCTGGTGTTTCTACTGAAGGGCATTAGGACTGTTTTTATAATGAGGAAATACTTTGTATATGAGGAACAAACATTGCCCTGTATCTCTTTTATCTGGTTTTATTTTTTATTTTTATTTCTTATTACTTTTTTATTTTATTTATTTATTTTTTTGGTGAGGGCAATCGGGGTTAAGTGACTTGCCTACGGTCACATAGCTATTGAGTGTTATGTGTCTGAGGCCGGATTTGAACTCAGGTCCTCCTGACTCCAGGGCCAGTGCTCTATCCACTGTGCCACCTAGCTACCACTGGTTTTATTTTTAAAAGGCGAAACAGCACCAATCATTTCCTTTATTCAGATGTCCAAATAACCCATTTCACGAAATTGTTCTGAGGGTGCTGGAGGGATGGAGAAATAGAAATGGAATACATTATTAAAAAAGAGAGTCTGTAGTCTTTTAGTTAGTCATCAATTTAGAATCATGAGTAGAGCATGGGATAGGAAGTCAGAAGACCCAGGTTTGAATTCTAGTTCTGCCACTGATTATCTATGATTCTGTCCTGAACTAGTTCCTCGAACTGTCTGAGCCAGGGTTTCCTCATCTAGCCTCCTAATTGGTTTCCTTGCTTCCATTCCCCGCCTTTTCTGAAGTTTGAACTCCACTAGCTGCCAAACAGATCTGGCCAGGCTTCATCCTGCTCACCCAGGGCAGCTAGGACTACCCAGCATGGGCGTCTTGACAGCTGCCCTACGTCTGCCCACTTCTCTCCACTGGGAACAGTAATCCTTCAGATCTTTGGAGACTCTGTTCCCAGACCCTGGAGGAATTCATCTACTCCTAATTTGGGGGCTTCTCCTGGAGTTGGTGGAGCTGCCCAGACTGGAGGGTCAGTGGGTCAATCCTTACCTCATTCCTCTAACTGTCTGGCCCTAGACCTGAGACATCAGGTCTTTATTCCATCTAGCCATCCACCAGAAGGATAGAGGACCTAGCTATCTGCCCTGCCTTAAGTCCTCACACCCCTTTTCGTGTTTTGATCGAATCAACATTACCATTGCTGCTGTAAAGAGAATGACCATCCACTTCCCTAAAGCTCTGACAACCATCACTGACACTGCCTAAACTAAAGATCCTGAGAGAAATGATTACTAATAACCAATTAATTTTGAGAAGATTCAGGGATTTTTCCCTTTCTGTTTCCTCATTAAAAGCCCAGTCCTTGTGAAGGACATTGTTGATAGATGAGATTGCCCAAATCCTCTGGGTATGTGATTCTTGCCCCATCCAACTAGAAGACCTTACAGAATCCAATCTAGGTGGAATTCTTACCCCACCATCGTTCATTGTTCATTGACTGGGTAGAGAATAGATCCTTTTGTATAGATTGCCCTAGTTGGGAGTGGTCTGGTTTGAGATGATTCTCCCTTTGTCCAAGAGTGACATGATCAAAGTCACATCCCCAGCCCCACAATCCCCAACCCCTCATTACAATATTCATCCTCTCATTAATTGTTAACCAATCATAGTTGATTTCTGCCTGTTGGGAACACCCACTCTTCCAAGGGTATATAAGTATTGAGCTGCATCCATAATTCATTCCTCTTTTGTTTATGAAAACCAATGACCATTTTATTAAATATCTCCTAGTCATAATTAATAAAATTGATTGTTAATTACCCAAAATTATGTCTCTCGGACTTTTCATATGTCACAATTCCTTCCTTGGACACCACTCCCAGATACGTACAGTAGAATGTAAGCTCCTTGAGGGCAGGAGCTATCTCATTTTTATATTTGTATTCTTAGCATAGCGCAGTGCCTGGCACATAATAGGTTGCTTATGAAACAATTGTCATCACACCACTCCTTTATCCAAAAAATCTTCAGGCATTTAAAGCCCTCTGCAACATGGCTCTCACCTACCTTTCCAGTTTTACTTGAGATAGATTGAGTACCCAGTTAACTCAAAGGGAAATGCCCCAAAGAGGCAGACTGCAAATCAGGGACATGTCAAGGTGCTGGCTCTGCACTGCATTAGCTATCTTACAGGGTGCTTTTTAAGAAAAATACTTGGAAGACTCTAAAGCACTAGATAAATGAGCTGTTACCAATTTGATTCAATTCACATTTATTAATTGTTTACTGTGTGCCAGGTACTGTGCTGGGAGGTATGGACATAAAGAAAAAAAAATCCATCCCTGCCTTTAAGGAGTTTGCATTCTACTTAAGGGGAGGGGAGGCAGAACATATACACAGATGAACAGATAGAAAATCGAAAGTCAACACAAACAGCTTTTGTGGGGCAGACCACTAGGGGATGGGGAAGGGCCCAGAGAAGGAAGTAGCCCTTCAGCCAAGAGGATTGCAAAGGGATTGGTGGATGGCCTTTGCAGGTCATGGGTGAAGAATCAGAAACCACCCTGGTCCTGTTTGACCAGCATGGAGAGTGTTTGAGAGAGAGTAGTAGGAAATCAGTCTTTATAGATCATTTGAAAGGCAGACTGTGAATAGCTTTAAATGCTCAAAGGAGGAATTTGTATTTTATCCCACAGGGAATAGGGAGCTATCGTAGCTTCTTGAGCATTACTCCAAGGGATAAGTCACATGGGAATTTCAGCTACTACGAGAGGACCAGTTGGGGCACTGTATTTGGGAAGGGGTTTTTTAATGTTCCACAAACCTCACTACATAATGTGATTGCTTATTCTGCCAGGCTCAAGCTTGATCATAGATATAAAACCATTTTGTCTGTGTTTATGAACTTGGAGTGGGCAAGCTCATGCAGGCTGTAATTTGAGCCATTAGAAGGTTTCCATGATTCCTCTGAGGTTCTCACACACTTTTCTTTTTGGAAAACTTGGGGTGGAAGGTTCTGGGGATATTTAATTGTAGGGTGTGAATTTTTAACAGGGGAAAAAAACTGCATGAATAAAGTGAGTAGAGGAAAAGATTTATGAAACTCTTATGAAATTTACAGGAAAAGTCTGGGAAAGGGCAGCATTTATCATCCTTGGTATTGAGTGGTTAAAAGTGAATCTCTTTACCTTTGTTTTATCTGGCATACTTAGGGCATATGTTTATTTATTAATGAAAATTCCTGAAAGCAAATGTAACAGACCTATTCATGCATCTTCATAACCACTTAGCTCTACAACTTTGTATCGTTATTACCTGTCTTCAGAGACTATTTAGAGACTGTAGCTTCCAGGAAAATGTAAGAAAAAATGTCTTTGCTTACTTAAAAGATGGTTATTCCATGAAAAATTTATTTAAAGGCATATGAAGCAAAGATAACAATGTTTCCAGGTTTATATGTGATTAAAAGAATGCTTCTCTGTCTCCTTAGTAGATTTGTAGGGTACAATTTTCTATTCCTTCAGAGTCAGATGGACTCCTTTTAGATGGGATCAATAGGGTTGGCAAAGGGGAATACAAAGAAGTTGTCCATGTCTGTGCTTCTCTTCCAGGCTAGATTGGGTCAGTTCCAAATGCTGAGGGTACACATTCTATGATTTACTTGACTGGAACCCACCATGATTTACCCCTTTCAGTTTTGGTAACCATTAGCGGGCATCAAATACATCTACCATTGATATCGGAAGAAGGAAATGAGAATGGTAGGGTAAAGTATGAGACCTTAAGGACTGCTGAGAGGAAATGTGAAGGAAATACACATTCCTCCAGTCCTCCACCTGAAATAGCTCCTTCTGAGTTTTCGTCCTGAGAGCAGGAGAAACATTGCTTTTTTTTTTTTTTAAATCTTTTTGGCTTTTAAAGTCCTGTATAACCTGGTTTGGTGTTCTTATACCTCATTCCCCTTGCCATTCTCTCTAATCCAGTGACACTGTCCTTCTTTCTCCTCCTCACACAAGGTACTCCCATCTCCCCACTCTGGCTACATCTCTCTTTCTCTCTCTGCCTTTTCTATTGCAGGCTTCCTTCAAGTCTCAGCTAAAATTTACCTTCTTCAAGAGGCTTTACTGTTCATTCCTTCCCTCCATGATTATCCATTATAGAGCTTGTATGTGCATAGTTGTTTGCAGGTTGTCTCTTCCATTAGATTATGAGCTCCATGAGGGCAGAGACTGTGGTGTTATTATGATTATTATTATTTCGCCTTTCTTTGTATTCCTAGCATTTAGCACAGTGCCTGGCACATAGGTGCCTAATAAATGCTGGTAGTTGTAGATTTAAGTGAGACACCTAAAAATGGCAATTGTAATACTTCATTTCTCAGCTACCCCAGGAACTAAAGATGTACATGCAGGCAAAACAAAACTAATAATGCAGATAATTTTTATTCATATATAATATCTAAAATTCTACAAGTCAATTATCAAGATTATACATTACATTAATTTCTAAACAATGTGCTCTAATTAACAATTATACTTTGAGGTACTTAACTTCTTTTTTTATTATCATGGGATCTTGGATTGAGAGCTAGGAGCCTTAGAGATCATTTGTTCTAATCCCCTCATTTCACAGATGAGGAAACTGAGGTCCAGAGAGGTTCAGTAACTTGCCTAAGGCCACATAAGCAGAAGGTATCAGAAGTAGGATTTGAACCCAGGTCTTCTGATTCTAGAGTTATTGCTCATCCCACCACATCACATTGCCTCCTCTACTGGAAGGACATGTGATGTTGCTGGTGTGGGTATTCCCTCTTCCAGCACAGATCTCAACTCCTCTACAACTTAGTAGTTGGCCTTTGAGAGTTTCTGATGGGCTTGCCAACTTGGTGATGAGTCTCTGAGCTTAGCTGGGCTAGTCCTCAGACAAGAGATATCTAGAGTATTAGCATCCTTGTGCTCATACTTGACCCCCCCTTCAGCTTGGCAGGACTTGGCAGAGCCTGCACTCTGTTGACATGGTTTTCAAGGTACTAAACTAAGCACTAAATATCAATGACTACCAGTAAACGGAATAATGATAGTTGATAACTTACATTTACATAGCACTGCAAGGTTTTCAAAACATTTTTCACACAACATCTCTGACATAGCTGAAGGCAACTAGGTAGTACAGTGGATAGAGCAGCGGGCCTAAAGTCCGGAAGACCTGAGTTCAAATCTGCCCTGTGATACTTGCTAGCCACGTTACCCTGGGCAAATTACTTAACCTCTCTGTGCCTCACTTCCTTCATTTGTAAAATGGAGTTAATATTAGTAACTACCTTCCAGGAGGGTTGTGAGGATCAAATGAGATAATATTTGCAAGGTGCTTATCATACGGCATCTGGCACATAGTAAATGCTATTTCAATGATTATTATTGTAAGTAGTCAATCAGCAAACACTTTAAAGCACCTACCATGTGCCAGGCACTGTGTTTGGTACTGGGGATACGAAGACAAAAGTGAAATATTACTTGCCCTCAAGGAACTTACATTCTAATGAGGAAGACAACATGAATATATATGTGTGTGTGTTTATGTATATACATGTATGTGTAATATATGTATATACACACATTTTCATGTTGTTTTCCACATTTTAAAATTATATGTAGATATCTTATTGTTCATTCATTTTAGTTGTGTTCAACTCTTTGTGACCCCATTTGGGGTTTTCTTGGCAGAAATACTGGAATGGTTTGCCATTTCCTTCTCCAGCTCATTTTACAGATGAGGAAACTGAGGCAAACAGGGTTAAGTGATTTGCTCAGGGTCACACAGTGAGTAAGTGTCTGAGGCCAGGTTTGAACTCAGGAAGATGAATCTTTCTGACTCTAGCCCCAGCATTCTATCCACTGTACCACTTAGCTGGCCGAGTTGGTTATATGAATAGGTAAAAAGGGAGTTTTAACTAATGGGGAATTTCTCATACCAGTGAAATCATGGGAGGGAGTAAAGAAGGAAAGAAGGTAGAGAAGGAGGGAAGGCAAAAAGGGAAAGAGGAGTTCTCTTTGTATCCTCGATGCCTAGCATAGTTTCTGGCACATAAGCTTTTTCCTCTTGGCTCCATTTAACACTGTTGACCATCCTTTTCTCTTTGCTGGTTCTCCTCAAGCTTTGGCTAATCCTTTGAAGTCTTCCGTGCTCGTTCCTTCACATAATTCCCCCTCACTTCTAGGGTTTTTCCCAAGGCCTTCTTTCTCTCTATACTCTTTCTTTTGGTGGTCCCATCAGTTCCCATGGAATTATTCATCATCTTTATATGCATGACTCACAGGACTACAAATCTAACTGGAATTTCTCTCTTGAACTCTTGTCCTACCTCACCAACTGCTTATTGGATATTGCAAACTGGATGTCCTGGACACCTCTCAAATTCAACATGTCTAAAAGGGAACTCACTGTCTTTCCCTCTAGACCCCTCCCTTCCACCAATTTTCCCTGTTTCTGTTGAGAACACCATAATTCTTCCATTCTTTGAGGACTGCAACCTTGGCATTACCCTTGACTCTTTATTCTGTCTCACCACATAACCAATCAGTTGCCAGATCTTACCACTTTTAACTCCTCAACATCTTATAGCCAACATTTTATCTTTTTAATCAGGCCATTGCTTCTTGCCTGAACTGTAGCTAGAGATGGTCATCTCCCTGCCTCAAGTCTCTCCCCATTCCAGTCTACCCTCCACACAGTTGTCGGTGACTGTCCTAAAGTGCATGTCTAGCCATGTTACTCATTCCCCTATTCAGTGCGCTCTAGCGGCTCCTTATTGCCCCTAGGATAATATATAAACTCCTATGTTTGACTTTTAAAGAGCTTTAGAACTTAGTCCCAATCTGTCTCTCCAACTTCATTAAAAATTCTTCCCCTTTCCATTCTCCGTGATCCATCCAAACTGGCCTTTTCTCTGTTCCTTTTCCTTCAAGACGCAGCTCAGGCAGCACGCTGTCTTCACAGTGCTTTTCCCATTCCTCAGAAGTGCTAGTACTTTTTCTCCCTATTTTATATTTAACTACCTCTTATTTACATTATATTTTATTCTTCATAGACACATGTACACATTATCTCCCTTGATAGAATGAATATAAGCTCCTGGAGAATAAGGATTATATCTTTCTTTTTTGCCGTTGTAACCACAATACTTAGTAGTCAAGTATTAATTATTAATAAATGCATATTTATTGATTTATAGTAGGTGCTTAATAAATACTTATTGGTTGATTGATAGTGGGTATTTAATAAATGTTTATTGAAAAAATGAAATGAACAAATCCTATGAAGGAAGTTGTAGGCAGGAAGAGAGACAATATGAGATACTCTAGTGGAAAGAACACTGGGGGAAAAAAGAAAAAAGAAGAGGGAATACCCACACCAGCAACATCACATGCCCTTCCAGGAGAGGAGGCAATGTAATGTGGTGGGATGAGCAATAACTCTAGAATCAGAAGACCTGGGTTCAAATCCTACTTCTGATACTTTCTGCTTATGTGGCTTTAGGCAAGTTACTGAACCTCTCTGGACCTCAGTTTCCTCATCTGTGAAATGAGGGGATTAGAACAAATGATCTCTAAGGCTCTTAGCTACTGAAATTCCAAAGGAGTGACTTGTTCCATGTAAGATTACTCTCAAAGGAAGACATTCACACTTATTAGTGAAGGACTTCTCAAAATAATAAGCATTGAGGAGTAATTGGGAGCTGCTTTTATCTTTCATATTCACCATTTTGAGGAATCTTTGTGTTTCTTTCATTTCAGAGTTAAAAAGAGTCTGGATGTTGCTAGGAACAAACAAGTCAGTAAGAAACAGGTGGGAAAATTCATAAATATCATAGTTGGTACATAAGAGGCTGCTGGTTCCAAACATTTAGATTTTATGGACTCTCAGAATATAAGGAAAAGGCCAGGAAATATTACCTTCTAAAATCGCTGCTAGTTATCAGTGAGATCACATGAGAGAGACTGCAAATGATATTACAAATGAAATTTAGACTTGAAAGAAAACATTTCATCTGGTTCACTACCTTCATTTTAATGGAAGAGGAAACAGACCCAGACAGGCTGGTTAACTGACTTATCCAATGTCACATAGGTAGGAAGAAACAGAACTCCAGATATTTGTACCTAGTACTCCTGACTCCACATTCAATATTTTACCCACTAATATCATATTGCCTTCTTTATAGAACTAACGATGCCCTAAAAGAAGGATTTTTCAAATACGTTGCTAATAAAGGTAGAGAACTCCCCAAACTTCAATAATCTCTCCCGAAAAAGGAAGGTGCTAATTATCAATATAATGAACAGTGAATAGACTATGGTCTTGGAAATTATATCATGTCTATCATGAGGAAGGGTTGCAATGGCAGAAGTTTTGTGAAGACTGTCAAAGAACATAGAAAAAGGAAAGTCAAATAGCAAGACTGCAGATGTTTAATTTATTTCAACCCATATTTATTATCAACAGTGTCTGAGGGGATGGTGTTCTGTTCTGGATGACTGATTCCTGTTCTTTAGACAGAAATATTGCAAGATTGGAGTCCGGCAATTTATCAAGCTAGATATTTCCTTAAGAACATCCTGCTCCCTTTCTTCTGATTCTGTCCTCATCAAGCAGCTATCTGACTTTGTAATTTGGTTTCCCAGGCGGACTCCAGCCCTAGGAAGGAGGGTTATTTGCAGATGACTGGTATTGGTTCTCATCGCTGACATATCTTATATTACAAATTAATAAATTAGTATTCTGGTTTACAAATCAGCCTCTAGTAGCTTATTTAGCATGCATTAGCTTCCCAGAGCCTGATCGCCTCTGGGTGAACTGATTAGAATCAAATTCCTGAGCTTGCAGAGCCTGCAATGAACTCTGGAGATGTGGTGACCCCACACCATGAGGCCCCATCTCATGAGATTTCTCTCTGTCTTCTATCGTTTTAACTACAATGTTGGTGAGGTCTACTTCAGCATTAGGGAATACAGGATTCAGGGTCAGAGAATTTTCAGCTGCCTTTCTTCATATATTCCATCATTAGTGTTTTAAGGAGACGCACAAGCAAGGAACTGGTCTTTCCCTTTAAGTGTGGTATAGGAGAATGGTGATTGGACTTAGTTAGAGGCAGAAGACCTGAGTTCAAGTCTCAGTTCTGACACTTACTAGCTGTAGACAAATCACTTAAAAACAACTACCTTACAAGATTCATAGGTCCGTTGATATCCTATGTTACTTGATAGTCACTTAATAGTACCCACCTGTTACTTAATTGCACCTTTGTTGTTGTTATTTTGTTTCAGTGGTATTTGATTTTTTGTGACCCCACTTCAGTTTTCTTGGCGGAGATACTTCCTTATCTAGGTCATTTTACACATGAGGAAACTGAGGCAAACAGGGTGAAGTGACTTGCCTGGCGTCACACAGCTGATAAGTGTCTGAGCTGGATTTGAACTTAGGAAGACAGGTCTTCCTGACTTCAGGCCCCACACTCTATCCACTATGCCACCTAGCTGCTTAATTGCACCTACCTTATAGGATTCATAGGACCTTCTATATGGAGCTGGGAGGGTCCTCAGAGGCCACATAATCCAATCACCTCATTTTACAGATGAGGAAACTGGAAAATCGTGCTTGCCCAAGATCACACAAATAATAAGAGTCAGAGTTTATTGTAGGTAAGAAACATTTTGTAAGTCTTCAGGTCCTATATAAATGCTATTATTATCATTGATATCCTTCCTGAGCCTTAGTTTTTTCATCTGCAAAAAAAAGGGTTAATATAGTAGTATGTGAATTACTTGGGACAGACTTTGCTTTTAATATGGTTCTGTTTTGTGACAGCAATGTTTACACATATGTCTCTATAAATGAATTAGTAAATAAACATTATTAAGTGCTAACAATGTGTAAAACACTGGAGACAAAAATAGAAAACCAAGACAGTCCCAGTTCTCAAGGAATTCACATTCTAATGGGGAAGACGATACAGATAAGGTTTCAGCTGTACATCAGACAGAAAGGCCCCATGTCCTTATAGGGTAGCAGCAAAGCATATGGTAATACATCTTCTTTAGTGTCATTTTCCCCAGTAAAAACATATCTATTCCTGATGTTGAACCATTTGACAGTTGTGAGAACTTTGATGGAAATAACCTTATTATACCACTTCCTGTAGCTGTGGCTGCTGACAAAGCAGGAGTTAAAGTTTCCAGGTGGCATCTCCATAAAGGTTGCCTCCTTGGATGTTGGCTGAAAGCTGAGTTGGTAGTCTGAGTCCTGAACCTCAGTTTCTCCACTTGTGAAATGAGGATTGCTTATATTGTATTTTGAATTCCACGTCTCCCTCCTGCTACATAAGTGCAACTTGTGATCATTACAGAAATCATAGTATTTTTACTTTATATTTAAGACTCTGCCTCCATTTTACTCCAGTTCAATTAAATAAGCATTTATTAAGCTCCTAGCATGGGCAAGGAAGGATGTTAAGCTCTCAGGTTACAAAGATAAAAATAAAAAACAATTTTTGCCCTCAGGAGTCTTATCTTTTATGACATATATCTGGTTTAACGGTCTGTTACTATAAAATCTCACCTCCTCAACTTCCATATTTCTGTTTGCCTAGCCCTCTCTCACCGAGAAATTCCTGGATGGAAGTCAAAGTAAGGCAGTGCAGAGGGAGATCCACTCCGAGAATTTATTAAATATTTTTCTTGGCTGCTAACATTCTTACTTAGATTCTCTGTTGGGGGTGTTCTTTGAGAAACTGCCTGAAAAAGTGAAGAATCTGTTGTGTGTGAGCTGATGCTATTCTGGTCTATAAACATTCCAAGAAAGCCCTGTTCTTCTCCACTGCTCCATAGAGCAGAATCTATTACTTGGCCTTAGAGCAGTTCCATTGAGATAGGGCAGAATGTAGGTGAGGATCAATCAACAATACTTATTAAGCACCTACTGTATACCAGACCCTATGTAGATCTGATGAGCTGGGATGGGAAACTGAATGAACAGTAAGCCTAAGGCTGTGTTTGCACTGACAGAAGTAATTAACAGTTCTCATTTTCATAAGAGTTACTCCTCTGTTGGGGGCTAGGTTGGTGGAAGGGTTTGTGGTCTGAGGAGCATTGCTATTCCAGGGCTCTTGGTCTTATCTTCCTGTTAAGTTAGGAATTAGTGGTAGTAGGGATGATGGGCCCTTTCTCGCCTAAGATTGTTGTAGGGGTCAGGCAGGAAGCAGGTCTGGTGGTCTAGGAGGCACCATATTTCCTATGGCTTTTGGGTAACTTGTGATTAATTTGGATTAACTGTTTTTCTGTGGGTGGGGTTGCCCTTACTTTGTCCCTAGGGTGAGTTAGGAATTCCCCATTTCATTACACCCTAAATCAATGATCTTCCAATGCATGTGAAATGGCAATACTTTCTTTGATAGATTTTAAAAGAGAGGTAGGGGTGGTGATGGGGTAGTACGGTAGAAAGGAGAATAGGGAATATATGAGCTATTATTGTAAATAAATTTGTAATTTTTGATCCTAATATCTAGGTCAGGGCTTCATTACCTGTGGATTTGTTTTTGAAAAATACTTTGATAACTATTGATATTTCAGTAGAATTAATTTCCTTTGCAATCCTATGTATTTTATTTTAAGCATGTAAAAGTATTATCCTGAGAAAGGGTCCATAGGTTTAACCAGATTGCCAAAGGGGTCCATGACACCAAAAAAGTTACAAATCTCTGGTCTAGATACATTCTAAAATTATATGGGAACTGTTTTTTAACCAGAAATTATGATATTACGTTTCCAGGATTATTGTAGCTGGTAAGTTTCCTGTGGGAAACTCCTTTTCTTTGTAACTCAAAATATTGCTCTTTCTATGTGTACTCAAAAATACAAGAATAGTGTAATGTACAATTCCTGTTAGTAGGTCAGCAGGAAGAGAAGAGAAAAAAACATAGAAAAACACATTAAAGCAGTTCTTTAGATTATGAGCCTTGTAGAAGGTAGAAGAATGGTCCATGGGATCATATGGAGAAATGACCTGGCTTTGTGAGTACTAATAAATTAATTGATAGACTAATGCAGTGGGAAACAACATTGAGAGATCACTTCCAGGTAGGAGAAAGGTGTAAATCAATTGAGACCAATGAAACCTAAAGAAGACTGCCCAGAATGCCAAACACAGATTGATCATAATCATTCTCTTCCTCTAGAGGTTGAAAAAGAGACTTTAGACCAGGGGCTCTTAACCTGATGTCTGTGAACTTATTTTTTAAAAAATATTTTTATAACTGTTTCAATATATTGATTTCCTTTGTTATAATGTATATTTTAATTTATGCATTTAAAAACAGTATTTTGAGAAGGGGTCCATAGGCTTTACCAGATTGCCAAAGGGGTCCTTGAAACAAAAAAGTTAAAAACCTCTGCCTTAGACCCTTTCTGTTGACATTGCAATATTTCTGATTTCACTGATGTGGCCATTACTAAGACTAACTCACATTTATATAGCACCTACTATGTGCCAGATGCTGTGCTAAGTGCTTTGTAATCTTGTCTCATTTGAATCTTACAACCACTTTGGAAGGTAGGAGCTATTATTATCCCCATTTTTTAGATGAGGAAACTGAGGCAAACAGAGGTTAAGTGACTTGCCCAGGGTCACACAGCTAGGAAATATCTGAGGCTAGATTTGAACTCAGGTTTTCCTGACTCCAGGTCCAGTGCTCTATCTACTGTGCTACCTAGACACCCTATTACTTTTACCGGTGCAGATCATAGCCCCTCCGTGATTTAGTAGTCAGTCTTCACAAGTTATTGGATATCCTGAAGCCCAATTTATTACCTTTCCATTATACTCTAGGCTGAGCTTCTGATGACCGTTGGTCAAATGGTCACTGGGTCTGTCTGAAACCTTTCCAGCTTATGGGACCTTCCAGAGATTGTGCTCTGTTGGCATAACCTTTGAGGGTCAAGGAAGGGTCACTTGTTTGCCACAATAAGATATTGGGTTAGATGATAGAGGAAAGAATATTTCCAGGCATATTCTAATAAAAATTTATCCATAATAACAGCCCTGAAATCTACTGAATCTCTTCCTATTTCTCCTACGTTCCTTCAAGAATCTGGGGAGAAAAAAGTGTCTGGGGCACCTAGCTCCTAGAGGGATGCTAAAGCATTTAATACTCATTTGAGCACTCACTATTCTAGGAATCCCACCAGTTGCACAAATGTTTTCAATTATCAATTTAGAAAGAAAGCAAGGCACTTTTGCTAGCGAATCTCTTAAAAGCGCATGACTTACTCAGGGCCCAGCATTTGTTTGACAGACATGTCAAACTTTAAGGTAAATTTAATCAATGGGCAATCGCTATTTTATTTCTCTCCTAATCAGGATTTCATATTCCATTTCACTTGATTGAAAGTGACAATTGATAGCAAATGATATTGACAGACATAATCGCTCAGTCACCTTAAATCACTTTTTCAGCCCTGACCTTCTCTCCACTCCCATCACCCAAAGGTGATGGTTGAATATTTCAATATAAAGCTAAAACAAGCAACATTCACAATCTCACAGTTCATTTTATCTGTCTCAGCTAAAGGGCATTAGATTGGGACATCCTGGAAGCCAGGGATGATGAAAACTGGGTTCAGCAATATTTTGCTCTGCAGGCAAGAGCTTAGTCTCACATGTTAGCTGCTTCCCTTTGACCTTGGGTATAGTACAAAAGGAAGAGTGGGGACTCTAGCTCTGGGAGTGCCACTGAGCTCATTTTCCCACTGATGACTCATTTTGCTTCAGCATTTATTGGTGACTGCTGGGTGGTGGGGTCTGGGTATATCCCAAGGGCAGAACGAAGAAAGGAGTTCTTTAACTGGTGGCAGAAATGGCTGAGTCAGCAGAAAGAAGCCAAAATCCTTCAGTAAGCACTTGTATATGGTTCAAGAGCTAAGTGGATGGGGAAGCTGATTTCAGTGGATTTGGGGTGGGTATAACATTGGCGTTAAGATATTGCTTTTTTTTTTCCCTCACAGCCATACAGTATAATTGGAACAACTGAGAAGGGATTGAATTAGACCTCTAGGAGAACTAAACCTGGATGAGTCACTCAATATTAGAGACAGAAAGAGAGAGAGAGAAAGAAGCATGAACATTCTTTTGTTGTTGTTGTTCAGTCCTTTCAGTTATGTCTGACCCCATTTAGGGTTTTCTTGGCAGAGATACTGGAATGGTTTGCCATTTTCTTCTCCAGCTCATTTTAACAGATGAGCAACTGAGGCAAATAGGGTTAGGTGACTTGCCCGGAGTCACACAGCTAATAAGTGTCTGAAGCCAGATTTAAACTCAAGGAGATGGGTCTTCCTGACCACAACCCTGGCACTTGATCCACTGTGCCACTTACCTGTCCCATGAACATTCTACAAAGGGGGAAACATAGAAAACTGTTTGTCAGTTACAAAAGCAAGAAAGAAAGGAGCCTGAATGGTGATTTAACTCCTAATTTCTTTTTTTTTTCAGATAGGGATAAGGATTGGACCTGTAATTTAATTATTATAGAGAACTCCTGGGTTAGGAAACTTCTTTCACCAGTGTATAGTAGACCTCTTTGATTATTTCCTTATCTGGAGAATGGGGATAATGATTGCGTTGGCCTCAAAAGGCTGTCGTGGACGTCAAGTGAGATAATGCCTATAAGTACTCTGCAAACCTTAAAGAGCTACACAAATGCTTTTATTATTATCATCATGAAGATTAGTATTATTAATTCTAAGACTAGCCTCTATCTACCACACCAATTGCCTCTCCTCTATTATCCTTCCTTTTCTAAAATAAGTACACAATCAAATTTAAATGTTATGGAAGATTTTATAATCACAAATACGAATAAAACTGTGGTACAATCAATCAATCAATAAAAGACATTTATTAAGCACTTACTATGTACTAAGCACTGTGGGAGGTCTTGGGCATACAAAGACAGAAATGAAACTATCTCTGCCTTTGGGCAACTTGTATTTTGCTGGGGAAAACAGCTTTTCATAAGTATATACAAAATTTTCTGAAAATATAAGAAATTTTTTGGGGGGCTGAGCAAATCAACAGCTGAGAAGACTGGGAAATGCTTCATATAGCTAGAGTTGCTTGAGAGCAGAATTTTGAAGAAAACAAGGGACTATCAGAGGTGGAGATGAGAGTGCATTCCAGGTATGGGACTTACTCCATGAACAAAGGAGGGGAACAGAAATTTATTAAGCACCTACTGTGTGCCAAGTACACATATCTCATCATAACAACCCCAGATGCCATTGTTTTATCAGTGAGGAAACTTGAGTTTTCCAAGGGTCACAGAGTTATTGAGTATCCAAGGCTGGATTTGAGCTCAGGTCTTCCTGACTCTAGCCCCAGCACTCTATCCACTTGACTACTGAACTGCCTTGGCAGCTAGGTACGGGAATGGGATATTATTTTGTATGGAGAACAGAAAGAAGGCTAGTCTGCCTAGAACATAGAATTTGAGATGGGGAGTAATATATTATAAAACTTGTAAGGTAGGTTGGTGCCAGAGAACTAAACAGAAAAGATTGTTATTGATCCTCATCAGGGGTGGGGAACCTGTGGCCTTGAGACCACATGTGGCCCTCTAAAGTCCTCAAGTGCGGCCTGAATTCATACTGAATCCAAACTTTACTTCTGCTCCAGGTGGTAGTTAGCCATTGGAGTTTATGGAGCATGAGAGTGCCATGGTCAACTTTGGGAAGATGATTTTGGAAATTGTGTGGAAGATGGACTGGAGAAGGAATAAATACAAATCAGAAAGTCTAATTCAAAGAATGTTGCAATAATCCAGGTGAGAGGTGATGAGGGCCTGAATTAGGATGAGGAAGAGTGAGGAGGAGTTAAGGATGAGGTTGTGTACTTGCAAGACTGGAAGCATTGTGATGCACTCAACAACACCAGTTTGGAAGGTGTGTGGGTTTGGGGAAAAAGATGAGTTCAACTTTGGACTTCAATTCTGAAGCCTTTCAGTGATCATGTAAATTCATAACCTGATTCTCATTACTTCACTCCACATCAGTTCATATAATTCTAACTAAGTTTCTTGGAATTCTTCACATTCCCTGGAAAAAGAGAATTTTGTCATCATTGGATTGGAAGAACTTTTTAAAAAAAATATAAAGGAAGGTGCTTTCTTGTTTGTCCACTCAAATTCTTACCCTGGCCTTCAAGCCATCTAACCTTACTATTACCTCCTGGAGGATATCTTGATGGCACTAGCCCAAGGAAGTGCTACCCCACCCTAACCTGTTTCTCTTTGTCTTAGTAATTTTCTTTGAAATGAGTTCACTAATTGGTTATTACACTTTTGCTAAAAAATGAAAGTTCCATTCCAAGAATAGAGTGTACACATACAAAAACATGGGTCTGACTGGCTACAATTCTGAGTTCCCTGGAAAATGAGTTTTTAACTTTTAGGTCTTTCATGAAAACTATAATATCATATCTCATCATTTCCCTCCCTCTAAATGGTGCTACTTGAAGCATTTAAATATCCTTCATAATACCCTAGATCAACTTTAGCCTTTTAGTAATGCCCTAAAGCTTATCTGGTTTCATCTTTGTTCTTAAAAAAAAGCTCTAATTGAATGTGAAGAATGATACTTGGACCTTTGTATGCATCTTTGTATCTGTCATATATGTGTGTGTGTATATATGTGCATATCCACACACATATGTAGACATATCCACCCATCCCAACGTATACATATTGTCTCTCCTGTTAGAATATAAGCTCCTTGAAGGCAGGGACTATTTTGATTTTTGTCTTTGTAGCCCCAGACTTTAGCTTAGGACCTTGTATTTAAAGAATACTTAATACAGGCTTATTGATTGATTCATTTCACAAGGATTGCATGGCAGGGTCATGCGTTTCTCTTACTTTTTCATTATTTTTTCTTCTAATATCCTGAAATGTCTGACAGTTTTCAGTTTTGCTGCTGTGGTCTTTTGGCTCCAAATCCAGTATTCTTTCTCCTCTACCAAGCTTTCTGCAAGGTGCTCAATATTATTACTAAAGAGGAAAAAATACTAGGAGTTCCAAGGTGCTATTATTTCATATACAGAAATCTTTATTTCCCTTCAGCCTGGAATACGTTTTCATCAAACTTAAAATACAATGGAAGACATTTTGCTGTTTCTGAATTCCAGAGACTTGCAGAATGCTAGGATCGAAGCATATTAATTTTCCACTTCAGGTAGCTCCACGCCAAGTACTTTACACCTCTTAAATTATGTGTTTAATTAGAATACCTTGATTTCTTGGCTCAGTTAAACACTTTCGGGGGTGGGAGGAGGGGGGTTACTTTGTTTTGTTTTGATGCCATTGTGCCCTTGTGACTTGGCTTGCTCTTCAGCATTTTGTTTTTTTGACTATACCAAATTGTCATTATTAATTTTATTGCCCAGGAGCAAAAGCTTCCTGCGGTGCTGCCTCCTCCCTAGAATCCTTCCATCAGTGGAAGGAGTTATCCTGGCCTCTCCTGCTTTTTGCTGTCAGGGTAAGGGGGCTTTGGTGCAGTCCTGAAAAGGGCTGATTTGCCTGAGACAATAGGTCAGTCTAATTATCTCTGTTTCCAGAGGTAGTGACTGAAGTGAGATTCAAATTTAGGATTCTGACTATAACAAATTAATAATTTTTTTTGTTCTAAAGAAAAAGTAGAAAGGTAACAATGGCATGAAAAGAATAGCAATTCCCTGCATTCTCTTTTGCTTATTTCAAATATACTTTGTCAGTCTCTTTCTCCATGGCTCCAGGACACAACATGCTAGTGAAGATGGAAGTCAGGAGACTTAGCTTTAATTCCTTGCAAGGGTAGGACCAGTCATTTAGACTCACTTCCCTTCTGTCTAAATATTTTTGTCTGCCTCTCTCACTGTGTTTCCAGCCTCAGCCATGAATAGTCTTCCTCCTACCCATTTCCCTTCTTTTTTGTTTTCAGCCAAAGACAAGGTTTATTAAAGATCCGCTGTATTAGCCAGACTCTTAAGGCATCTGAGCACCTGTGAGCTATTGGCTAGATTGTAAGAATTGGAGCCCCCATTTCCCTTCTAACTCAACCCCTCCCTGTTGCTCCACTCAGACCCCTTCCCCTACCCATGTGCATGACATCCTGCTGCTAGCCACTCTTTCATCCGCTTAAAAGCTTTTTTGAAGTCCTCCAGAATATTTTTTTGAGCTTGGGTATGAAGGCATGGATTAATTTCCCTGTATTAAAGTGGAAAGGCCATAGTATTTGGAGACAATGGAGCTATATTCAAACGTGGTCTCTGCTACAACTTTATGCCTGTGAAGCTTTGTATAAGTCACTTCCCCTCTGTTCTCAATTTCTTCTTTCTAAAATGAAAGCATTGGTCTAGATGAACTGTTATCCTATGATTTGTTCGATAGGGGAGATGGTGCCACTTGGTACAGTAGAAAGGAAGCTGGATTTGTATTTGCAGGTTGTTGTTATTCAGTCATTTCCAGCTCTTTGTGACCCCATTTGGGGTTTTCTTGGCAAAGATACTGGAGTGGTTTGTCATTTCCTTCTCCAGATCATTTTACAAATGAGAAACTGAGGCATACAAGGCTAAACGACTTGCCCAGGGTTACCCAACTAGTAAGTGTCTGAGGCCAAATTTGAGCTCGTTCTGATCCCAAGCCCAGTGCTCTATCCACTGCCCACCTAACTGCCCACAGGACTTGGGTTCAAATCCTCCCCTTGACCTTTACTACCTATGTAAACTTGGTTAAGTCTTTTATCTTCCTGGGGTCTTGGTTTCCTCATCTGTAAAGTGAGAGGCTGGACTGGATGACCTTTGAGGTCCCTTTCAGCTCTGAATTTATGATCCTTTGATGCAGTAATTTCTAAGGTTTCTTTCAGTTCTATATTTCCTAAATACTGTAATCTTTCTGGACTTCAGTTATCTCATCTCTTAGATAAGAAGGTTAGACCAGATGACTCTGAGCTCCTTCCAGCTCAAAGTCTATGATGCTATGCCATTATGAATGACTAGGTTTGGAGGATATCCCAAGGCATTTATTTTGCTACTTTAGTGCACTGCCTTCCTTTTTTTTTTTTAAAGCAAGCTTTCCTTACACACATTTTATAACAGCCAAGAAATGAATACCGACCGAGGTCTGTTTACTTCATTCAAACAGGAAAATGCTGGGAACCTTTTCTTTAAAAAAAAAAAAAAGAAAGGAAGAAAGAAAGAAAGAAAGAAAAAAGGTACCATATTATCTCAGGGCTAACATATGGGCAGATATACCCTACTGAGGTATGTATGTATGCAATCTTGAATCAAGATGCCTCTTGCCTGATCCCTTATGGTCCCTGTGGAAGGGATCAAACAGGGAGAAACTGCTTCCCCAGCAAATCAGCAAATTAGAATCAAGAGGCACGCAATTCCTTTTGTAAAGGTCAGTGCTGTCAATGATTGTAATTCTTGTGAATATAATAAACTGAGCAATATGCTAGAAGCATCTGCCTCCCCAGAGCTATGTTTAAGTCATCCAGTGGGAAAAATGAGAAAAAATAATCATAAAAAATGGTTTCAGGGAGGTGCTGGTCAGATAAAAATAGAGATAGTGTCCTTGATGTAATTGAAAGCTGTTGCACAAACTATTTTCTTTTGTGGGTTGTGTTAAAAATAAACGACTTTAGTTTAGAAATGTTGATTTTTTTTTCTTTTTCCAGGAGCTAAGATCTAGCAAGTAAAGGAAATTAGGCAAGGGGTCAAAGAGAAAGAGGGACCATTTGCAAGTATAGAAAGAGAAAACAAATATTTTCAAAGGCAGAAGGATAACAACCCAACTGGAGAGGAGGTAGCGGGATGTCTGTGTTGTTCCCTTCAGCCTTGCACACACTGTGACCCAATTTGCAGGACCTCACAGGTTGGCAGGGGAGACCCCAATGCTGTCTCTTCTGATTAGGTCCCCTGGAATCAGGAGTGGCTCAGAGAAATTGGCTCAGTAGTCTATCAGTAGCCGGCTTACACAACAACTGTGAAAAATGATTAAACGTACAGAGACAAATGGCTTAGGAGGGCACAAAGTTAGCAGTTTTGGAAAGTTCAATAACAGTAGATCATGTTCCTTTTCTCCTTCTGAGGGGAAAAATAAGGGGCTTTCTAAATGTAGCTTCAGATTGTAGTTAAATTGTTGTTTAAGTTCATTGACTTAAAGAGTAATGTTGGAACTTAGTAAACCTCTAGTCCTGGAGTTCTTAAATGTATCATGCATCCCTTTGGTAATAGTCTGGTGGAGCCTATGGGTTACTTCTCTGAGTGATGTTTTTAAATGCATAAAATAAAATACATAGGATTACAAAAGAAACAAATCACACTGAAATATACTACTCAAATTAAAAAAATTTACAATCCCCAGGTTAAGAACCCTTGATATGATCTTACTTTACAATTAAGGAAACTGAGACCCAAATTTCATAGTAAGCAGCAGATCCAGGATTTAAATGCACATAAATCTTTTGGTTCCATTTACATTCATCTTCCCCATTTATAAATTTGATTTTTTTTTATCATTGACTTGGTGTAGTTTCCCATTTGTGTGCCTTCTCCCCATGAATGCTTCCTTCTGGGCATTTGCCCGGCTTCTATTTCCCCAAATACCTGTTAAGCATTTGAAAATGAGCCTTTCCTAAATTCCTCTTCATCAGTGTTCACATCATACAGAAGGCCTCAGGAGGAAGCCTCTGAGAGTCCCCAGGCTATTCTGCATATGGTCAAGTGTATTCCTAGGGAAGAAGGCAGATGGCTTACTTCCTTCTTCCTTCACTTATTGATGACCTCTCTTTTTCTCTAAGTCACTTTTAACTGTTTAATTTGCAGAGTCATAGGGGAAAATCGTTTGGGCTAAACTTCAATGACTCTTTTCTCTGTGGAATTAACAACCCCAAACTTCTCAGGTGGGCATTAAAGGCTCTTTACTATCTGGTTTCAATCTACCTGGAGAGCATTCAAAGGAAGAAAAACAGGATGGTGAAGGGCCTTCAGATTATGTCATTCTATAGACTGGTACCTTTTAACTCGACCAGTTCAAAGTTATTCGCTTAATCTTTCCACTTTCTCTCTTCCTCATACTCTTCTGTCCTGACCTTCTGGTTCTAAAGGACCAGAAGGATTAATTGAGGGGTTTTTGCTTCAACAAAGGAAAATTTAGGGTAGGATTACTGTCTTCAAATATTTACCGGGTTGTCATGGGGTATGGAGATTAGACTTGTTAGATTCTAGAGAGCAAAACTAGAAAAAAGGAGAAATTGCAAAGAAGTAAATTTAGATTTGTAAGAAAAAAACCATACTAACAAATAGAGTAACATCATTCTAAAGGGGAATGGGATACAGTGGGTTCTTTGTCACTGGAAGGCTTCAAGACTTGATGAGCACTTGTGAAATGTGTCATAGAGAGGATTCTTATTCAGGTATGGGTTGGACTCCACAGCTTTGGATGGCTCTTCTAATCTGAGGTTCTGTGATTAAGTAATAATCCAGTTTTACTCATGGTTCTGCCTTTTGTGACATACAATGCTTTGCACATATATTAAATGCTTAATATATGCTTTTGTATTCATTCATTCACTTACTCGACATTCCAACCACACTGATTATTCGTTTCACTTTTCCATGGCTCCATGAATGGCTCATACTGCTCCCTATTCAGCAACAAAAACAACATTTATGGAGTGTCTATTATATAAAAAGACATGACCCCTGCTTTCATGGAGCTTACAATTTAGTAGGGAATAAGACACAAACATAGGTAACTATAATTCAGAGCACTACAGAATAAATTCATTAGCCAATTGCGAAGCAGATGCTATGTAATGCTGAGGGGGAAGGTCTGGAGTAGATGCCAGGCATGAGTAGTTCAACAAGGGTAAATACACCAGGCAATCAATTCAACTGTGGTATCACGTCCAGATAGGATAGAGTAATACTTGGATCAGGAAAACAGAGTTAGCAAGTAGATAGGCCAACAGGAAAAATTCTGTTGAATGTGTTTGTGTCCAAGGAGGTCTCAGGGAGAGTAGAAACTTTGATAAAGAAGCCTTTTAAATGGGTACCTTTTAACTTGATCAGTTTAAGATTATCCAGTAAATCTTTCCGCTTTCTCTCTTCTTCATACTCTCCTGTCCTGACTTTCTGGTTTTAAAGGGACACTAAAACAACCATGTCAACTCTAGTTTACCTCTTCTGAATGGGCATCTTTGATCTCCTTGAGTGGAGTGTTCATGTTCCATGCAGATGGAGGATCTGGATCCCATAGGACTAGTTCCCTTTCCTTGGTCCTCCATGACCAAGTCACTCTCTAATCATAACTCTCAAAAATAAATTTGATGCATTACACAATATTCATGCATTGTCTATTTCCTGTCTAGATATAACCCTGGGCTTTTACATTTAGTACTTCCCTCGATTTGAAACTTTTCTATCTTACTTTCTGTTCCTATTTCTCATCTCCTGATGTCTTTTTTCTTAATTTAAAAATACTTTCAGGCTCTTTGACTTATTAGATTTCCTTCTTAGCCTCTGATATTGATAGGGTTTTGAGAGGACAAATGTATCATTTCCTCATTAATTTCTGAACAGTTCATCCTTATTTGGACCCTTGTGATTGCTTCCTCACATTTACCATTTTAGGTTTTTTGGTTCTGGGTTCTTTTTAGGCCTTCTTCTCATTTCAAAGTTTCTATGTAGCTTTAATCTTTTCATCAGGAATGTTTGGAAGTTCTTTAAATTCATTAAAGATCCATTTTTTTCCCTTGTAGAGTTATATCTGGTTTTTCTGGGCAACATTCTTGGTAGTAAGCCAAGTACCTTTTGTCTTATGGAATATCATATTCTAAGCTCTTTACTCCTTTTTATTGGTGGTTGCTAAATTTTGCATGATCCTGACTGTAGCTCCTTGATACTTGAATTCTTTCTTTCTAGCTGCTTCCAGTATTTTTTTTTTCTTTGACCTGGAAGCTCAGGTTTTGGGATAGAATGTTCCTGGGACTTTTTTATTTTGGGTCTTTTTACAGTGGGGATTCATTTTGTTTTCACATTAACTGTTGGTTCTAAGAGGTCCAGGTGGTTTTATGATTTCTTGAAATATGATATGTAGGTTCTTTTTTTTTTTCTTGGTCATGGCTTTCAGGTGGTCCAACAATTCTTAATTATTTCTCCTAGCTTTATTTTTCAAGTCACCTATTTTTTCTATGAGGTATCTTACTTTACTCCCCCCCCCCATTTTTCCAGTCTTTTAGGTTTGTTTTCATATTTCCTGTTGAATCATGGAGTTATTAACTTCTAATTTTTAAGGAGTCTATTGCCTGAATAAGGTTTTATATCTCTCATACCAAGCTGATCATTCTCTTTCCAATTTTTTCTTCTATAGATGTATTTCTTTTCTAATTTCTCTGTCTAGTATTCTCTCTTCTTTACCAATTATTTCTAGACTCATTTCATTTATATTATTTAGGCTTTTGTCTTTTAAACTCTTGCTTCTTCTAGGAATTCTAGCTGAATTTTTCCTTTGAGGCATTGATTATTTATGTTTTGGAGTCATTCTCTTCTTCTGGGTTTGTGCCTTGAGCATCCCTGTCACCATGCCACCTATTTTGCATTAGGGCAAAGGTCAGGGTCAGACACACATATCATAATACATATTTGATATGATATCTGCTTGCTTCTGTACTTGTTTCTCATTGAGTACATGGCCTAAAGTCTGATCTCTCCTTGTTCTGGCTTGCCAGGTCCAGATACAGGTCCCCTCCTCTCTCCCTTTTGGATCTGTGACCTAGCGCTGGATAGTGCTCACTCTGTTGCTCACAGAGCTGTCAGTTGGCATCTGCTACTGCTCCCTACACAAGGTTGAGACATTCTAAACCATCTCAGTGCCCTGATGCACTGTTGTTGACTTTTTCAGTCCTTGTACTGGAATTCACTGACAGCAGTTCCTGGCTAGACTCTATCTTCAGTGTCCACAGAGCTCTGTCTCCTTATGCCATCCTGGGCTGGGAAAAAATGACTCACTGTGATTTTTTTTCCCCCTTTGATTTCCTGATTAGGATTTGGTCTGGTGAATTTTCTAGACCAGGGGTGGGGAACCTGCGGCCTCAATGCCACGTGTGGCCTCTACACCTTCCTGGAGTAATTGGGGGAATGAAATCAGCTGTGCTTCCTCCATTATTCCACCATCTTCACTGGTCTCCTGGTTCAATTTTCTATTTCTTAACTAGTACTTGATAGTCTTGGTGATTATTGATGTATTTTAAGATACAGTCATGCTAGGTCCCCTTTACTGTTTAGGCTTTATAATTTGTTGTGGCTAACCTGGATTCAAATTCTGCCTCTAGCATTTACTATCAGTTTGACTTTAAGCTAATCATTCAACCTCTATGGGCCTTGGTTTCTTTATCTATGAAATAAAAGGTTTGAATTAGATGGCCTCTAAAGACCCATTCAGCTCTAGATTGGTAATACTGTGATCCTTTGATATAGTAAGGTGATTTCCTCATAACTTAAACATTTTTGAAGATAGATACAGAAGCTGGAGATATTAGGCTCCCAACATAGACTTTGGATGTGCATGGCATGTGTGTACGTGTGTGTGTCTATGTGAGTGTGTGTGTGTGTGTATAGGACCAGAGGGAAGGGAAGAGGTGATAACAAGATCAACACACACCTTATATCCTATATTATATCAAACTTCTGCTGAATATGGTTATGAAGACATGACATGCCCTTTGCTGTATCTACAGCTGGGAAATAACAAGCCATCTTATAAGGTCTGTCTACTGTAGTTATACACATTGGGACAAGATTTTTTAATTCATTCTTCTGCTGGCTCATTTCTGGTCTTGCTCTTAAATAACCTCACTTTGGCATTCAAAGGCTCCTGTCTACTTAGGAGACACAACTATAGCTAATCTGTTGAAAGCCTCTGAACAGACCCCTCATCTGCTCAGGACATCTACAGGAGAGTTAAATCATTTTAAGTTGGGAATTAGGCTAATGTTTTATGCTAGGAACATCATGAATCCTGCTGTTCTGCAATAGGTTGTTAACGATGGAAGTGAATGGTATGGAAGATATACAAAAGAAAAATAAATCCATCTTATTTTATTAGAAGCCTGACACTTTTATTTACAGAATTTATATTTCAGGACCTTTTTTTCATTCATTACAGATGCATTTTAAATATGACTCTGTTAGGTTAATAGTCCATGCCTTTAAAAACATAGGAATGGGTGAAAAGGGGAATTGGGACCACTTTGTAGGAGAAAAGAAGCAGCAGACAGAATTTATCAAATGATAGGATGAACCAAAGAAGACAACAAGTCGTTTCTTGTCAAAGCAAAGGGAATTCTGATATGCCTGAGAGATTCTGAATAGAAAATATTTAGTGCAAATTATTTCTGCTACATTAACTATTTCTCTTCCCCCCCCAACCCCCCCTTTCCCTGCCTCCCCCCCCATCCAATTCCCAAAACATTTACATGGAAAACCCAACTGAGAAATCTAAGGTATGTTCCATAACTGACAATATATCAATCTTTGGCTGTTCATACTGCATATGTTTTTTGCATATGGATTCATATTTGTAGAGACAACATGGGGAGAGGGAATAATGGTGCTAGAGGCTGGTGGAGTAGGGATAAGATATCTGTTGGAAGAGACAGGAAGGCAGAATTCTGGCAGGAGGGGTCGAGGGTAGATTGAGTATTCTCTCTGACTCCCTTCTTTCCCTTTCCCAGGGATGCCAGGTGTTCCTGTTTTCATTGGGATAGTTCCCACTTTTGACCATCCATTCTCAGCTATTCTGCATTTACAAAACTCACTTCAATTTTCAGGAAGCTAGTCTTTCTATTTATTCCATATGGCACTAATTCTTTCATTCATCGTAGAGGCCTTGAGGACATTTGCTGTGAGTTGCATGAAATATTTGCCTTTTGGTACAGAAGAACCTGGTTAGAAATATGTTGGAAGATTGTGAGTCTAAGAGGCAGTGTCTGAAACAATAGTTAGATAAATGCTGTAGGTAGTGATGACCATTCACATTTCTTTTTTTTCTTTTTTTTTTTGATGAGGCAATGGGGTTAAGTGACTGCTTAACACAGCTACACATTTCTAAATATAGGCAAGTTACTTCACAGTTTTGAGTTTCAGATTCTTCACTTATAAGATGAAAGGGTTGGGCTAAGTGATTTCTAAGAGCTTTTCCAGCTCCCAGAACCCAGTCTTCACTTGTTATACTCATGCCCAGTGGTAACTCAGAAGGGTTTTATCTTTGATATCTACTATCCTTTAGACAAGGCCACTACAAAGTCTCTTCTTGAGAGGGGGAAAACTAACAAACAATTTATTAGCCTTTACAACAGAAGTCAAAACAATGCCCTGATTCAATCATTCTGAAATGATTGAATCAGGGTCCTATTTCATGGTCCCCTAGCATTTATTCATTCATTTTTGATGCCCTGGACCATCGTGACCAGCATAGTTCTGTTAAATAGTCAGGCCTATAGTAGGTGGTGTCAAATGAGAGCTCAGTCATAGACACCACTCAATATCAGAAAGTGCTCAGGCATAACCACTGAACTCTACAGCGCTACCCTCTTGTTCTTAGCTGACTTCCACTAATCTTTTAGTTCCACTCCCTTTGTGGGTAATGTCACTACTAGTATGTGTCTGAGGCAGGATCTGAACCCAGGTCTCACTGATTCTGAATCCAATGCTCTCTCTGTCTGTTACTCCATGTTACCCCTATCAGTAAGTGCCTGCCATTTGCCAGGCACTTGTGCTAAGCTTTGGGGAAGATATAGAAATGAGTAAGTCATTTTTCTCCTTGTTCAGAAAGTTTATAATTGAGTAGAGGAGAAAAGAAATGTCTACATGCAATCATAATGCAAAAGTAGATTATGACAAAGGCAGCTAGGTGGTGAAGTAGATATAGAGGATTGGGCCTGGAGTCAGGAACACCTGAGTTCAAATTTGGCCCCAGACACTTATTAGCTGTGTGACCCTGGGCAAGTCACTTAACCCTTTTGCCTCAGTTTCCTCATCTGTAAAATGAGCTGGAAAAGAAAATGGTCAACCACTCCAGTATCTCTGCCAAGATAACCTCAAATGGGGTCACAAAGAGTCAGACACGACTGAAAAATGACCAGACAACAATGAATATGACACATGCATAAGGGAGATGTCATGAGCATCCCCAGCAGAAGCTTATACTTAAATAGCAATTTAAGGTCTGTGAAGCATTTCACTGACAACCACCATTTAAGATGAGTTGTAGAAATGTTATTATCCTTATCATACATTCAGAGAGGTTGGGTTCACATCACTCATAAGCAGTGGAGTCAGGATTCAAACACAGGTCTTCTATCTACAAATACTGCCCTTTATACTACCCTAATTGGGGGTAGGAGGAAAGGTTGAATCAGTCAGGTCTTAATGAAGGAGGTGGTAGTTGATCTGTGCCTTTAAGTGGGGAATATATCATTTGCCAAACCATGTCCTTCCTTTCCCCTGCTAACATAACTGCCAGTTAGGGAAAATAGCAGATGTAACTGCTCACTTAGGATGCAGACCTGAGTTCTGTTCACCATCACTTTCTCTTGAATTGATTTCATGATCATTGCCATAATTCTAAACAGATGTTTTATTAAATACCAATTAAACCTATTATAAAATGCAGCTAAATGATTTTCTTTCAACTCTGAATTTCTCAGCCTCAAATTGGATTGATTATTTTATTAATTAAGGCTTGCATGTGCTTTGAGAGCAGATGATTTACAACGGGATTATTCTTTTGGTGGTGGCAGTGGTTGGGGATGATTATCGAGATGTACAAGTCCAGAAAGTTCACTCTGCATCTTACCTTATGATTTACATTACTGATAAATATCACTGAGGATCATATGAAACTGTACATCCTTGGGAAGAAATTTGACAACCTCACCCTCTCCCCTTTTCTCTGAGCTATGACCTGAGGGTCTGGTGAGAAATCACAGCCTGCTGCCTGTGGCGTGTCTAAGCCATCTTTTCTGATTAGCGTTTCATGTGTATGGGCTATAAGTTGTACAGCCAGGAGGCCTGGGCCCATGAACAGAAATCAGGACAGATCTCATTCCCGTCATGCAGTTGAGTAGATGGCTGCTCTGGGGAAAGTCAACCAAGTCTGGTTTCTGGAAGATTTTCCACAAAGTGGTGATTTGGAACAATAGCCCCTTCCCTCTCCTTTCCTTAGAGTTACTTGTCATTATCAGTGAGTGTCAAATTCTCAAGCCTTGCCAAGTATTATTATTATTATTATTATTAATACCTAGCTGGTAGGAAAAGGGAGTGGTTCTGGATTCCTGGGAGGTTTCAATCTTCTCCAAGATAGTCCTGTATTAAAAGAAATGGAAAAAAATGGCAAAACCCAAACAGGCATGCTGGAATAAGGCACTCTGCCAAAGGCCGTTGCTTCTCAGGGCTTTTCTTCCCTATTGTGATTTACCAGCCTTGTCTGCTTCTGTCTGTGGGTACTCATTCACGTTAGGTTTCTTTACCCTGCTAATTGACACTGCAGACTCTCATCCCGAGTGGAAGAATTCTACATGGATTGTCTTTTGCTGAGGCTGAGCAGGGACATGGTAGGCCACTGGATTGTGGTGACCTTGGCTTGTTGGTATTTAATTTGAGAAGGAGAAATGTGAACTCAGTATAGTGGTTCCCTTTCACTCCTTCCCCTTCCTCAGTCCACCCTCCCTGACCCCACCCCATATTCTATCAGGAAAAATAAAATCTGACTCAATCGTTAAAAAAAGATCTTAAGAATGTTTTGTTTGTGGTTTCTCATTTCCTGTGACTATGAGAAAGTTTGACCTTGCTTATTTTCTTTTTAATACCTTTTATTGGCAACAGAGAGGAAGGCGGTCCTCTCTTTACTAAGTGACATGAATACAGAAGGGTGCTGGGCAGCTATTTGTTGTATAAACACTGTAGTAATGAAGACAAAGAACTTTTTAAAAACCTGACCTTTTTCTACTCTTTCATAAACTACACTGAAATGCCACCACAGTTTGTGAGCATGT
Source organism: Vombatus ursinus (assembly GCF_900497805.2). Lineage (NCBI taxonomy): Eukaryota > Metazoa > Chordata > Mammalia > Diprotodontia > Vombatidae > Vombatus > Vombatus ursinus. The sequence goes on along the minus strand of NW_020954639.1, from coordinate 9,410,684 downwards.
TAATATAATAGAAGGGACGCTTCCTAAGACCTGTTTCTTGACCTTCAAAGGCACAGGGTAGGATGCTGGCATATTTGTTATTTTATGGGAGTGGTCAATGGTTTTTTTTTTAAAGCAGCCCAAAAGCACATGAAGTAACTTTTTCAGATTCTTGCTTAAAAAAAAAAAATTCTTTTCTGATCCGTTCTGAAAGGTCATCCTGCCAAATGTGCTACTTAAGTTTAAAATGCTTGAGTAGTTTCACAAGCCAGTATCCTGTTAGATGAGCTGGCATTAGGATGTGGGGAAGAAAGCTTGGAGGACTTTAGAAGGGTGTGCCTTTTGGGGCAGATGATGCTCCACAGAAGGTCTTTCTCTTCTATGAATGGGCCAGTAATGTTAGATTTGGGAGCCAAATTGGCCCTTGGTGGTCTTTTCTGCCTTTGGTCAGTGGATTTTAGCAGGCCCCTGTTGCTTTTTATTTCAAACTAACATGGCCCTGGTGATCAAGGCTAGTCTTACCTAAAGTGATAGAAATGGGAGACTCCCGGATGAGGAGACTTTCTTTCCAAAACAGGCTTGAATCTTCTCTGCAAATTAAACTTTTTAAAGAACACTGAAAGGTTAAGAGACTTCCCCAGGGTCATGTAGCCAGTATACATTGGGACTTGAACTTAGGTCTTCCTGGCTCCAAGGTCAGCTCTCTACTGATTACACCATGCTGTCTCTCTGTTTACTAACACATCCAGGTCCAGTCCTCTGTAGAGGGAAAGGAACAGTTATATATAAAGTGTGATTTGAAGTATGCCATTGACTCTCTTATCTCACAATGTTTTCCCTTAGTGGTCTCCCACCATTAAAGTAATTTCTTTAGGTTTTGGCAGAAGGCTGTAACTAGGCCTGGGTGATTGGACCTTTGCCCCAAGGCTCTTGACATTGATATCATCACCATGGTTATCATCAACATCATCATCATCATTTCTTCCCCCCTCCTCCATCTCCAATTCTCAGTCTTTTCCCTAGCCTCACTATCTCCATTCCCTACCTTGGGATTTAGTTCCTCAACTCCCCCTTACCTTTCTCAAACACCATGCTGCTTACTTGTTTCCTTTTGTTAACTCCCATCTGCTCCCAGATGTTGAAGGGTCAGTCCAAGGACACAGTCAGAACTCTATGGAGGATGGACTGTCCTTGCCCTGCAGTGACTGTACCTGATGAGACAAGACTGTACCCAGACCCCTACCACAATGAAGGTGAAGGGTGGCTCTATTCACCCACAAAGGTAGGCTACTAGGGTCTTCCAGAGCTTCAAGTGAGCTTCTCTTTATCCTGGCCTGCTTTCCTAGCAGCAGCCTTGAGAGTCCTGGGATTTACGGATCCCCACAACAGGATGATATCCCCTCGAATCTTTCCCCTCAGGTGTCCTAGAGTGTTTTCCCTCTCCCTGCCCATGCCTTTGTGTATACGTGGTAGGTCTCTTTCTGAGGTGAGTTTTGTAGGTAGGAGGAAGATAGAATGGCTCTAGAGCTTTGATTTGCAATGGGCATGGTATGCTCTGGAGGGTTACCGTGGTAGGGGATCTTGGAAGTCAGTGGATGAAACCATTTAGGCGCTTGTGATTGCCTGGAGATAGAAGAGAAGATATTCTGAAAGGTGGGAATGAGAAAGAAAAGGAAAATGGCAAAGCTCTGATGACTGACTGTAATCATAATGGGGAGGCCATGAGATTAGGTGGAAATCCTCTCTTTAATCTGCCTGTTTGGTGACCTTGGAAGGCTGTGTCTTTGGCAAGAAACCTTGGCACTCCATGAGACAAAGAAAGAATTCACCCTTTTGCTCCCCCTGTTGTCATGCTGATATGCCAATGCATTCAAGCACCTTGTCTGTCGATCATTCAAGCACTTTCTTGAAGGAGTGATGTATGTTTAACGTTCTGTTCCAGTTTGAGCAAGAGAAATACCAGGTGTTACAAATATGAGGGGCTCTTTGAGAGCGAGATTAAATGCCCCAGGTCTTGTTTTGGAGGTTGTTTTCATCATGTCATAGCAGGTATATTGTCTGGAGTCATCATAAGACAAGACATTCTTCAAGGCATTCCCTCACTATTTATTGATGGTGTCAAAGAATTAACTGCCTTCAGGGCTTTTCAGGGCTTACACATTTGCCAGAGTACCTCCTGGAGAAACACAAGCAAGAGACACATTTGCTCCTCATTTTCAGGAGTATCACTGAGCATGCATTCCGTTGGCTTCCTCTCCTGCTGATATCTTCTGGGTTGTAGAGAAAATACCACCAAGCAATCGCACACATAGGCTTTGAAAGGTGTCTGGCTGCTGCGGGGACATAGAGCTGCCTTAGTCAGGCCCATACTCAAAGGTGCCTAAAAGTATTTGGCCTGGGTCACTTTGATGAGAGGAATGCAAGGAAAGGAAGTTGGAAGTTCGGAAGGCTCTGGATAACTTCCCCAGGTGGTATTCTCCTGCTTCCATTTAATAAAGTAGCACAAGGCTGATGACTTTAGTTAACTGCCCTCAACTACAATGCGACAAGAGAAAAAGAAGTGGCTTCTTAGTTGTTATTTTAGAACCTCTTTTAGCTATTAGGATTAGCACAGAGTTTCCTAGTGGGGGCCAAGTGCCTCAAAGGAGATCATGGAGGGCTTGAAAAGGCAGCAACTTTTTCTAGGAGAGCCGACAAAAGAAAAAAAAAAGCCGCACATTAACCTCTCCATGAATGCTGGATTGAAGCTATACTTTCCATCCTCTGGGAGTAGATTTATTAGGTCTCTGTCTCTGCCTTTCTGGCATTCTCTGTATCTGTCTTTTATGAGGACATAAGCTAAGAATAAGGAGCAGGGATTAAGAGTCTGGGCCAGGAGCAGAGCCTTAACTAGAGGCTTTTATGTCAGAAGCAAGCAAAGATGGGGAGGGGCAGAGGCTTCTGGGGATGGGGAAGGCAATGTGCCCCTAGACACCGAGAGGTTTCTACACTACCGGAGAACTAGCTGATATGGTGTGGCACAGGGCAGGGTAAGAGAAGGAACTGAGGAGAGGAAGAAGCTTTGGATGATGCTGTCCGCACCCTTCAAATTTCTCAGTCTATAAAATACGGATAATGATAGCATCTGTCTCACAGAGATGTGAGGATCCAATGAGTTTATATCTATACCTATACATTGCTTTGCAAACCTTAAAGTGCCCTATAATTGCTGGCTGTTATTAATATGGCTATTGTTATTATTTTTGCTGTTGATCATTGTGGGGGATGGATGAGGATAGGTAAAAGACAATGTCTGTACCCTCTAAATTCACTACTAAAGGACAACCTAATTTTTGCTCTGTTCTCAAGCAAAGATTTCAGAAAGACCGTTCTTGTCCATTGTAAATAATAGAGTGGAGAAGGCTCTCTCTTTCTCTTGGAAATATTGGAACTGTATTACTGGTCTGGGTTAAGACAAAAAAGAAAAGAATCTCATGCTGTGTTTACAGGATGCTAAATGCATCTGGTTGAGCCCCCAAAACAGACTCAGTTATTGTGATTGATAACTCCTGGTCCTGGAATCTTCCTGTTCTGAGTCTAGAGTCCCCCTTAGATTATGGTTGGAGCAGGTTGGAGGAGAATGGATACCTCTCATAAAACCTTAAATCCTGGCCTGCTTCCCCTTTGCCCTTCACTGTCAGCTAGAGTGTCTTTAGGGAACAAAAGCTAATTTTCATATTGACTTGAGAAGAAGCATCATTAAAAAAGTAAATATCCCCAAATCTGCCCCTTGGAACCCCCAGCTCCTTTTACCCATCAGTTCAGGTACCATTGTCTCCAAGACTATTTCTGACCTGGGCTGGTTTGCCTCTCCTTAGGGGTAGCAAGGTGGCCCTTCACTCCTGGGGATTCATCATATTGTGCTTGCCTTAGTATGGTCATCTTATCAGCTTTAGCTCAAATGTGGCCGAGAATGCCGGAACTCAAGCAATCCACCAGCCTCAGCCACCCCAATGGCAGCGACATAGTGCCACCACTCATTGGTATGGGTAGGGAAGGTGCCACCACCCCCAGCAGTTGTTCAAGACCAGCCTATTCTAACAAATACTGTGTGGCGGTACTGTACGTGGCTGAGTTCTACATTTTACCAATAACATTAAAAAGCTGGAGCTAATACAGCAGAGGTCAACCAGGATAGAAAAGCATCCTGAAACCACACCATATAAGGATTACAGGAATTGACATTGTTTATAGCCTACAGAAAAGAAGATTTGGAGCTGACCTGACAGTCGTCTTCAAAGATTTGAAGAGTTGTCCTATCTAAGGCAGAATTGATTTACTTTCCTTGGCTCCAAAGGCCAAACTAAGATCAACAAGTGGAAAATTAGAGAAGAAGCTGACTTTACATTACAATAAAGAACAACTCCCTCACAAATGAAGTCGTTTAAAACTATAATGGGCCGCCTCAGGCAGTAGTGAGTTTCCCATAGTTAGAGGAGATTTTTAAACAAAGATTGGATAAAGACATCTTGTGGCTGTTATATAGAAGGTCCATGCTTTAGGTATGGACTAGTTGACCTCTGAGGGTGCTTACAGACTTAAAATTCTATAATTTTATGATTCTTAATTAAGTGCATATAGCAATGGGCTTTTGTTTCAGGGAAAAGCTTAGGGCCATTTAAAATAAACTTGCCAGCTCCCAAAGGCTCTTCAGTTCAATTGTAGACCTGACCCATTGTCCATCTGCAGCGTCTATGCAAGATTTCTGTACTAATGGATAGGTTGTCCATCTAATTGAATATCATCATTGCTCAGGTATTCTTAATTAACTTATTTTTTTTCTATATGGATAATCAGGCCAAACTCTTTTGTATGATTATGGATTTCATTTAAGAGACTCTGCAATATTCTGGAGCTCGGTGGAACACAGTGTCATCCCAAAATAAGAGTTTCTGGAGTTCCACACCATCTAGAAGAAATCTTTCTTTCTTGCTGGATTTCCTTCATGGTATTTGGCAAGCATTTGTCTATAATTCTCCCTTGCACGTTGCGACTTTCCCATTGAGGTTTCAATATATTGTGGGTCGGCGTAAGAAATTAAATAGGAATTTTTTGAGAGTTTTGTGAAAGATGAAGATGACATGTGAAGGCCAGACAACAACACAGAAAAAGTTCAGAAACTCAGAAATGCATAAAATATATGTATAGCATTGTAAAACATCAACATATTTTATCTTTTAATACTATATGCAGACATCTCCGGTTGAGGGCCAAAAAAATTTTATACGGATTTTCCAGATTGCGGGGGCACTATACCCCTAACCCCCACCATGTGGAAGGGATAACTATGGTTGTCTTTTCCTCACTTGGTATAAATCATCAGAGGGTTGTGGGACAAGTTTATCTCTATTGTTATTATCTTTCAAGGTATCTTATAATTTTGACATATGTATAGGAGAAATCTTGTGGGAGGAAAGCCTTTAAGGTAGAATTTTGCTGAAACAAATGCTTTTTAAGATATCAACAAGCAATAGGTATGGTGAGATCTTGCATTCTTGATATCTTTCAGTCAAAAATGTGACCTACAGATATGGGATATCACTGAGAAAACTTGCCTGTTCCTTTGTAATATCATTACCAAGCTTGTCTTTGATATGTTCATAGATTATTTTAAAAAAATTTTATATAGATTGCCAAGTAAGCACCCGGGTTTGTACTTGTTGATGGTTGCCTTTTTTTTTAAATCAAAAGGTTAATTTTTCATCCTTTCCTACATTTATTTTTCATTTTTTGGTGTTGGTGACTTGTTTAAATAGGTCAAGTTGATGATGTTTTAAGTGCATTTTAGATTTTTCTCATTTTTATTTTATCTTCTAGTTTTGCATGAATTTTAATCTTTGCTCTAACAAATTAATGGTCTGACTACACATAGACAACTGATTCAGAAATGACTCCCATATCAGTAAACGATCATTTCATTTCTGTTAATAAATGTGATCAATTTAATTTTTATTAATATACAATAATATTCAATACTGAGAATTTCTAGTATCTTTGACTTTTTTCTTGAATAAATTTCTCGTGATGTCTCAGTGAAAGGCTTCTTTCTTTGCAATCTACAAGTCATTAGCTTTTCTCATTCTTTACTTTTGAACTATATTTTTCATCATACATACATGCATATATACACACTCACTCACACACACACACTCACAATGCCCTCTTTTCCATTGACATCAATGAGTATCAATGTATATATTAGTTTGATTTGGAAAGTCTTAATTTTTTCTTTTATAAATTTCCTCTGCCCCTTCCCCCTCTATATTGGATGTTAATGCATAAGCTGAAATTATTTTTTTAATGGTCTTTTTGCAGAAGGCTATCATGGGCATTGCAATATCAGGTAACCAAGTATCCCATGAAATGGTGATTCTTATCTGGAACGCACAATGAAACTAACTGACAATTCCTTTGTTTTCTTTCCAAGGAGAACCTGTAAATTAGTTGCAACTTCCTTTAGAGCAAAAATGCCAAGGTGAATATAATTCAGTTACTCCAATAATACATGCACATTGCATTGGTCAAGGATCTCAGATTTAGAGTACTAATAGTTAACTATGTTCATGCTTTGAGATTAGGGATTCTTAACCTGCCATCTATGAATTGTTTTTGTTTTTTATTTTGATAACTGTATTTCAAAAAAGCGGGTTTCCTTGTAATCTTATGTATTCAATTTTACGCATTTAAAAACATCCTGAGAAGGGGTCACAAGGCTTCACGAGACTGACAAAGGAGTCCATGACAAAAAAGTGTAGGAACTCATATTCTGGATGATCTAAAGATGATGTGAACCTTAGCATATACTCTTCCCTTTTTGACCTTCTGCCACCATCACTGTACAAGTGGGAGGCATTTGTAGAGGACCAAGAACCATTTTGGCACTTTTTCCCCCTTTATTTTTGTAAGAGGCCATGGCCAAAGAATTCCCACCAAGTGGCCAACTTGTTCTGTTCTTAGCTTGGAAAGTAGACACAGTTGTAGGACTATCTTCAAGATTAGGGAAATAGCATCAGGCATGCTTCAGGTTGAGGTGCTGCTATGGCCAAAATGTTACCCTCATCAATTTCTTTGCTTTAGTATCAGCTGCATACTGGAGTAACTAGAGAACCCTCTGATTCACCTCTGACATCTTGAATTGAATACCTTCTCTGGTTATCCCACATCTACTACATTCTTATTTCTATAATACCTACTCTTCACCTTCATCAAGACCTCTAGGTTCTAGGCTCCTCTCTGTGCCCCAACCTAACAGTTTTATTCTGGTTTCACTTTTCTCCTACATGAGCTTTCTGGATCCAGAATTAGCCCTACTGGAGAAAGTCAAGACATACAGTTTGAGCTTAGGCATCACTCTATTGAGTTAGTAGGTCCAGCTAGCCTAATTCTGTTGCCATTGGAGGCCTCAAGAGAAACTCCTTGTAATATAGCTTGTGTTCTGTGAAATGGGATCACAAGATCAAAGATTCAGAATGGGTGGCTCTTTTTAGAGCTTAAAGTTCAATTAGTCCAACCCTTATTTTTTCAATTGAGGAAATTGAGGCACAGAGTGGTTAAATAACTTACCCAAGGTTATAGGGGTATTGGAAGGGACTTTAGAATCTATCTAGTTCACTCTTCTCCCCACCTTCCCCCATTTTATGTATAAGGAGCCTGGAGACAAAGAACTTCAGTGACCTGTCCTGGGTCACACACATAACAAGTAGAAGAGGTAGGATTTGAATTGGGGCCCTCTGGCTCTGCATATAGCGTTCTTTCTCATAGGTATGTCCTATTTTCCCTTAATCATTCTTTATATCTAAATTTGTCCCCTAGCTCTTTTTAAAATTCTTCTTTATTCCCTAAAATTATCAACTTTTGGAGCAATTAATTCCCAGAGTTTTACCTGCTGTATGAAATAGAGCTTCTTCTTATTTGTCCTAAACTTCAGTTAAGTTTTAGAGGTCCCCCTTCTTTCTGCACAGCAGTTGCACTGCCTTCCTCTAGAGGGAAGTGATTTTTTTATAGGAATAGTTCCAGGGTAGAGTCTAGTCTAGACTTTTATTACCCTTTTATTAAGGGGATTTGTTCTGTGAAGTTTAGATTCAGTCAAAGGGCCGCACTTGAGGACCTTGAGGGCCACATGTGGCCTCGAGGCTGCAGGTTCCCTACCCCTGGAAGGATTTCAAAAGATGCTTGATTTAGCTCTATGGAACCATCTGAGGGGTCTTTGAAACATTTCTGTGTTAAAAGATTCAAGCTGTTTGTTAAAAAAAAAATCTTACATTTTCAAAGGCTTGTAAAGAATTGTTTTGGATTCTTTATCAGCATCACATGTTTTATATATATAGGTAACCAGGAAACAAAAAAAAATGCTGGCAATGTTTTCTTTCAGAGATGATTAACAATCCAATCATTAACAGAGGAAACTGTGGTATAAGGGAGGAAAACACTGCACCTGGGCTCAGAAAACTTGGGTTTGAATATGGGCTTTCTCAGTTACCAGGTGGGTGAGCTTAGGCAGGTCAATGGACCTCACTTTCCTCATCAGTAAAATGGGGATAATAATACTGGCAAGCCCTTTAGAAAAGAAAAGCAATTAAAAAGAAAAAATGACTTAAGTGACATTCACTACAATGGACTAAATGTAAAAGGATTTACAGGCAATGTCTACAATGCTCTGTAGCCTCCCCCTCCTCTCCTAAGAGGGGGGAAGGTATGAAGGTCCAAGATCTATTCTTTTGGACCTTCATTAGTTTTTAGTTACCTAGAGTTTTATTTTCTTTCATTAATCTTTTTAAAACATTATAGTCATTGCATGTATTATTCTCTTGATTCTGTTTTTTTTTCACTCTACCAGTTGCTACAAATACATACACACATATACATATATACATACATACACACACATACACACTTATAGTGTCTTTGGCTTCCTTAAGGTATATATCCAATCTGAGCAGTTTAGACATTTTTCTGAAATATTTCCAAATTTTTCTCTAGAGTGGTTGGACCAATTCACAGTTCCATCAACGATGTATTAGTGTGCCTATTATTATCACAAGCCCTCCTACATCAATTATTTACATTTCTTATTATCTTCTCCATATAATGGGTATAAGATGAAATCTTAAATTATTTTAACTTTTACTTTTTCTGTATTAGTTATTTGGAGCATTTTTGCATATGAATCTTAATAATTTGCATTTTCCTTTTAAAAGTTTAGTCATATCCTTTAACCGATTCTCTATTTTTTTTAACTTGGACCTATGATTTTACTGGTATGGGGAACTACCAATGAGGAACTACCTCTATTGATGTAGCATAGTTCCATTTTTGTAATTTAGAGCCTTAAATAGTTGCCTGGGGCAGTGAGAGATTGTAACTCACCCAGGGTTGCATGGCCAGTTTGTGGCAGAAACAGACAAGCATTCAGGTCTTCCTGAAACAGAGGCCAGCTCTTGATCCATCATTCCATGCTGAGTGTTGACCACTCACCTTTGAGGATGCTTTGCTTTCAGCTACATATTTACAGCTACCCTCTATATATTTTGGATTTGCTTCAGATTATCCTAAGGTGGCTATTGTCATGTTTCTAAGTGGCTCAGTGGATAAGAACACAGGGCTTGGGGCCAGGAAATCCTGAGTTCAAACCCTGCCTCAAAAACTCATTAGCTGTGCGAGGGAGAGTCACTTAATGGTTTCTAGCCTCAGTTTCCTCATCTCTGAAATGGGGAGAATGACAGCATCTACCTCACTGAGTTGTTATGAGGATCAAATGAAATAACATAGTAAAGTCCTTTGCAAACCTTAAAGTGCATTATGATGGTGAAGATTATGAATTAAAGTGACCCTGAAGACAATGGTTCTAGCTCCAGGAGATGCGAAGCCTTTCCTTTTCATGATGAAATCCCCACCACCTTGAATTTTGGGAGATTTGCCAGGTTAGTTGACAATTACATTTTACCATGTGTGCTATTCTGGGTAAAGTGAAAATTTCCAACTATTCTTTCCTACCTTTTCTATCCATGAATAATCTCTGAGTAAATAGGAATTTTTTTTCTAAGAAGGGCCAAATCGATGCAGGTCTTACCCCTCTGACCCTTATGGTATTATCCTGATTTGGGATTATAATGCAATCATAAAATTGTGAGATTTTTGAGCTGGAGGGCATCTTCAACCCCCATTATTTTGCAGATGAGAAAACTGAAGCCCAGAGAGGTAAAAGCACTCATCCAAGGTCACGTAGTTAGGAAGTGACAGATTTGTGGGTAAGGTTTTAGGTGTCATAACCTTGGATAAGAGATGGAAAAACTTTCCCGTGGATGGCAATGTGCTTCCGTGCCAAGTATTGCAATTGTAAGAGTTTCTGCATTCAGACCACATGCAAGTCCCCGTGCTACCTCCAGAATCCAAGGCTTCCTCAGAATTTGCTTCCCATCTTTGTCCTTCTACCCATGTCCACTTGGATTCCAGTTCTAAATACAGGAGCAACTTCTTTAATTTTAGATCCTTTGGGCCAGTTTCTTAGCAGTGGGAAAATTCCTGCAGAATTACTGAGAATGATAAACTTGCTCTTTGTGTCCTAAATGAAAAACTCACCCTTTGTCTTTTGAACAGCGCATAAATGCAAACATTTTACTCATGGAAAGCGTTTAGACATTCCTCATGTGGACAGACGTCTCTTTGTTTCCAGACCCATCCTCCAGCTGGAGACACTCATTTGTAGCCCCGCTGTCAAGCAAGTAGCCGATATGCTCATACTTGATGTTTTCTTTCTGTTCTGAGTTAAATAGTCAATTGTTCCTTGCCATCTGGACCCTGGTCACCAAAGAATTACGGAACAAACAGATTTCTTTCTATTTTTGGTTTCTTATTTAGGAAAAACACAGGGGGAAAACATAAGACCGGAAGATAGCAACTATTATAATCGAGCTTAGGATTCCTTTTTTTTTTTTCTTTTTAGATGAAAGCCTACTTCTTTTTCAATCATCCAGCACAGATGCTGATCATTTTAACCAGATTAGCAAAGGTGACTAGAAATTAGATGGCAGAAATGAGCTGATTCTTGTCTTAGACTTGTTTTTTAATAGTGAAATTCTGCTTCTAATGGAGAAGGCCAAGTCACTTCTCTTTAAGCCTCACTTTCTTCATGCATAAAATGAAAGAGATGGATCAGGTGATCTCTCAGGTCATTCCTGGCTCTAAATCCCATGATCCTATTATCCTTTAAAATATTTATAGCAAAAATTAAAAATTAGCTATAGCCCACTAAGGGGGATAAGGAGAGAAGGAAAGAAACCTAAGGAAGGATCAGCTAATGTTTAGGCTTCCTGAGGGGAGAGAGCTTTAACAGGAGAGAATGTGAATAGCTGGGAAGGCTTATATAAAAATTGAATAAGCTGTAGGGAAGGGAGTCTTGAAAGAATTAGAAGGTAAATGCCAATTAGGGGATGAAAGAGGAAGAGGCCTATTGCTAAGGCAAGGTGACATGGTGCTTTCTGCAGCTGAGAGAATGATTAGACTGCAGAGGTGATAATAATATACAACTGAGAAGGAAAACTTTAAAGAAACAAATGAATAAGGAGGTAAAGTAAAATAATTAAAATCTTATTTAATGAGCTGGAGATGAAGACCAAAAAAAAAAGAGAAAGAAAGAAAGCAGAACTGAAATATGTTGAGGGAAAAAATTAGTAATACCTCCTCCCTGTGATGAGGGAAAAGGAGAGAAGAAGCCTGATAAATAACAAAACTGAAGATTTTCAAAGAATAAAGAACTGGGCAAATGTGGTAAATAGAAAATTTAGTTTAAAAAGCCACATTGGTCAGTTTCCTTTAATGGGTCTCTTAGATTTTGAAGACTGCAAGGTGTTGGGTTGGGGGAGATGTAACCTTCTGATTGTGAACTAACCTCGGGGACCTGGAGTCCTTCTGCTTTTTGCTTCCTTTGTTCTTAATATGACCTATGATCATTAACAAGTTTCTTGACTTTTTTTCATGTTTCCATTTTAAAAAAATGAGCCATTTATGAACAATTAGGGTGTGAATTGAATAATTTTTAAAAGGCTTTGAAAAATTATAATGCGATCACTTGTCACCCTAAACTATACTAGCAAACTGACAAATGGAGGTAGTTTAATTCAAAAAGCAAAATGCATTTTTGAATCTCACTAGAGTGAGCTACTCACACTTAATTTTTTTTTTTTTAGAACATGTGGAATCTTCCCATTAGACTGTAAGCACCTTGAGGACAGAGACTACCCCATTTTTGTATTTGTATATCTAGTGTCTCATACGTTGCCTAGCCCAGAGTGGATGTTTCAATAAATGTTTGTTGACTTGAATTGTTGCTTGATTTAGAATCATAGATAATTTTTTTTTATTTAAAGAAAAAACAATAACGAACATTTATAGTGGGTAGATATCAGTATTTATTATTGTAAATAGCTCCCATTTTATATAGCCCTTTTTAATTTACAAAGTGTCTTCTTTACAACAACCTAGATCTTGAAGAAAGTTCAAGGAAGGCTTCTAGTTTGTTAAGTAGATCCTCCATGGTGAACTTGCTGGAGAATATGAACAAGAGTTATGCAGTATGGAAAGGCATGGATGGGTTGCAAACAGCATTACTGGAGGAACCTTACAAAAGATGAGGTCACAGATCCATTTGATCATTTGAGGGTTAAGTGCAAGACTTAGTGTCCCTATTTTACAAAGAAACTGAAACTATAAGATGTCAAGCAACTTCTTCTGATCATGTCACTCTCTCCCTTCCACTCAATAAATTTCAGTGGTCAAATACAAAATGCTCTGTTTGACATTCAAAGCCCTTCATAAACTAGTCCCCTCCTATCTTTCCAGTCTTCTTGCGCATTATTCATAGACATGAGCTCCTAGATTCAGTGGCCTCCTGGCTGTTTCACACTCTTTCTTTTAGCTAGGGACATTTTCTCTAGCTGTCCCCCATGCCTGGAATGTTCTCCCTCCTCCATTCCAACTACTGCCCTCTCTGGTTTCATTTCAATCCCAACTAAAATCCCACCTCCTACAGGAAGCCTTCCCCAAACCCTCTTAATTCCAGTGCTTTCCCTCTGTTCATTATCTCCTACTTATCCTGTACATAGCTTGTTTTGTATATATTTGCTTGCATGTTGTCTCTCCCATTAGATTGTAAGCTCCTTGAGGGTAAAGCCTGTCTTTTGCCTCTTTTTTTATCCCCAGTGCTTAGAATGGTGGTGGCACATAGTAGGTGCTTAATAAATGTTTATTGATTGATTGACTTGCCCAAAGTCATACTTTGTATCTACTGACAAATTAAGTAACCATGGCTGATGGGGCTGGGGTGGGGTGGGGGAGGGGTTCTTCCTCATCATGTGTAGAAACAGCCAGTTTCTTGGAAAGTCTGGGTTTCCTCATCTTCATGTGAATGTTTTTTTGCCTTTCTGGGAAGGTTGGGTGTACTCAATGATCTTGATGAGATCCACCTGGCGTGGGGATTTCTGCGTTGTCTTCGCTCTTCAAGGAGCACGGCAGTCACTTGTCTATCTTTGACTGCAGAATTAGTTTGAGCAGGGATGGGGGCACTGGGTTCACCAAGAGGAATCTGCCTGTGACATGAGTGCCCACATCCTTGGCTGAGCCAGTCATTCCCTTGCCTTAGGGCAGCAGCTGCTACAAGAACCCAGATTTGGGGCTGGGCTGGACTGGAGGCAAAAAAGAGAAAGAGGCTGCTCACTGGGGAGATTGTAAATGGCAGTCCATGTTTAGTTGATGGTGGAGCAGACAGATGTGTGGTCAACAGGTCAAGTCAGGGCCAGAGAAAACAAGAGGGTGGCGAGGTAGGGGCTGAGCTGAGGTCAGAGACAACAGCCAAACTCTGTCCCTGAAGGGTGAGTTGTGTTGACAGAGGCTTGCTTTCAATCACCCACATTTAATAGGATGGCTGGCTCAGGAATTTCTGGGTGGGGACAGTCTTCAGCCTTAAAAGGGACTGGGGGGATGGGGTGCCATGGATTTTTTTTTAGAGCCCTAGTTTGTTTGTTTGTTTGTTTTTGAGTCTGGATAAGAATCATCTTCATCTGATGAGGGAGGTGTGCTGTAACCTAGGGTAGGTGGAAGAGCAAGAAAGAGCAATGTGACACTCCTGAAACCTTAGGGGTCATCACCATCTGGTATGATCGCCAGGCAGTCTGTAAAAGAGCATTTGCTTGGAACTCTGATAGACAAAACAGAAAAGGAGCAAGAACAATGGACGAAGAGAGGAGATAGCTCCGAGTGTATTTGTTTTTGATCTCTCTGACTATGTTATAAAACCCTCTCAGGAAGGGTGAATGGTTACACTATCTCTATCTCCCACAGTCCTTAGTAGGTAGTAGGTACTCAATTAATACTTGCTGAATGAAACACACAGTACTGTTTTATACTGTTACTTAACTTTTCTTATGCATGTGTCCTATCTCCCCAAATAGGTTGTGAACTCTTCTAGGACCTGCCCTGTGTATTATACCAAGGCTGTACTATGCATTTGGAAGACATTCAAAAACACACAAAAGATCATAGACAGAGCTAGAATATTATCCAGTCTAATCCCTTCATTCTATACATGAAGAAACTAGTATCGCCAGAGGTTAGTAATTTGTACAAGGTCTCCTAGGTAGGTGAGTAGCTGAGCTGGGATTTGAACTCAGAGTCACACAACTAGTAAGTTTTTGAGGTCTTCCTGACCCCAAATCACCAATGTTCTCTCTACTACACCATTCCGAAGTAGGAACAATACTCTGTAGGCATACCTCGGAGATTTGGTTTGCAAATATCACGATACAGTGAGTCACATGAATTTTTTGCTTTCCCAGTGCATATAAAAGTTATGTTTACATTATACGGTATTCTATTAAGTTAATAGTGTTATGTATTACGTATTTAGTATTATGTCTGTATGTATAGTATATAGTATTATGTCTAAAAACAATGTACATACCTTAATTAAAAATACTTTGTTTGCTACCAAAAAATGCTAACTATCATCTGAACCTTCAGCAAGATGTCATCTCTTTGCTATTGGAAGATCTTGCCTGGATGTTGATAGCTGCTGACTAATCAGGGTGGTGGTTTCTGAAGGCTGGGGTGGCTATGGCAATTTCTGAAAACAAAACAACAATGATATTTGCTGGAGAAGAGGGAGGGAGATGGGGGAATGGTCAATGGAGCAGTCAGAATGCACATAATGTTTATTGATCAAGTTTGCCATCTTATATTGGTGTGGTTAGTTGAACCCCAAAACAATTATAATAGTTACATCAAAGAGCACTGATCACAGATCACTATTAGCAGACATAATAATAATGAAAAAGTTTGAAATACTGTGAGAACTACCAAAATGTTACACAGAGACATGAGGTGAGCACAGGCTGTTGGAAAAATGGTGCTGATAGACTTGTTTGATCCAGTGTTGCCACAAACTTTGAATTTGCAAAAAACCTCGATATTTGTGAAGCTCAAGAAAACAAAGCCCCCCAAAAATGAGGTATGCCTGAGGACTGGGGTTGGGTTCTCCAGAGGTACCCTGTTATGTATTGGCATTTGTTTAAATTTTCCCTTCCTCTCTCCGATTTTTTGATGTTTTCTTGGAAATTAGCACAAATGTTCCTGATTGTGCCTATTTCAGGAAGGCTCTCTGAAAGGTTGTTTAGTAACAAAGCAGAGGCATATTTATTTTCTCATTAACAAATTTGCTTCTTGCAGCTGCATGTTCTGGATTGCTGGCTAATTCTTAGTTATTCAGTGTGCTTCTCTTGGCATCGGCATTGTTGGTTTTAGATTTTAAGTCCTCAGGGGGAAAGAATGGGATTTTACTTGCTTATACTGTACCCAGCATGCAACCATGGCCATTTGGCAATCAATTAATAGCTGTCTTCAAGAATTTGAAGGGCTGTCATGTGGAGGAGAGATTGGTTAGCTCTAAGGGACAGAACTAGGACAATGAATGGAAGTTACAGAGAGAAAGATTTAGGTTCTGATAATACTAAAAACTTCTCAACAATTAGATAGGAATGGGGATGGGCCCTATGATTCTTCTGGATGAGAAAACTCCCTCTAACCATCCACTGGGCACCTAGGTGGTGAAGGGGATGTTGTTGTTGCTGTTTGCAGTGGATAGAAAGCCTGGAGTCAGTAAGACTCATCTTTCTGAGTTCAAATCTGGCCTCAGACACTTCCTAGCTATGTGACCCTGGGTAATTCACTTAACTGCGTGCCTCAGTTTCCTCATCTGTAAAAATGAGCTGGAGAAGAAAATGGCAAACCACTCCAGTATCTTTGCCAAGAAAACCCCAAACGGGGTCACGAAGGGTCAGACACGATGAAACGACTGAACAACAGAATAATTCACACCAGCATCTTGTTTTCAATTTACAATCCGATGCAATGAGAGTTTAAAGAACTTGACCAGGGTCACAGTATGTGTTGGAGGTGGGATCTGAACCCAGCATTTCTGACTCCAAGGCTGGGAATTAGAGGTGTTCAAAATTGTAATATGCTGTTTGAGGAGTTGATGGGCTCCTCCTCACAGGAAACCTTTGAGCAGGATGATCGTTTGTTGGGTACGTGGTAGAGGGAATTCTTGGTGAACTTTGTGCTCCCTCTCAAGTCTGAGATTCTGTGATTTTTTTTTATTACCACCACCTCTTGGGAATAAATCTATGGAATTGTAACTAGGGTGGGGAAACTAGAACTATGCTCCAGGGTGCAGACATTTAGAGGTGCTAATGACACTTTGGATCATTTGGCAGGCACCTAATTAGAACCTAGTTTACCACCTATTTATCATGAATAATTAATTAAAATAGGAACCTACCTAGTCAGGTATGGTTCTCCTTTCTCCTCAGAAGCAGCACCTCAGGTAGATTCTACACTGGCTTGTTCTACCCCTGAAACTCCTCAGTAGCACTTGAAGGTGAATTTTGTACCACTTGCCTTAAGTGCAATAATTATTCCTTATAGATTTGTCAAGCAACCAAAGAGTTACTGAGAACCTATTGAATATGTGTGAGGTACAATATTAGATGCTGAGGAAGATACAGAAAAATATAAGACAAAATCCCTACTCTCAAAAAGATTACAATTTAATTGGAAAGAAAATAAATTATATATATGTGTGTTTGTATATATATATGTATATATATATATATAATACACACACATATACATACACACACATATATGCATTGTCATCGTATGAGACAATATATGATATTTACTAAATAAATGGTACAAATACAAATTGCATTGGAATTCGGAGGAGAGAGGAAATCATTGTGGATTGCAATGGATTTCAAAGATAATAGAGAGTTTCAGATGGTTTAGTTAAATTCACTTGGGCAGAAAGGAGGCAAGAAAGTATCCCAGGGAGGAGGAATGGTATGAATGGAAGTCACATGAAGGAGATTCTGAGATTTAAAGCTATAAGGGACAGTGCAGAGACAATCTAGCCGGAACAGAAATTTGTTATCCTAGGCTGTCCCATAACCTGTCTGGGCCTCAGTTTCCTCATCTGTAAAATGAGGAAGTTGGACTCAATGACTTTTAAGCTCTAAAACGATATGATCCTAAGACCCTTTAATCGAACAATCAATGAACATTTATAAAACTCCTGCCATCTGCCAGGCACTGTGTTTCAATGATGGCTTGAGAAAAATTGCCGCCTTGAATGTTTCTTTAAGTTGTTTGAAATGACATCTACAAAAGAATGCTTTACGAAATGCCACTGAATTGTTCCCTCTGACAACAATTCCTTTTCTCGTCTTTCTCTGTTGTTGTTATTAATGTTTGTGAGTGTAGCCACTCCTGAAGACCAGCCCTCATTTTCATAAAAGCCCTGCTGTAATGCTGCTGAGCCTGGCTGGACCGGGCCAACTGGGAGAAACCAACAACAGACTGGCAGGATCCACTTTATTAACGATGATCTGTAAACTCCCCAGCAGCAACCCCAACCAGCAATTTATTTAAAATAAAACATTTGATATTTATAATGGATCAAGGAAGGATGCTCTCTCATATAACTAACATCTAAGACATCAGAAGCATCTTTGAAGCTTGGGTTATATTAGTCAACTTCCTGTTCTACACGACACGTGGCTCTGAGAGCTTGGGAAGTTAGTGTGGACTGAATGCCAGGGTAAGAGAAGAGAACTCAGAACTTCTAACTAAGGGTTAGAAAGCGATAAAGAAAATACTAAAAATGCAGATTAAAACTAAAAATGTGTCCTATACATGTGTGTACACACACATATGTGTATATATATATATATTTAAATATTAAATATTATACATATATTTTTCTAGAGAGCCAGTTGTTAAACATTTACTAGTATACCACTGATGTCCCTTTGAGGTGCCAGGAAGTGAAAGCAAGGCAGAGCTGATTTTGTGGATCTTGTCAGGCTGGGGACCTGGGCTGTAGAGAGTGGAGGGGGGTGAAAAGGGACCATTTATGCACCAGTCATGGTGATCAATCCATATTCAGATATTACGTTTCGCCTTTTGGTGGAATGCTGTCTCCTCCCCATCCTCCTTCACCATAGCATCATATATAACTTCATCTTTCTCTTCTTCCTGATCCTAATGCTGCTGTCCTGGACATTTTAAATTGTCTGCTTCTAACAGACATTACAGGACATTTTTAACATTAAGTCAGATGGATGTCTAGGATGATTTGATCAGTACTATCCGTAGACAGAAGAAAGAATAGACTGAATCTTGGCCTGAAAGCTCGATTTTAACCTGAGGACCCTTTGGCCAGACTGTCCTTAGCTAGTTGTGTTGGCCTGTAACTTAAGCTGTGGTTTAAAATACTCTAGTCAAAGAAAGGCTTTTGAGTCATACTTTCATAGATGGAGTAGAGAACTAATAGGTTGCTCTGAGAAGCTGAGGCCCAGAAGCTCAGGAATCATAAGACCAGAGAGATACCAACATCATGACATTCAGTAGAAGAGAGCAGGGCAGTAGCATAATGATGGCATTAGAAGGCATTTGTTAGTCCTATAGAACAAGAAGTATGGGGTCCCTTGGCAATCTATGTGTCCTGGACACATACCCTGCTATGGGCTTCTTCATGTATGTTCCTGGTCTACATGTATTTCCCATGCATGTAGCTCATATGTTTTATCTCAGGTCACATATATTCTCTTTGCATAAGTACCCTCTCTCTCTGGTGGTATGGTAACCTATGGGAGAGTGTAACTCATGCATGTGTGTAGGAGTGGGAGGGAAATGGTTTGTTGTCAATTATTTGCTCCACTATTCCCTAAATACCTAATTTGAACTAATATGTGCTCTGACTGGCTGGTAAAAGGTAAACACATCAGTGGGCGCCCATGAGCTATGGTTTTTCTTTTGTGATGACCTATATGATATTTCAAACCTGGGCTAGCTTTTCTGAGGATGGGGGGTGTCATGTACTAGAGGGGATTTCCCCTGCTCTACTCTTCATTTCCTCTGCCCTAGTTTATGTTTTAATATATTTTTATTTATTCATTATTTCTCAACCTCTCCTCCACCCCTTGAGAAGGCAAGCAACATATTGATTATACATGTGAAGTCATGGAAAACATATTTCTATATTAGCCATGTTGCATAAGTAAACACACGTGAAAACTAGAAAAATAAAGAAAGTTTAAAAAAGTGTTGCTTCAATCTGCACTCAGCATTTATCAGTTTTCCCTCTGGAACTGGATAGTATTTTCTATCATGGGTCCTTTGGAATTGTCATGATCAGAGAAGCTAAGTCTTTCATGGTTGATCATCATATACTATTGCTCTTACTGTGTAGATTATTTTCTTAGTTCTTCTTACTACACTTTATATCAGTTCATATAAATATTCTCAGGTTTTTTCTGAAACCATACTGCTCATCATTTCTTATGGCACAAATGCAATTCCATTGCAATCACCCAACACAACTTGTTCAACCATTCCCCAGTCGATGGGCATTCCCTCTATTTACAATTCTTTGCTACCTCTAAAAGAGCTGCTATAAATATTTTTGTAGAAACAGGTCCTCCCCTCCCCCCCATTTTTGTGATATAGACATAGTAGTGGTAATCCTGGGTCAAAGGATAAAAGCACAGTTTTATAGCTCTTTCAACACAGTTCCAAATTGCTCTCCATAATGGCTGGATTAGCTCACAACTCCACCAATAGCATTAGTGTCCCCATTTTCCCACATTCCACTCTATAGTATTTTATTGTCCTTCCTTGCTATCTTCTTTTTTATTCTCATATCCTCTCTCCCAGGCTCCCTCAGCTGATCTAGGCTGATTTTAATTTTCTTCACTGGTCTTCTCATTTTCATTACTCCATTTGACCATTCCCCATCCATTCTCTGGTGACTTTCTCTCATTTCCTCCCATCCCATTTGTCATGTCCCCTCCCTCGTAGGTCTTCTTCTTATTAATTTTCTTTGCCTCTAAAGAAATTTAGGAATGGATGGAACTTTCATGATCATCATTTCAATTTATTAAGCTCTTATTATATGCCAGGTTCTGTGCTAGGTATGGATGAGAAGTAGACAAAAATTAAGTAGCCCTTGATCTCAGGGAGCTTGCTGTTCTAAGGGTCAACTAACTCATTTTACAAATGAGAAGAAAGTCCCAGAGAGATCTGGCAAATTAAGTAGAGCATTATTTTGAGGAAAGCATTTTGTAAAGCTTAAAGCCCCATGTATAAATGTGAGTTGTTATTTTTTGTGTTCTACCTGCAGAAAGTTATGGCAGCCACCTAAAAGAGAGGTAATACAAATTCAGCTGAGTGTTAGGAGGAGAGGAATACCTGAGGAGACCCTAGGATTTGGGAAACAAGGACTTGTGTGTGGGTGGTGGGAGGAATATAGAAACCATGAAAATATAGACAGGAGGAAACACAGATGGGGAACGGCCATAGAGGAACTCATTCTAGGTGTGACTACAGGAAAGGCAGAAGGAAACCCGCCATCTGGGTTGTTTACTGATTTAGTTAGTTATTCTTGCTAATTAAGTGAGAAGCTCCATTGTTTCTGCCAGAAAAAGGAGTACAAGTGTCCTTAGCCTCTGAAGTTTGGTGTCCTGAAGTAAAATTCTATGTCTTCAAGTTTTGGGGGGGGTTTGTTTGTTTTCATTTTATTTTATTTTTTGACTGAGTACAGTGGATAGAGCACTGGGCTCAGAATCAGGAAGTACTGAATTAAAATTCTGGTTCAGGTATTAACTGTGTGACTCCGGGCAAGTCATTCAGAAGCATGATGGGGAAAATGTCATCTTAATGGTATTTGTGATAAAAACATGGTATGGTCCCTCACAATAACAGAATGATAAACAAAACAAAGGCCAATATAATTTAGCTCATGGGAAGGTACACTTGTGAGACAGACCTTAATAATTCATTGAGTCAAAAAGGCACAGAAAGACAGCATAACTAATGCATGTCTGGTCAAAAGTTTGTGTGTTTGAATGACTTGAAAAGTTTCTTCCATTTGGATCAAGGAAGCCATTTGCAGAGCTCCATAGAAAAGCATGCCTCCTTCCCTTCTTCTTCCATTTGACCTGCATTGGCAAATAGTCTTATTTCTTCCTATAGGCTGTAATATTTCCATAGGAATTATCATGGTCTCTTAGAGCAGAGATATATCAAACATGAAGCCCTGCAGCATTGAATCCAGCAACACTCCAAAGTGCCATCCTAACCACACTAATATAATTGGGAAATAGTTAACAAAATAAATGAAAATACAATAGAACAATGTAAGTATATGTTTTTTTTTTAAATCAATATGCAGCTGGTAGGGATCCTCATATATGGTTTAGTGGTCCTCATCTCTATTTGAGGTGGACATCATTGTTCTAGAGTGATTCCCTATAGATATGCTATAAAGCTGAGAATCATGAAACATCATAAATTGCCAATGATCCAAAGGTCAACAGAAAGCTGTATAGTGGATATAAGCAGTCTGTAACATACTACCAATGATGTCTTGTGCCAAAGAAGCTATATGAAATATTCTATCAGGGACACATGAGACTAAAAAAGGAGGTGGGTTGATCGCGTAACAAGGGAGATGGGTGGGGGTTGGGTCACAGATATTTCCATACCTCATGGGGCTTTTGATTTAACCAGGATAGGTCATCTCACACTTTGGCAGATGGCAACCCCTTACTAAGTGATTTTGGGGATGACAAAAAAAATGAAAATTGATCACCACATGGCCAAACTTTAAGCGATTGTCTTGACCCAGCTTAGCTAGACTGGGCCTCAGACAACAGTTTATGTCCAGACCCATTATAAAAGCTATAGAACAGCTTGGAAGCACTTGTTCAAACTTGCTACCCCTTTGGTAAAACCACTGAGAACTCCTGGTCATCTCCATGCTATCATCTCCATGCTATCATCACAGGCTGCTGAGAAGGAAGCTGACTCATATTCATATAAAATCTCTTTTATACAATGAGTGAGTTAAAGAATTAAAAAAAAATTCTCACTTGGCTTTTATTTTTATCAACACTACCTCAGCTCAAGATCCCTTAGGAAAAGCATTTCAAGACAGGCAGAATGATGTACTCCCTGCCACAACATTATTTTCTAGCTGTCAAGGGAAAACCACATATTGTACCCCCAACAAAAACTAAGAT
This sequence comes from Vombatus ursinus, assembly GCF_900497805.2. Lineage (NCBI taxonomy): Eukaryota > Metazoa > Chordata > Mammalia > Diprotodontia > Vombatidae > Vombatus > Vombatus ursinus. The sequence goes on along the minus strand of NW_020954639.1, from coordinate 9,388,035 downwards.
AGAATAGGTAATAAACACTCCCTAAGGGCACCATGCATCAGCGCTACTCAGAAGGGAAGCCAGCAGGAGCTTGAAGTTACTAGTAACTCTTTATTTTAAAAGACACGAAACGTGTGCCTGACTGTGCTTACTAGAGACTTGTTCACTGCAGGCTGGGTCACCAGTTTTCATGAACAAAAATAGCCTAATTAGCTAGAAGACATGGGGACATTGTATTTGGCTAAGGTGACCCAAAAAGGAAAGAAAAATCTGCTGAGAAGTTAAAGTTTCTTTCTCCATTTTCCATGAGGTTTGCTTCTCGAGACCAAGAGTCCTACATGTGTGAAAACCACATGTTTATGTGTTATCCTTCTCTTGTGTCCTTATAAGGAGTATCTTGCAATTGCCTTGAAAGTATCAGGATTGAAAGCACGTGCAGCCAAATACTTTTCTTTGCATTTCGAAAATACCTAGAATATTATGGAAGGGCAGTGCTCAAATTCTTCAAATATCAGCCATGTGAAACTGAATTTTCTTGTTTCTTTTTTTTTTAATAGCTACCCTATTCTAGCTTCCTACAAAATAATCCAAATATGTGACAATTTTTCTGACTTGATTCTCCGGTCATCTATATCAGAGGTTCTCAAACTGGGGTTCATTGACTTAAGGGGTTCCAAGAACTTGGAAGGGAAAAAATTACATCCTTACTTCAGTATAACTGGTTTCCTTTATAATCCTATGTGTTTTATGCTATGTTATTCTATGAAGGGCTCTATAGACTCCACCACACTACCAAAGGGATTCATAACCCAAAAAGGTAAAGAACCCTTGACCTAAGCAAATAATAACAATTGATATCTTAAATGTCAGCCCTCATGGATCTTCAGTTTATAAGGGAGTAAAATGTTTACTTTGAGTTGTTGGGGGACACGGTCAAAGCTTCTGACCACTTTCTCCTTTCACTTGGGCTAAAAACCCGGAGGGACGATGATCTTATTTTGAATAAAAGCAAATAGAAGATGCTGGTTTGCCCTCAAGAGGTAGAGGCCTTCCAGAAAGAAAATACTTAGTTTATTAAAGTGCTGGAATAAATTCCAAGAGGGAAAGAGGCTAAAAACAGAATCCCATGGGAGTTGTGTTAATTTTTAGAATATTTATCTTCCCCAGACTTTTGGGGGTGGGTTGTTAGTGAATTAGAGAACTCTGTGTCTAGAAGGGACTTTGAGAGGTCATCCAGTTCTCTTTCTCTCTTCCTCCTTCCTTCTAACCTCTCCCCCTTGATTTCAGATAGATAAGAATCTATCATATTTTTAAAGACTGCCAAGTAGATTACACAACCTCCCTTGGTAGCTCATTCCAGTGTTTAACAAGCCCCACTGTCAGGAAATTCTTCCCTATCTGTAACTTAAGCCGCGGTGCAGCAGCATGGGCCTGCTTCCTTTTGATCTCTCCTTTGGGGAATGGAGAACAGCTAGGCCTAATCCAATATGTTGGGGTCCTTTACATGCTTGAAGTTTCATGTGTAAATTTTTTCTTCTCTGGACAAAGCAATTGGTATTCCTTTAACTTTTCCTCATAGATCTATCTTATTTCCCAACATTTCAATTTTCTACCTGTCCCCTGAATCCTTATCAGTTTGCCACATCCTTCTTCATAGTAGAGAAAGGAATCTGATCTAAGGAAAAGGAAGGGTATACCACAAGGGGAAGATGACCCCCAGGTAACTCCCTGTTGCCATTCCATTTATAGATTTATATTCCTAGGTCTAGCAAAAATTTCAGTTAACTCTGAGTCACACTGGCACTTTTTTGAATCCTTTCTAAAAAGTCAATATTTCCCCTCAGTATCTGAGGGGGAAAACGACTCACTTCAAATATTGCATACCTCTGGGAAGCTAACTAAAATTTCCCCATGCTATAGAACTAAGAATAACACAGAGCTTGAGTAGTTTATCTTCTGGCCTAAATTATAACTGAATTTTCAAAGGTGAAGAATAGCTTTATTAGAATCAGCATTGACCAATAAATCATCATTAACTCTAAGTCTCATTCCAGTGTTATAAATAGGAGACATCACCCAACTTATTACTCTAAAATATTAAATGTCTGCTTAAAAGGACTCTCACCTAAGCCATAGAGTCAAATCAGAGAGACAAATGGGAGAAAGCTGAGCTTTGCTAAGCAGTCTTAGTGAGTGCCACAGAACTGTTCACACTTTCCATTAATCACCCATCAAAGAGCATTTGCAAACCCGGTGCATGTGGCAAGCCCTGTGTCATGCTTGGCACTTACATGGGTTTGAAACAGACCATGGATATTCCTGATCTAGGAGTCTGCAATCTATGAAATTCAGTTCCCCACACACTAACCAACTGCTTGGCATTCACTTTCAGCATGTGAAAAAGTAATTACAGGCACCTCGCAGAAACCCTTTAAGGCATAAAGTCATTTTGGCCTCTTTGTTGAGAACTCACACTCCAGAAATGAACCAGAGGGACCATTCTGGATTTTTCAAGCATATTAAAACAAAGGAAATTCCAGTCCACCACACAGAGACCCTTTCTTAAATTAAGGAAAAGGCCCAGGCTGGTAACTCATTCTTATGAACAGCTAGCAAATGCAGACAACAACCAGGGGAAAGGTTCGTTAAGTACGAAGAGGGATCAATGATTTGCATGTCTCATTTCACCTACAGATGTTTGCCTCTAGATCTTCGATGGCTTAATCTTTTGGATTTTTAGATTCATAGTATAAGTAAAAGCTTTTAGAAGATTTGGGGGAGGTTAGAATCATGGCATATTTTGCATTCAACTTTCTTGGTTTAAGAAATGGCAATACCTGTATTTTCAGGGTATGTGACTCAATGTTGTAGGAGATTTCAACCAGATTAACACCTGACTCATATCTAGAAAACGTTGATATACTTGAGAAGGGTGATTTTCCCTATGTTACGGATATCAAAGATAAGGCAGCAAGGGTGGTTGACTGACCATGGAAGAAACATGAGAAGGCTACTGGTCTCTTTACTGCCAGCCTAATTTACTTTGTCTTCTGCATTAACCTTGTCAAGCAAACTTCCACAGACCTGGAGTTGCTCCCCAGATTACCAGGGTGTCTTCTGTCTCAGATACTACAATTCCCATTGTAGGACTCAAGGCAGAATATTGTGAGTCAGATATATGTTAGATCAGGTTCAGGCTTGTTTCCATGGGTCTAAAAGGGGATGTTAAAATGTATATGGTAGGAAGTATTTAGGGAAGAAGATGGACTCCAACCCAACTGAGTCATGATGGTCAACCTTTTTCTCTTAATCTGGATACATCTTGGTGCCTACTTACATGGTTTTTTGGTTATATAAATATGCCGTTGACTATATTTAAAGTATGGTGCATTTTGTCTGATGAATCAACATCAATTTAGTCATTGTACTTGGGGAAATATTTCATCTCAGAACATAAAACCAACTCCATAAAGTTCAAACCTGATACTCCAGAAACTAGGCATTCCATTCTACATGTGTTAGGCAACTGTTTTGAATGAACTTGCTCCATGTGAAAAAGTAATTACTGCAGTGCCAGAGGAATGAGGCTAATTCTAGAGAGAGCCTTTTGCAGATAACTAGAGGGAAAAGCTTTGGCTGCCTCAGAATGCTGCAGACTCTATCCCATGTGAAAATTCACCCTATCCTAATGACTGAGAATAGAGAAAACGTGACTTAAGTGTTAGCTGATAGCTTGCTCAGTTGAAGCTCTGTAAATATTTTCTCTTCCAGCCTTCTCTGATGTAAAACCAGCCATCTGCATTGATGGCTTTGCTCCCTCTTTAATAAGTTGTAAATTGAGCAACATAATTCTTCCCATGTCCAAAACTTGTAAGCCACACACCCCATTCATAAATTGGCTGACTGTATGTTATAACTTGTCTGTCATCACATTCTTTCATTACAATCCTGGGGTTGGTTTCTATGCATTTCAAGAACCCATCCACTCGTGATTCACTTCATTTGGGTGTGTGCTACATATTAGTTCTTTGGAGGTGTTGATAGGTCCCTTGTTTGTGTTTGACCAACACACCAGTGCTCCATGATTGTGTCTAGAGGGCTGGAGCAGAATCTGAAGCCAGTGAAAGGTTTAATTTTAATTTGCCGAATCTGCCATTCTGAAATTTTTTTTTTCAATTAAAAAGTTGATTTTTCTCTACCTTATCTTCTTTCCTCATAAAAAAAAAAGAAAAAAAGAAAAATAAGGCTTTTGTAAATAAATATGCATAGTCAAGCAAGACAAATTCTTGCATTGGTCATGTCCAAGAAACATATATCTTATTTTGTATCCTGAGTTCATCATCTGTCTGTCAGATGGTGGATAGTGTGCTTTACCACTGGACCTCTTGAATAATGGTTGATCATTTGATAAATCATAGTTCTAAAGTCTTTCAAAGCTGTCTTTCTAATGTTGTTATCACATAAATCGTTCTCCTGGCTCTTCTCACTTCATTCGGAATCGACATAAAGCTTCCCAGGTTTCTTTGATTCTGTCCCTTTCATTATTTCTTACAACACACTAGTATTCTATTAAATTCACAAATCATAATTTGCTTAGCCATTCCCCAACAGGTAGACATCCCTTTAGTTTCCAGTTCTTTGTCACCACAAATAGAGTGGTGGATATAAGTATTTTTGTACAAGGGGTCCTTTCTCTTTTTCTTTGATCTCTTTGGGGTTTAGACCTAGTAGTGATATCACTGTGTCAAAGGATCCATTTGATTTAGTAATTATTTGGACATAGTTCCAAATTGCCAGAATGGCTGGACCAATTCACAGCTCTACAAACAAATATAATTTGCCTGTTTGTCAGCCACCCCTTCAAAATTTTTCATTTTTCCTTTTTTGGTCAACTTTGCTAATCTGATGGTATAAAGTAGAAGCTAATTTTAATTTGCATTTCTCTAATTATTAGTGATTTGGAGCATTTTTCATAGGCCTATAGATAGCTTGGATTTCTTTCTTTGATCAAGTCTTGTTTAAATGCTTTTGGTTAATTGGGTAATGACTCATAAGGCTCATCTTGAAGTAGGTCTAAATGTCCAGATTTTTTCGAACACAACCTATTCTGCCATAACTTTATAGACTGTCTGTGTCTGAGTCCTATAATCCCGTCCTCCAATCTCCTTTTGGGTCTGCGTGTTTCTGAAATCAAGCCATCATCTTCTTGTACCTGGCTCTTTATATTCCTCCCAAGTGACTAGGGCAAAGGTTCTTAACTCGTGGTCTGGTCTGTAAACTTGTTTATAAAAAATTTACTTATTTTGATATAATTGGTTTCCTTTGTAACACTATACTTTTATTTTATGTATTTAAAAATCTTATTCTAGGAAAAGGTCTACAGGTGTCCCCAGACTGATGATGGGGGTCTGTGACATGCAAAAAGGTTAAAAAAAATAAACTCTGATCCAGGGGAAACTTTAAAGATATATTACGTGAAAATTACTTTTTTTTTTGTTTTTGAAAGAAACGATCATTTTTAAATGTACCTCTTGCCACGAGTATGATGGAGAAATAGTTTCATTTCCTTCAGCATCAGAGAAATTCTTATCTTATAAAAAACTGTAGAACATATTGGCGTACATGCCGTTGCAGAAGCCAAAGCTGTTGTTTAGATCTTCATTATGGAAGTGGGTACGCTGAGTGCTCAGAGGGCAAAGATAAGATGCTTCTGTATGCACACATTATTTTTCAAAATATTTATGATCCCACAAAACAACATCTCTTGGATGAAGTAGTAAATAACTCAAGCCTAGCTCAGTACAGCGTCTATATTTATATCGTCACTGGCCTAAGTAAGTCAACCATGAAGGAGAAAACAGGCACTTGAGCTTCCTTTCCCAGTGACTATCTTAGTAATAAAAGCATGGGAACTATTAGAAGGTAGGGACTCTGTTTAAGTAGAGAACAGTGGTCACAAACGTTTCGTGGATATTAGATAAGCTGCCACAAAAGATCTTGGTGAACCTGTCATAAACAAAGATCTTGATACAGTGGAATACCTACTGGAGCTGGAGTCAGGGGGCCTGAGTTAAAAGACCACCTATGACACCACCCATGTGACCTTGAATAAGTCATTTAATCCTGAGGGACTTTACTTTTTCTATCTGTAGGATGGGGTTAGGAGCAAGGAATAAAAGAGGTTCGGTTAGATCCTTACCCCTTTTTGTGTGTGTGTCATAGATCCCATTGTCAGTCTGGTGACCTCTGGACAGCTTCTCAGAATAAGGTTTTTAAATGATAAAATACATAGGCTTACATTATGTTGATTAACAAAATATTAAATTTAAAATATTGTATAATGTAAAATTTAATAAAATATTTAAAAAACAAACCTAAAAGGTTCATGAACCCTTGGTTTAGATGATCTCAAGGTCTCTTCTGCCTCTTGATCCTATGATGATGGCATGCTTTTAGAGAGAATCCTTGAATTATTGAATACCTCACATGTTTGAGACAAATTAAAAAACAGAAACAAAAATAGTGTGAGTATAAATGGTTGCTGTTAGAATGGGAGTATGGCATTTTGCTATTTTCACTCTCTGAATCAGGTAATTTTTGGTCTCCACTGTGAAATTTATCTTAAAATCTGAGTTAAAGGAGGATTTTAGAGGTCACTTGGTGGTGCAGTGGATAGAGCACTGGGCTTGGAGTCAGGAAGACTCATCTTCCTGAGTTCAAATCTGGCCTCAGACACTAACTCTGTGATCCTGGACAAGTCACTTAACTCTGTTTGCCTCAGTTTCTTCATGTGTAAAATGAACTAGAAGAGGAAATGGCAAACCACTCTAGTATCTCTGCCAAGAAAACCTCAGATGGGGTCATGAAGAGTCAGACACGACTGAACAACAACAACAACTTAGAGGCCACCTGGTTCGACTTCCATTCGACTGTCAGTACCTTGGGGGCAAATGCTATTTTTGGCCTTACTTTGTATGCCTAAACCTTAGCCCACTGCCTGGAATGTCTAGGTGCTTCATAAATGCTTGTTGGCTTGACTTGACTTTCTACTCAGGGAAGGAATGTAGGTAGCCTTGTGACTATTGTACTTGATAAATAGCTATAGTCTTAAAGTAAGAGACATTAACAGATCCCTTTACATCAATTAATCAACAAATATTTATTAACTGCTCGGGGAGAGGTATAATGGATAAAGAGCTGGCTGTCAAATTAGGAAAACAGGTCCAAGTGCCACCTTTGAGACATACCAGCTGTGTGCTTCTGGGCAGATGGCTTTCCCTCTTAGTGCTCTGGGTAACTCTTTAAGTATCTAAGTTGTAGGGAAAGGGTGAACCTGCTTCAGTGCATTCCTGAAGTCTTGGAAGTTGTATATTGTAATGAATTCACAGGCCCACTCCCTGTTCACTTATGCACCAGCACAGGGCCAGGTGCTAGCTATACAAAGAGAATGTGAAGCAGTCTCTGCCTTCAGGAAGCTTATACTCTTTAGGGGGAAATAGCATGTATATATAGCAGTGTACTCAAAATATTTACGGAATAAATATCCTAACAATAACTCCTTGAAGTTGGTAGTGTAGGTCTTTATTGCCTCTGCTTTGTAGATAAGGAAAATGAGGTTTTAACATTGTAGAATCACAGATTTAGAACTACAGGGACCTTAGACACCATCTGGTCCAAAAATTCATGGTTTTTTGGTGTCACGCACCCTTTTGGCAGTCTGGTGAAGGCTATGTATGCATCTGTCGCCTAGTAATGTTTTAAATGCATAAAACAAAATATTTAGGATTACAAAGGAATGAATATATTGAAATCCAGTTATCAAAATATTTCTCAAAAGTTCGTGGACCTGAGCTTAAGAATCTCTGATCTAGTTCAATTTTCTTATTTTATAGATGAAGGAACTGAAGCCCAGAGAGGCTGTGACTTGCCCAAAATGACACAGCAAGTATATGCTGAGTCAGGACTTGACCCCAGGTGTAGACTCTAAGTCTACACCTGTTCTGAGTTGTGATTCTTGAGAATTATGGAACATGCACATAAATTTCCACCACTTTGGATCCAAATTACACATGTTTATACACCTCAACACATACACCAGTGGTATAAACCACACATGAAAATAAGTCATTACATCTTAGGTTCACCTTGAATATGGTCATAGGATTTAGAACTTGAAGGGAACTTAGAATCTTATCCAGTTCCTTAAATTTTTTTTTTGTTGTTGTTGTTCAGTCATTTCAGTCTTGTCTGACTACTCTTTGTGACCACATTTGGGGTTTTCTTGACAACAATACTGGGATAGTTTGCCATTTCTTTCTCAAGCCAATTTTACAGATGAGGAAAGTAAGGCAAACGAGGTCAAGTGACTTGCTCAGGGTCACAGTTAGTGTCTGAGGCTGGATTTGAACTTAGGTCTTTCTGACTCCATGCCTGACACTCTATCCACTGTGCCACTTACCTTCCCAGCTACCCAATTTACAAAAGAAACTGAGGCCCAGGGATCATAAATGACTCGTCTAAGATAGAGCAGGTAGTTAGATCCAGGACTTCTGAGCCCAGATTCAGTGTTCTTTTCACTACACCACACCTATCTTTCTCTATGGTTATTCCTGTTCAATCCAAATAAATTCAATCCCAAATATAAGGGCCATTGCCTAATGGATTTCATAATTGAATGAAAAGACTATGCAAGCATAAATTAACAGGGCACAGATTTAACTAAACTTAAGGGGTGAGGAAAGAATTAAAATTTTTTTCTCCACACTTTATTATACTTAAAAAAACCAAAACACTGCTAAGGATGCCGACCCTAAAAACAGACTTTTACTTTTATGCCTAGATCCTTGACATGCCTTTAAATCACAACCTTGCATTTGCCATTGAGTTCCCTGGCGGCTTGTAGCCCATCCATAGCGCCATTGAGTGCCCTACTGTGGGCAATCGTATTGAACGCAAACATTCGGAGCTTTCCTGTTCTCCCAAGCCTTATAGGAAATGCAGCCAGGAGTTCCATCTGGTATGCCATTTGCTAAATGTCCCATTTATGTTGAATACTAGGAAATGTGACTGTTTGAAGTCCTGGGGAATAAGGTTTCCACTCAGCAGCTTTCTAATGGACATGCACAACTCTCTGTAGAGAAAGAGCAACCCAGTGAGATGCTCCAGTTACAGATGCCTGCACACGAACTCGGTCAGCTTTCCCTGTGTGGTACAAAGACAGACCGGGCACAGAGAATCAGCTCCTTAAGCTTTGGGGGGGATTTCCTAATATTTTAGATACCTGTAGAGGGCAGTGTTGCATATCTGCAAAAGCCGACTGTGCAAAGGAACAGGTCCACCGGGGCATGTTCCATGCATTTTTCTCCCACACTCTTGGCATCAGCTTAATAATGAATGTGAGCAATTAAAGAAACTATCCCGTGGAACATATGACTTTTGGACAAAGCTCCTTATTCCTTCATCATTACTTTGATTTTTGCAAAAGACTTGGTAGTCATTTTTATTCATTATTCCTCACCACCACCCTCACCAGAAGGCTAGTATTATTCATCACGCTTTTCAGAGACCAAGGGCCAGAGAGCTTAAGAAACTAGTTTTGGGTCACATAGTCAGATATTGTCAGAGCTGAAATGAAAATCCAGAATATTTGCATCACAGGCTGAGGGGGTCATATCTCTGAGTGGAGTCGGCTTTCTTTTTCAGGACCTTCTTTGAATTAATGATAAAAAAAAAATTCCATCAGCCCCAGATTATCCAGGAATGAGTTGCTTGGTGGTGTGATTAATTGTGCCTTCACATACCTGATTTCTTTCTCTCCCATGCAGTAGCTGTCCTCTGCAATAGCTGTGAATGACAGAACTAGATAAACTAGAATAGAAGATTCTTAGAATTCATAGAATTCTTTTTTTTTTTTAACACTCAACTCAAGCCTTTTTTTTTTTTTTTGGAATCATGAACCTCTGTGGTAGTCTAGTGACACCTCTGCCCCCCATTCTCAAAACAGTTTAAAAATTCATAATTAAAGGAAATGTTAAATTTCAGTTAGCAGTTAATGAAAATAAAGATGTAACTTTTTTCCTATTCAAGTTCAAGGATCTCCTGATGTCTATCCACAGACCCCTAGGTTAAGAATCCTTATTCTATGCATGGCACAGTGGATAGAATGCCAGGCCTGAAGTCAGGAAGACTCATCTTCCTGAGTTCAAATCTGGCCTCAGACACTTTGCTGGTCGTGTGACCCGGGGCAAATCACTTAATCTTATTTGCCTCAGTTTCCTCATCTGTAAAATAAGCCGGAGAAGGAAATAACAAATCACTCCAGTATCTTTGCCAAGAAGACCCCAAATGGGCTCACAAAGTGTTGGACATGATTGAAACACCCACTAAACAACAACAATAACATTTTATTTCACATATGCCTACATATTACGCACATTTTGTCTACCCATTAGAATGCAAGCTTCTCATAGCCAAAGACTCTTTCCACTGTAGTTTCTATTATCTCCAGAGTCTAAGGAAGTCAGTCTCTGGCACATTTATTAATTGATGAAGCCATTTCTTTCCTTAGTCCTAGCCTTGAGAAAAGAGCTAGGAATGGTAGAGCTGATCAGAGCTGAACAGTGAAATTGATTCATGTATGTGAGGTGTCATTTTGTCTGTACCTCAAACCCTGCTGGCCCCAGGAAGTGAGAACAGATTTCCTAAAGCCAATGAGTTGTCTCTGATTCTTACTGTATAATCCTATGATCTTTAAACCACTGTTGTTGACCTTGTTCAAAAAAACCCCACCATTGGTGTCTCACACTCTGTGGGTGTCTGATCATTTCTTAGGTTAAGCACATGTTGTCTTTGGTATCACTGCACACCCAATCTCCCTATTTCCCCAGAAGCCTGGCGACACATTCCATTATGTAATGTGCTGGCAGTTGAATAAGAGTCAAGCCCTTCCTGAGTACAGCTGTAATGTATGAAGTGTCAGCTCTAAAGTGGAGACTATTTCTTACAAAATGGCTTTGATAAATTGGTAAATGGAACTGACTGACAAAAAAACTCCATAACAATGCAGTATCCTTTCATTGCCAATTTATTCCCCAAACACCAGTAAGCCACAAAGAGGCTTTATAGACTAAGTGGATGCCATTATATTTGTGAGTGACAAATTAAGATGACAAGATTTTTTCAGTTGAGCACTTCCATTAAATACGCACCTGTCAGTGGTCGATTTTTCACCCCGCTTGTTGTTCTTTGCCAGGTCTCAGAATGGGTGGCACGCTGGGTGGCGGAAGTGTCTGGATTTACATGAGCTTTTTTTACAGCCTATCTATCTGACTGTCCTCTCTGGCCTTCTTGCCTACGTGGACCCTTTGTCAGCCACCCAGCAGATTCTGTTGGTCTTTGTAGAGTCATATGTTACTTTCATTCTTAGTAATCTAGATGCCAACCCAGGGGCAGTCGGAAAGGGTGGAGAAGGGCTAAGGTGCTACCATAGCCTAGGACTGGCTTAATGGGACACACCCAGATCAGAAGGTGTTGTGCCCACATCCTCTGAGCCTGCAGTTAGGTTGCAGATGTAAAACAGTTTTGCAAGGGTTGTGGTGCAGCTGTTGAGGGTGGTTGGTGCCAGGCAGACTAGACTGGTATCTGGAGCACCTGGGCCACAAAGCCATGCATTCCACTTCTTTTCTTAGCACCTCTTGGAGATTCAGAGATGCTTCTAAAGACAATCTTGTCTAGAGTCAACAAGAGCTTTTCTGAACCAGAATGGTATTGCGGGAACTCATAAAAGTCTTGGGTACATACTTTTAACAGGATTTATAAACACGCATTATGACATTTAGAAGCCATGTACATGTGCCATTGGGAAGGGGCAGCTAGGTGGCCAGCGGAGAGAGTGCCAGGCCTGAAATTAGGATGACTCATCTTTACAGGTTCAAACGCAGCCTAATACTTACTAGCTCTGTGACCCTGAGCAAGTCACTTCACCCTGTTGCCTCAGTTTCCTCATCTGTAAAATGAACTGGGGAAGGAAATGGCAAACCACTCTAGTATCTCTGCCAAGGTCACAAACAATAGGACATGATTGAAACAGCTCAAAACAACAACAACAACAAAATAATATACTGGGAAGGTTTTGGTAACTCCACCTTAGAGAACTAGGTGCTGTTTGATCTGAAAGGTACCTCTAAAATAATCTAGTTATAGTTTTGTAACATGTTAGATTGGGAAGAAACCTTTAAGATCTAGTCTATATCCTTCATCACACGGATTGAAGACCGTGGTGGTGAAATGACTGGTTCAATGTCCCATAACTAGTTAGTGGCAGAGTTAGATACAATCCTCTGATTCTTGCTACCTATGTGACCATAAGCAAGTGACAACTTCCTTGGGGCTCATTTAACTCATTTGGAAAATGAGGGAATTTTTAACATGGTATCTATGAACTTGTTTTTGGCAACTATGTTTCAACATACTGGATTTCCTTTGAAATCCTATGTATTTTATTTTATGAATTTAAAAACATTATTCTAAAGAGTCCCTTGGCAGTTAGGTGGTATAGTAGATAGAGCACTGGGCCTGAAGCCAAGAAGACACATCTTTGTGAGTTTGAATCTGGCCTCAGACATTTACTAGCTGGGTGACCCTGGGCAAGTCATTCAACCCTGTTTGCCTCAGTTTCCTCATTTGTCTAATGAGCTGGAGAAGAAATGGCAAACCATTCCAGTATCTCTGCCATGAAAAACTCAAATAGGGTCTTAAAGAGTCAGATGCAACTGAAATGACTTAACAACTTAACAAAAACAAGTCCCCAGGCTTCTCCAGTATGCCAAAGAGTCCATGAATTAATGAATAAATAATTAAAAAAAAAATTTCTTAAATTCTTACCATGGGCAAAGTACCAGTGTTACAAATAGAAAAGTAAGACAGTCTCTGCTCTCAAGGAGCTCCCATTCTTACGGGGGGAGACAGTGCACAGTGGTTTAAGTACAAGTCAGAATAGAACAGTCCCACGGTCTTTAGGTTACAGTGACAAAGCTGATGTGAATCTTCTTTAACATCATTTCCAGGGGCAGCTGGGTGGCGCAGTGGATACAGCACTAGCCCTGAAGTCAGGAGGACCAGAGTTCAAATCTGGCCTCAGACCAAACACTTGACACGTACTAGCTGTGTGACCTTGGGCAAGTCACTTAACCCCTATTGCCTCACTAAAAAAAAAAAAAATATCCTTTCCACAGTTAAAATCATATCAGTTTTGGATATTGAGCCTTCCACAGTCTGAGGACTATGGTAAGAAGAGCTTTCTTTTCAGGGTCTTCGGTCTGTAACAGCCTGGGCAGAAGCAGAAGCTGGGCTGCATCTCCACAGGGGCCGCTTCCCAGGATGACGGCTGCAGGGGATTGGGCTGTAGGTGTGACTGTTCCTGACTCCTTGGTGCAGGGTCCTGGGCTGTCTCCATCAAGGGCTGAGGTGGTGGTGGTCTGATTTACCAGGTGTATACCTACCTCTTTTGTTTCCCTCAGAGTTTCTTCTTGCTTTCGCTTAGGCTATGATACAAAAAAGGTTGAGAACCCCTGAATTAGATATCTCTATCTAATTCAGGTCTATCTAAAGAGGTCCCTTACACTTCTAGAGCTGTGATTTTGTGATTCTTATTCCCATTCTAGCTTCTCCCCCATAATATCTGTACCTTTGGCCAGAACGCCCAGCATTCTCTCACCTAGTCTGGGAGGCTGCTCATGGATAGAGTGCTGGACTTTGGGGAAATACTGAAATCAAATCCTGCCTGAAAAACTTATTACCTTTGTGACTGTGGACAACTCACTTAACCTCTCTTAGTATCAGTTTCCTAATCTACAAAATAGGATTGTTGTGAAGATCAGATATAACATATAAAGCACTTTGCAAACCTTAAAGTACTATGTAAATACCAAGTATTATTATTACTACAATTATTATTATTGTATTAACCCATAATCCCTACTTCTACTTCCCCTGTCTGTACCTCTGTTCAGAAATTAAGATTACATAATTTAGGGTTCCCCTTCCTCCGCTCCTTTGATTTTTGTCATTATTCAGTTGTTTCAGTCACGTCTGACTCTTCATGAATACATTTAGAGTTTTCTCGGCAAAGATATTGGAGTAGTTTGCCATTTCCTTCTCCAGGTAATTTTACAGATTAGGAAACTGAGGCAAACAAGGTTAAGTGACTTGCTCAGGGTCACACATCTAGTGAATATCTGAGGCTAGATTTGAACCCAGGAAGATGAGTTTTCCTGGCTTCAAGCAGTGCACTCTATCCACTACACCACCTGGCTGCCCCTGGATTGCAGGAGGAAAATGGAAGTCATTGCTTGTTTCGTAGTTGTTTAGTTGTTTCAGTCGTGTCCGACTCTTCCTGACTCCTTTTTTCTTTTTTTTAATATTTAAAAAAAAAATTTAAATACAAAATGAGAAAAGAAAAAAAATGCCATGTACACAGCAGACTTTAAGAGAGGATTCAATATAAAACAATAAATTTCCATTTCAAGAAAACCTATATAATAACTATTACACATGGTTTGCAAAGCCACCCAGCTTTTCTTTGTTTCCTTGTTGGTTTTCTTTTGTTCTCTGCTGTGCGCTTTTTACTTTATTTCTTTCTCTCCATCTGTAATTCTTTTTTGAGTTTTTTTTTGACAGAAATACTACAATGGTGTGTCATTTCCTTCTCCAGCTCATTTCATAGATGAGAAAAATGAAACAAAACAGGCTTAAGTGACTTGCCCAGGGTCATGCAACTAGTAAGTTTCTGAGGCTGAATTTGAACTCAGGTCTTCCTTACACCAGGCTGAGAACTCTATCTGCTGTGCCATCGAGCTGCCCACCTGCTTTATGAGGTAAGGGTTATTCCAGTGGAGTTCACCTTTTATTGCAGCCAGCACAGTGCCATGCATGGTTGGACACTTACTACAATGGTAGTGTACTACAGTTTGGTAGTATAGATGGTGTGGACAGTGATGGTTAGGATGATGAGGCGAGGATATCTTGAGGCACTTTAAAATAAAAAAACAACAACTTGGGTTGTAAGTATGGCAGACACACTTTATACATGCTGCTTGAGGGTTCGTTTTATTTCATTTAACAATTCAATCCCATTTATTAATTATCTGCTACGTGCAGGTTGAGAGACAACTTGACTTAAGGTCTTGAGACCTTAAGTCCTCTGAGTCAAGAAGCCTTGTCTTCAAGACCTAGTCTGATACCTACTATCTATATCTATATCTCTACCTATACTTATATCTATATCTATATGTATAGACATCTATCTGTATATGTATATATACATATGCACATACACACACATATATACATATGATCACATACATGCACATATACACTCACATACATATACACGCTCATATATGTTTGTGTATATATGTATGTATACACACACACACACACACACACACACACACACACACACACCCCTTAACCTTTCAGTGCCCCCAGGTAATACTGTAAAACAAAGGTTCTTAAAATTTTGTGTGTGTCAAAGTCTGAAGCCTACGGACCTTTTCTCAGAGTAATGTTATAAAATACATAAAATAAAATACCTAGGATTACAGAGCAAACTAATTAGTTGAAATAGAGTTATCAAAATATTTAAAAAGACAAGTTCGCACTTAACCCTAGGTTAAGAACTCCTGCTCTAAAAGCACAAATTGTAAAAGAGTTGATGATTTGCTTTAGTAAAGAGAGTTTATGCTGGTTTTTCTGACACCAAAGAAATCACAGGCCGGTGTCTATTTTTAGGTTCTAGGGCTGAAAAGAAAGATGAAAATCACAATCTTCTCTAGGGGCCACAGCATGGACACAACCACACTTAATAATAAGATTGAATGGAATAAAGAGAAATCCAAGTACAATTCTGCAAGAAACTTTGAAGAAGGAATGATAGCTTTCAGTTGAGTGCAATGGAGAAGATGCCAGGAGGAGGTGGCACCTTAAGACTGAGGGGCAGCCAGATGGCACAGTAGATAGAGCACTAGCCCTGGGATCATGAGGAACTGAGTTCAAATTTGAGCTCAGACACTTACTAGCTGTATGACCCTGGGCAAGTCACTTAACTCTGATTGCCTCTTTTAAAAAGTGGTTTTTTTTTTCCTTTTCTTATTGTATATTTAAGTTAAAAGTAAATTAAAAAAAAAAAGGCTGAAAGAAATTTAATAGCTGCAGAAGCTAGATTATCTCCCCTCAGGATGAAGGTACCAGGACTGAGTCTGATGGGAGCCACTTGATTGTCCATGGCAGCAGTGATGGTGGAAGTGATGGTTAAGTGACTTGCTCAGGGTCACACATCTAGTGTGACTTATTGTTATTCTCCTTAGCTAATGTGACTAGAAGTGACTTACCCTAAATAGATGTGAGATCTTGGGTAAGGAGTCCCTTGGCCTCACTGGGCCTCAGTGTCCTCATCTATAATTAAACAGAGAGTAAAAATACCTGCCTTGGCTATCTCACAGGGTTGTTGAGAGGGTCAAATGAGATAATGTCTGCAAAGG
Organism: Vombatus ursinus; assembly: GCF_900497805.2. Taxonomy (NCBI): domain Eukaryota; kingdom Metazoa; phylum Chordata; class Mammalia; order Diprotodontia; family Vombatidae; genus Vombatus; species Vombatus ursinus. The sequence continues at coordinate 9,371,518 of NW_020954639.1, read as the reverse complement.
ACTCGTAAATGATATCGTGGTATTTGACTATTGGCTCGGCTACTTACTGACTGTTTAACTTTAGGGAAGGCATTTAACCTCTCTGAGCCTCAGTTTCCTCAATTACAAAATAAGGGGATCGGATTAGATGACCTTGACATCACTTTTGTCTCTAAATCCCAAAACCCTATGAGCCATGTAAATTATTTTTTATATCTAAGACCGACTCATGAATACAGCATGTATCTCCCTAAAGGGGAATAGCATCTGTTTTTCAAGGATGAAGAGTATAAAATAAAATGATGGATGAAAACAGGATCTTCAGAGAAAGAGGAGAAGAGTTCCAATTATTTGGCCCCAAAGAAGAGGAAGTTGAGATACAACTTTGTAATAGACATCAAGTATATGTAAGACGATCATATGGGCGGAGGGTGGAGACTGGCTGTTTGCCTGTCTACCAAGGCCAGTAATAAAATGATGGGTTTGCATTGAAGAAGAAATTGTTTCCTATAAGATGAATTTCCTGACTATAGGGATTGTAAAAAAAATAAAATAACAATGAATGAATGAATGAATGAATGAATGAATGAATGAATGAATGAGAAAGGAAGTGGTTCACAAGGGAGTTTGCAGAATTTCTTCTCCAGAGGGCTAGATGACCAGTGGGAGTTTGTTCAAGCTCTTACATTTCTATAACCCTCTGGAAACAAAAACAAGTCTGGAGTTGAAGACTCCTGGGAATTCTGGCCCTGAAGACATAAGGGAGGTGGGTTTTTTTTTTCAGGTTGCTTGCAACAAACATTATTGTTTTAGTTTGTTATCTTTTCTTTCCTCTTAGCCTTGTGCTTGTCTGGATCATGGGCACTGGGATTCCTAATCCTTGGCAGTGAGTCCTCTTTTAAATGTAAACAGATGGGGAAAGTGCCAACACAGCCGAGTGTAACACATACTCATATAATAACATGCTGACATTAGTTGGGCAAACGGAGCTGCTTAAATAACTTTATTTGCAAGGCTTTTTCCGGCAGGGCAGAACAGAGCTTGAATGGCCTGGTCACACCAGAGCCCCCCTCAGCCTCCAGGGGAACTGCACACCTAATACTCCATGCAATTCTCCAAATCCACCAGGTTGATGCAAAATGGCCCCATTTCAGTTGGACAGACATTTGAGAAGGGGACTTTTTTATGAGCTTTCATGAGAATGCACCAGCTTAGCCAACGGTGACATTTAATCATTTCTGTTATTCTCCTCAGTTAGTTTTGAAAAGCAAAACACACACAAAATGAACTCAGCAACCCCAAACCAACCACCTCCCCATCCCAAATACCTTCATGATTGAAATCAGCCCCACTGTTAGTTTGACTGCTCTCCCATGAATGGGGAGGATTTAGCCCCGAGCTCTGGGCTTCTATTTCTTATGCATTCTCTCATGGTGCCTAGTGCAGTGCTGACCATGTAACAGTTATTCGGTAAATATCTCAACGGATAATCTAACTGGAGGGTCTGTTTCTCCAGAAATCTCTCTCGCTGCCTTGTCGAAAATTCCCCAAATTTTGTCACCCTTCTCCTGAAGGCTGCTGTAAAACTCCCCATCTGATATCAATAGACCAAATGATCTATTTAAGCATCAGAGGAGACAGGACAGAGAAAGGTGAAATGTTGATAAAGAGGAAAAACTAAGTCTTAAAGGTGTCTTGGACAGGGATAGCTTCAGGGCACTGAGGTAACAGGGGTGGGGAGGAGGAGGAATATTAAGATGGAATTCAAGAAAGCTGACTACAAATGAATAAATCCAGGAACTTTGTTATATGACCTCAGACAAGCAACTTAAGTCCCCTAGTCTCAGTTTCCTCATATGTAAAACGATGGAGTTGGGCACGAGGATTGGTAAAGCCCTTTCCTGCTCTGTTATTTGATATGCAAAGCACCTTGTTAAGTATTTTAGGGGACACAGAAATATGAGGCACGGTCTGCCCTCAAAGTGAGTATGGTCCAGTTGGCGTGTCCAAATGTACATAAAAGAAAAGTCAACTGACAATAGAAATCAATATATGATTAATTGTTCAAAGAGTGGTAGAGAAAATTGGGACAACACAGTATACTTTGCCAACCTACCAATTTCACCTAGAACCAGCCCTGCTCTCAGGTCTTAAGAATTTTTGTTTAAAAAAAAATACATATATACAGCATTTAGTAAAGTGCCTGGCGTATAATAGGTGCTGAATAAATGCTTGTTGGCTGAATAAATTCTTGTTGACTAAAAATCATTGATTTCTTTATTTTAATTTAGACTTTCCAGTGGTTTATATCTTTCCCCCAGATCCATTCAACTTCCCATGTTGCCATTATACTGATTTTCTGCAATTTGTAACACATTCCCCACAATTTGCACTCTTTTCTTAGAAATAGTTGGGAAATATTGCAGTGTTTGCTGTGAAACTGGCCCTGAAGAACAGATGGAGGGTCTCCTTCATTCATTTGTTCAACAAATAGGATTATAAGATCATAGATTTAAGTCTGGAAAGGCTTTTAGAGATCATCTAGTCCAGCTGCTCCATTTTACAGATGGGAAAACTGAGACCCAGGGAAGCAAGTAAATTGCCTAAGGTCATAGAGGTAATAAATAGAGGTAGTACTGGTTCCCAGCTCCTCTGACTGTAAATCTAGTGCCCTAAAGTATAGTGATGGGTACTGAACTGCCCCCCTCCCCGAGTCAATGTCAGCTAGAATCTGTAGTTGTGTGAATGACTGTGACTATTAGCCTGATTTGTTGATTTTTCGTTGATGAAAATCTAGTCCATGAACTCCTTGTGTTTGACTTGTGGGTGGCCCTCAGTTTATTTTTCTAATGGATCAATGACCTATTATAGAACAAAATAAGATTCCCCTTTATTTCTGACAGTCAATTTAAGAATAAGCTAGTGAAAAACTAATTACCATTTGTATTGTCATTGGGGTGGGGGGGGGTCTGTTTTTGGTATTGTTCAGTCATTTTCAGTCCTGACTCTTCATGACCCCATTTGGGATTTTCTTGGCAAAGACACTAGTTTGCCATTTCTTTCTCCAGCTTATTTTTACAGATGAGGAAACTGAGGCAAATAGGGTTAAGTGACTTGCCCAGGGTCATGCAGCTGGTAAGTGTCTGAAGTGTGATTTGAACTCGTGAAGAAGAATCTACCTGACTCCAGGTTTAGCACTCTATCTACTGTGCCACCTACATGCCCATGGGTCAAGTTACTGGTATTTAGGGAAAGAAGAGACTTTACTTGAGGATTTAATGGTTAAAATAATAGATAGGCATTCCCTGATATTCCTTTCAGCTCTAAAATTCTGATTCTGTGTTTTCCAGTTGCATCCAAACAGGTCATCAAAGAGTATTGGGGATCATTCTTGTGGGTTTCTTTAAGTCTTATGTTACTCACCACCCCACAGCAATTCATGCCTTGTTTTAACATTGTAAAGATGGGTGTGCCATGTAAGCAATAGTTAGATTGAATGCTCTGTGATAGCTACACCATGTTAAGAGCATTGAGGCTGGTTTCTGGTCTACTCAGTGGACCCTCTCCGACCGATTTACAGGAAGTTATGGAGAAGAGTCACAAAGAATGGGCCTGCATTACTTCATGTTAGACCTCATTTACTGGATAGAGCCTTTCCTCCATCTCTTAATCATCTTTTCTCTCTTTATAACTATCCTCGAGACAACACAAACATTCACCTGCAGCAAATACACTTTAGACTCTCTCCAGACAGAGAGTGTTTTGAAGACTAATAAGTCAGGTTAAGTCAATAAGCACTAATTAGGCACCTACTGTGCTAAGTGCTAATAAGCACTGATTGGGCACCTATTGTGATATATGCTGAGGATTCAAAGACAAGCAAAAGACAAGTGCCCTGCTCTCAAGGAGCTCATGATCTAATGAGGCACTCAACATGCAAACAACTATGTACAAACAGGATATACACAGGGTAAATGGTAGATCATCTCAGGGGAAGGCACTAGTATTAAGAGGGTTGGGGACAGATTTCATGCAGAAGGTGGGATTTTAGCTGGACTTGAAAGAAGCCAGAGAGGCCAGGAGATGAAGATGAGGAGGAAGAACCTTTCCATCATGTGGGTCAATAAGTGAAAACATACAAGGTGTGTCTTGATGGAGTGTCTGAGGTGAGAAACAACAAGGAGGCCAGAATCGCTGGAGGCATAAGAAGCGTAAGAAGGGGCCACATCACCAAGCCCTCCCTAACCTGGCCCCTTCCTACTTTTCCACTTTATTCCTCCGTATGTGTATCAGAAAGGGAATTCAAAGGAGAAGCACATTCTTTATTTTTCTTGCTTTTTTTTTCTTTTTGGCAACATGGCTAATATGGAAATATGTTTTGCTTGACTTCACACATATAATTGATATCATATTGCTTGCCTTCTCAGTGGGTGGGGAAGGGATTTGGAACTCAAAAAATGAATATTAAAAATAGATTAATTAAAAAACAAACAAACAAAGGAGAAGCACAGCCCACAGGTGGTAGAGTAGATAGAGCAACCGGGCTTGGAGTCAAGAAGACCAAAGTTCAAATCTGCCCTCAGACACTTCCTAGTTGTGTGACCCTGAGCAGGTCACTTAATCTCTTATTTGCCTCAGTTCCCTCATCTGTAAAATAGAGATAATAATAGCACCTATCTTGCAGGGTTTTTGTGAGGAGCACAGTGTCTGGCACATAGTAAGCTCAATATAAGTTTTAGCTCTGATGAGGAAATTACCTTTGTTCACACTGCTGGATTTTTTTTTTTTTTGGTGTGGTACTTACTGCCTGATTCCTTTTTTTTTTTGTTTTGAAGGGCTAGAGGGAACTAGGATGTCTTTTCCCATCCATCCCCCATCGTCCTACACACATCCTATATACTTCCTATACTTTTCCTCCTCCTGACCCATCTTTATCGAGGGTGCCTTGAATGTTTCCTAATTTGATACTTCCCTCTACCCTCCCATGCCCAGTAGTCTATCATCAACCGAGCTAGCAACCCTAGAACGACTGAGTTAGTACTTTCTCACCAAACCTGGAAGCTTAGCCAAGAACCTTCTTGGGAAAGACGAGTATGCTGAGTTCCTTGTTATCAGCTTTACGTGGCTGCCCTTTAGGAGGGCACAGAGCTGATAGCTCTTTCTTTTGGTTACAATCTAGGGCCAATAAGAAATGGCCTGAAGTAGCCTCATTATTTGAATTTGCACTGCGTATTTCCATTGGGTTGGACCCAATGACCCTATTTCACATAATTATAACTTCAAATATTGCAAATTTGAAAACAGGCAACCATTTCAAGGGATTCTTTATTTATACTAACCAGTTCCTGGATATACTGCAAAGTGCGTGGGAGCATCATTGGTTTCACACTTACAAATTATATTCTTCAACTTAGCTTCCCCAGGTCGTGGGTAACACAGGGTAAACCCATGGGCAAAGTCAGCTGAGGGATCACACATAATTTAAAAAAAAAAAAAGCCGTAGTCTGGGCTATGTACAACGCAGAGCGTCATGGTTCTGAGTCCTACTTGATAACCAAGGATGGTCTAATTGCTTCCCACCTAGCAAAGGCAGCCATTTCCGGCAACATTATTTTGGAAACAGTGAAGTATAGAATAGTATTGTGTGAATCAAAGACTGTATATCAGGTATCTGCTTCCAAGATGGACTGAATTAAGATATGGAGACTTGCTAAGCTTTGGCCCTCCACTCCACACGTTGATCAGGTTACTATCTTCTATCTCCTTAATATGATTCACTTGCTCCCATATGCCTTCCCTATGGGCCATGCCCTAGGATTAGGTTTCTAGTGGAGTAGAACTCATCTAGGAAGTTTCATTCGGGATCTATAACAAATGATGGATTGGGAATCAGGATCTGTACTCAGCTGTTCGTGGCTCTCTCTTGCCTCACTACACTACGCCTCTTGTCTCCTGGATTCCGCTACTCCCTGACTCTTGTGGTTGTAGCTTCCTGCCCGTCTCTGGATTTCACCCTAAACTGGGGTCCCATGGTAACCCATGACTAATTCACATCACCTGCCTTTACCACACAGCATAACTCTAGGCTTTTAGTGCTCAGGGACCCAGGAGGATGAATGGAAATAAACAGGGAAGTGAGCAAAGCTATTTGCTGGCCCCCAAGGAAAACATAGATGCTTTCTCTGGTTGAAAATTTGATTGTCCTATGTTCCTGGAGCAATTAAAAAAAAAAAAAGATCATGGTCCTCTGGGGAAATGTGATTACTCCCAACTCCTCTTTCCATGCCCTTAATCACAACCTTCAATCAGTCTGACCCTCTATGGTCCCTGAAAGAAGGAAGCCTCAGAGATAACAGTGTGCCTTGCCTGTGAGCATGGCAGGTATACCAAGGACAACTGGTAGAAATGAATGAGAAGGAAAGGGGGCAAGAAGCCTTGGATTGCTCTAATAGAAGCCAGCTGAATGGGAATGAGAAATTCAGTTCAATTCAATTCAACGAGAAAGTACTCATGCAAGAGGCTGATGTTTTCACCGGTAATTTGATTGGCTCATAGCAGCTGGAATTAACTAGATGTTGTCATCTTGGGCCTGTCACTAGCTGACAGGAAGTTCTTTCCTCAAAGCGTGCACTTATCGCCAACTGAGGGAATCGATGGGAAGGAGGGAGAGGCAGAAGTGCCAGAGGAATCGTAAATATTTTATACTGTCAAGCCAAATTGTAAAAGGCAAAGCTATTTCTTTTTTCAAATTAAAGCTGCAGAGACTTCATCTCGTCCAAGATTAATAGGGCTACTACACAATGATCAGAGACTAGAGACAAAGGAACAGAGTGGATTATGTGGAAGAAGGAAGGAAGCTTGAAAAAATGGGACTAGGAGAGGTGTTGGGGGTTGGTTCTGAGGGGCCACGGAGTCTGACTTTTGCTTTGTTCAGTTGTTTGGGTATTTTAAAAATTTTACATAAATCGAATAATTTTAGAATAAACTAGGAAAACTTACCATTTGGAGAATTCCTGCAGGAAATCCTTTTATCCTTTTAAAAGTAAAGAACCTTTTGTAATGTGAATAATCACCCCAGAATATATTATATATTTACACATATAATATATTACAATATATTATATAGAATATATGTTATATATATGCACATATATGTGTATATGTGTTATACATGTATTTTTTGTAAGTTCAGATCTTTTTATATTAGATTATGGTGGTAAAAGGATTCTGAGAGTTCATCTAGATGATTGTCCTGCTTTCAGGAAAGCATCGAGGTATAATGGAGCAAAGCTAAGACCTGGGGTCAGTTGAGACCTAGGTTCTAATCTCATCACTGACTCATGTGTGGCCTTAGTCAAGTGACCTTAAGAGCTTTTAGGTCTGTTTTTTCCTTTGTAAAATGAAGGTAGTAACAGGAATATGGATGAATATTATAGTACAGGCCACATGTGGCCTCAAAGCCGCAGGTTCCCCACCCCTGCTAGTACATAGTACAGTATACTATACTATAATAGTGTGAGTGAATGAATGAAGCATTCATTAAGCACTTACCGTGTGCAAAATATCTATCTCACAGATTTGCTCTGGGGTTAAATCAGATAATCTATGTTGTAAGTTTCATAAACCTTGAAAAACTGTATACATTCTAGAAATAATTTCAGACAGTTGAGAATCTCTTCCATTTTTGACTGCAAAGAGGGAATCAATCAATTGATGAACGTTTACTAAGTGTCTAATATGTTCCAAGCACTGTACTAAGTATCTTTTTTTTTTTTTGGGTAGACATTGTCTTAGGTTACCATATCCATCAAGAAACTTTGATATCATCAACCTGTAATGATGAGATTCTGGAAAACTCTCCCTAGATGCCTATTAGAGATGAGAACCTAGAAAGAAGGCAGAATTGGTGACCTAACGTTAAAAAATAGACACAATTATTCATAGAGTTTGGTAATCTCTTTGCTGATAACGTAGTGAGAACTGGTGTCATTCTCAGACAGAAACCAGGAACATAAAAGTTGGTCTAATACACACCTCTGGTTTTTAAATGGGAAGCAGTGGGAGTCTGCTTCTGGTTATTGGAATGAGCTGACACGAGGCAGACATATTCCAGAATAGAATGATGGATCAGTAAAGGGTAGCAGCAGTCCTGACAACTAGCAAGTGAATACGTAGCAGCCAAACCAAGCAATATGATAGAACTCAACTTAATGCAATGCAAACAATGACAAAAGGTTATAGAGAAATATTGGGTCAAAGAGGAGGCAGGGAGCAGGTCCAGAGGATCCACTTAACCAGTGACCAAAGAGTAGATTGAAAAGAGGAGAGAACGGGTCTTGGAAAACTTGGAGAGAGATGTTTGGGGGTAAATCTGGAAAGCCAGGCGGGGAATTCATTGACCTAGGACTAGAAGGAAGTTAGGTCTAGGAGAAAATGGCAGTGGTACCAACCAACCAACCAACAACGAATCACCATCGATAGGAATCTGAATCTTTTGGTCTAATAATTAACCTAAGCAGGGTTGAGCGAAGGGAAAAGCAACAGGTGTCTGTGCTCCCGGCTGTTCCTTGAGCAGGCACTCCATCTCCTGACTCTGGGCATTTTTTAGTGGCTATCTCTCTTGCCTGGAATGCTCTCCCTCCTTGGACAACAAAATCACAGGTCTTAGATTTGAGGGTCTCTTGCCACTCTGGGGATTTGATATTGTGAAGAACAAATGGAATCAGGGGTGTCACATACTTTGCAAACCTTAATGTGCTATATATAAATGTCGATTACTGTTAAGACTTTCCTCCTCCTGCTTCTAAGGGTAAGATCCAATTGTTAGCCGTTCTTGAACCCTCTTTCTTTCTAAGCCCTCCTGGCTGCCCCAGTTCACGATGAGATGGGAGAAGGGCTGAATGTAATTTATCCTACTTTGCCACCTGTCAAACGATCAACCAACAGACATTTAAACTACTGAATACCTATTGCAATGACAGCTCCCGAGGGGCAGCAAGGCATGATGGATAAAGAAGGAGACTTCAGTGTCAGGAGGGGCTGGGTTCAAGTCTAACCTTTGACACATCCTGGCTGTGTGATCCAGGACGAGTTACTTAGCCTCCCACTGTGCCAAATAAGTCTTTACAATGGGGTACTTAACCTGAGGCCTGTCAGGTTGCTTTTGAAAATGTTTTTGATCATTTTATTTCAATATAATTGGTACCTTTTGTGATCCTGTGTATTTTTATTTTATACATTTAAAAACAGCTCTGAGAAGGGGGTCCACAGGCTTCACCAGACTATTGAAGGACACACAAAAAATGTTAAGACCCTTCTTCTCTAAGATGATACATTTTCAGAGACAGTGTCAATCCACATTGGTAGAGGGCATCACAGTTCCTTACACTAATTCCCATTCTTTATGACATTCCTAGATAAAGCACATTCCATATTTGAAGAGGCTATGAAGGAGAGCACAACTTAAGACCTTTTCTGCTGCCCAGCACCTACTTACCAGGGATTTACTGAGACCAGTCAAATGTTTTTTCAATTGAATAGTGGTTGAGCATGACAAACCTATATAACTGGAATCAAACAGCAGGAACTGTTTTAAACCTTATGCCAGACCTTTAGACAAATACTTGTCCAGGAACTGACTCCCCGCCATCCTCCTTCCCTACCCCTGAGAAAAATTTGCCCCAGAGAGTAGGCAAGTAAGCCTGCAACACCAGGCACAGACAGGGCTGCTGGCCCTGCTACCTTACCTATGGGATGCTTCTGTTTTCCGGGGCACCTTGTACCCTTTCCAAAATTACCCTTGCTCTCATGAAGTTGATTGTGAATGTAAGGTGTAATTAGAATTGGAAGTGAATGTGAGCAAAGGTGGGAGGGTAAAAAGGAAAAAATCTGTGTCATATCTCTGTGTGGGGTGAAAGTTAGGGTGGAAGGGGATCAGAAGGGATGCGAGCCTCATTGGGATGATTCATTCAGCACTCATTCCACAAGCACCTCCTACTTGGTGTTAACTAACCTGGTGCCTGCCCTCAAAGAGCTTACAATCCAGTGGGGGTTAAGACACATAGACAAACATGACTTAGATTAGGGTAGAACAATAATCCTAGTCCTTCTAATTGTACTGGATCATACTATTTAGAACTGGAAAAGGCCTTGGAGATCCAACCTCCTCATTTTACAGACAAAGAAACTGAGGCACAGTGAGGTTGGGACTTGCCCAAGGTTACACAAATAGCACATAGTAACACCAATTTTAAAATCCAAGGCTATCAATTTCAAATTCAATGCTTTTCCCCACTTCCATTTTAATTGCCTATAAAATTAGGGAGAGAGGAAGGGTGGAGTCTCAGGCCTCTTCTGGCCTATCTGCCTCATTTATATAAACTGAGGTCCTGGGAGGTTAAACGTCCTTGTCTCCATTTTACAGGTGATGAAAATGAAATTCAGAGAAGTTAATTGATTTGTTTATGATCACACTGCTAGTAGGTGTTAAAGTCGGGACGTGAACTCAGTTCTTCTGACTCTTCCTTGAGTGTTCCTTCCAATAAAACATGCTTCCCCAATAAAAAAAATGCTGTTCATAGGGCAGTTTTAAATATGTCCTTTTGAATTATCCCATCTTTGTGACTTAGTATTGTATGCGATCCAGGTGCAGAGCCCAAATGTAACCATTTAAATTATTTATCAGAAAATATTTTCTCATCTGCACATGAATGTTGAAATAGGTTTCCAATACAGCTTTAAAAATATGCTCAAGGTTCATGACCTCAGCTTTAGGGAGTCATTACATTCTCATCAGTTGGCAGGATCAGTAATCATTCAGCTCCAAAAGCTGTGTTTGCTTTAAGGAGGCTGACTCAACCCCGTCTTTGGAGAATTCTGCCAGAGTGCAGGTCTGAGTTCAAACTGACTTGTTCAACAGTGGGCGAGTCTCAGCAGAACGAAGCTGGGGAGACGACGCTGCTTTTGCAATTAATCTCCCCACAGAAAGATTGGATGAAAAGTCGCCTTGGATTTCCAGAAGCTACACAGGTTCAATTACTGTAGTTGCAGTGAAATTTTAAAAGGCAAGACTTGTCAGGAGCAATTGCCGTCAAAAATGTGCATGGCCCAATCATGCAGATTTTTTTTTCTCCCAACTTCTAGAAAAGTAAGAATGTGGGGAAAAGAGTAGATCATACCAATGGGTTTTCAAATGTCTCTGTTTTCAGAGCCATCTATATTTTTTCCTACAGGAAGGAATTAGGCTAATTGGAATGTTATTCCTTGGGGCCTAGATGCAAGAATATCAGTAACAATAGCTGCTTCTATTTCTTTAGCATGCTAAGGGCCACGGAGAATGTACCCCAGTGGTCCTTTGAGCTAGAGATTCAGTTTCATCTGAAGATATGTCCTTTTGAAACTTTTCATGGCCACCATTTAATGTCAAGATTTCAAAATTACTTATAAATAGAACCTAACATATCTTGATACTCTTTAGTATGGTACGAAATTTGGCCTAAAATTTGATCCATATCAATCAGTTATTCCATAATGCATTCACGTGGACTAGCTTCCATCTAGGGAGCCTGACCCAGAAGGTCAGTTTCTTCCTTTGGTTATTACTCCTAACTGGATTGAATCTTGGAAAATTTCCAAAATAAAGCTTAGGAGTAGCTCATGTCTAGTTTTCCCCAAATAATGGTTACAGGGGTCCCAACCTCTGCGAGGCACTCTGTACACTGTGGGCATTGGATGTGAGACAGCCTTTGTTATACCCCACAGAACATCAATAAAATACAAAGGACTCACAGGACCCTATGAATAGGTTTAGAAACCAAAGTGTGCCAATAGTCCAGCAGCTTCCTCTGGAAGGGAACTGAACTTGGGAGTGGCTATTGGCACAACCTCCATTGCACTAGAAAATCATTCTTTCCTATAGAGTCGCACACAATCTTCCTAAGATTTGTAGTGCCTATGGTTTGGGCTCCCACTGAAGGTAAACAGACTTTGTAGCTTTCTGAATGAGCAAACTCATCAGACCTGTGCTGTTCAAGTAAATCACTGGCCCGTCTCTCTAGAAGACAGTTAGTGGTTCAGTAAATAGGGTGACCTTGGGCAAATCACTTATCTCTGTTTGCTGTTTTCTTAACTGTAAAATGGGGATAATAACAGTATCTACCTCCCAGGGCAGTTGTGAGGATCAAATGAGGGAATACTTATTAAAAGAAAAAGAAAGCACTTAGCACAGTGCCTGGTACTTATAGATACTTAATAAATACTTGTTTCCTTCCTTCCTTCCTTCCTTCCTTCCTTCCTTCCTTCCTTCCTTCCTTCCTTCCTTCCTTCCTTCCTTCCTTCCTTCCCTTCCTCCTTCCCTCCTTTCCTTCCCTCCTTCCTTCCTTTCTTCCTTCCCTCCCTCCTCCCTTCCTTCCTTTGCAAACTCACCAGTGTGATGTACCCAGGTTTCCTGCCTGAGCATGCCCCTTTCAAGGTTGTCACTCAGTCACTTCCTGACTTCTGTGGCTATTGCAACAGTGGACTCTGTTACCATCCTGGGTCACCAGTGGCACCTTTGAATCATAAGGTTGCTGTCTGGACACAGCCACTTCAGAGTACTCGTTTGTCCATTATCAGCCGAACCAGAGGCAGCCACGTGCTCACAGACACCATGGCTGGGTGGGAATTAGGGCTGATGCTCCTCTTCACCCAGCTCTCAGGATCAGCGCCAAGCCTTCCTGCTTCTTCATAGCCACAAAGGAAAGAGTAATCAGGGCCTCCTCCATTCTGCTACCTCCCACCAGAACTGACAGATAGGAAAAGAGCTAATAAACTTAGCTTAGGCTTAGTTTAATTTAGTCAACTAGTTAATTTTTCTTCTTTCTTTCAATAAGGCTAATTCTTTGCTCTGAAATCAATATCCTCTCCCTACTGGACACAGCCTTATTTCCCTTAGCATCTGCATGTACGCAAAGTAGGAAAACCTACAGCAGTTACCTAATTACATAGCACACTAAATATAAAATTTATCATGGTACACTTAGAGTTTCTATTGATGGTGAAGTTCTCCCAATACTCTCATTAACATATGACACGGCACTAATTGCACTGAATTCTGAAACACCAAATATATATCTATATACAAATATGTATGTGTGTATAAACACACGTGTTTATGTGTGTATGTGTGTGTATATCTCTCTCTATCTTTGTCTCTCTATTGATCTATCTATCTAGTAGTGAACTTGGCTGGTATAACTATCTGCACTTGAAAAGTAAAGTGGATGAAAAACACATTGCCCAACTGGATAGGAAAGTTCATTCAGGCATAGTGAGCCAGGCCTAGAATTGAATTCACAGGTCAAGATTTCATTGCATTTGGGAAATCATGTAATACTTTAAATGGTCTCAAACAGCTTGTTCCTACAAAAGTCCACATGTTTACCATCAACATTCTTATCATAATGCTGTATAGCTACAAACTGTGGGAAACCATGGATCTGGGAGAAATAAAATTACAAATAACTTGCTGCATGCTGCTACCAAGGACAATTTGCATGCAGAAAGCAAAATACATTACTGTAAATCTAGTGTAAAAATATACTACTGATTAAAAGAGAAAGTAATGGTAAGCTAATTAGGAGAAAACAAGGGGCATTGGTATTCCAGAAACACTAAAAGAAGAATGGAAATCCTTCCTTTTGGGGAGATCCTCTAATGATAGAATTAAGGAAAAACATGAACAAAAGTCCCATGTCATGAGGATGTGTGGAGGGTATGATCTATCTTTGTGGATGGAATCATGGGTAAACCACCTGCTAGGGGAGGGTCAGAGATGACAGAATATGGAGGGGTTTCTGCTATCTAATGGAAATTAATGTTGGTGGATAAACCTTTGAGATAATAATTGCCTATGATGATAGAGTGCAGTGGATAGAGTTCCAATCTGACCTTGACATTTATTAGGTGTATGACCCTGGGCCAGTCACTTAACCTCTTCTTGCCTCAGTTTCCTCAACTGTAAAATGAGGATAATAATAACATCTACCTCCCAGGGCAGTTGTGAAGATAAAATGAGATATTTGGAAAATACTTAGCACAGTGCCTGGTACATAGTAGGCACTATATGAATTTTAGTTATTATTGTTATTCATTAAGATCTCTAGGTCTTTGGCAGTTAAGCAGTTTTCTATCTACACCTCCCTCATCTTAGACTTGTGGAGTTGACTTTTCAAACTCAAATAGAAGCCTTTACATTTATCTCTTTCCAGTACTATCTTATCCATTTTGGCTCAAAGATTTTAGCCCGTTGGAACCTTGACTCTTTTATCCAGTATATTAGCTATCATCCCCTGCCACTTTGGGTCATATGAAAATTTTGCAAACATGCTGTTTATACCTTAATCTAAGTCACTGCAAAAACAAAATAAAGCAAACTAAAGAGCTGGGCTCTGGGGCACTCCACCAGAGACCTCCTTCTAAGCTGACAAACTGTTAGTAACTGCTCTTTGCATCTGAACATTGATCTGGGACCAAATACACTTCACTGGAGTATCACATAGCTCTTATTTCCCCATTTTTTCCCATCAGAACAAAATGAAAGACTTTATCCAATGCTTTTCGATTTGTCAAAATATATTTATTTGTATATGGTTAAGGCAGACACAGAACCACTTAGCAAATATATGAACAAACAGTTTTACTTCTCCACCTTTGTAAATAAAATAAATATGCTGCCCACAGAGAAAAGAGAAGTGAATGACTAAATGTAATAAAGGCTTTTTGGGATTGATTGATTGAATGAATGAAAGTTAGAGATGGAAGAAGGGACTTTAGAAAGAGACTTTCTCTTTACAGAGTAAGAACTGTGGCTCAGAGAGTTGAAAGGATTCTGTGTCAACTTCAGTGTTCTTTCTAGTATACTGTGCTTGAACTAGTCACTAGGATTAAACCTTCTTGAGATTGCTGAAGGTATTTGGAAGATTGCTTCTCCACAATGTGGCACTTTTCCTACCAGCTCCTTGGGTCCGACCACAACTTCTGTTTGGTCCAGGAATTCCTCCACTTGCCTAAAATCACCTCTACCACCCTTCCACTGCTGATCCACTGATGCTAGCTTGCATATGTCAGCTGGGTCTAGGAGTGGTTCCCTACTCCCCTACCTCTGACCGTCTGTGGAGTGCAGGTTCCTTTGGCTACGTGCTTCCCTGATATACGTGGTTCCCCAGAGGATTCCTATTGTCCAGATAACCTTTGTTTTTGTTTCTTCGTCTTCTCCAAGCTGCACTCCAGATTCCTCTACTCTGCCCCTAGAAGCTCGCTTTAGCCTTGGAAATTCACGCACTGGAAGTAACCCATGGTATCTCCCTTTGATTGGAATCTAAGAACCTTCCTTTAAGAAGGGTGTTTAGGCCAGCCGTGTCTCATTCCTCCCCAAGCTATGCTCTGGACTTTCTCTACTGTGCTCCCATGTTGGGTACTTCCATATCTCTCCCCACTCCCCACCCCTCATTTCATTTTCCTTTTATGTATTGAATTCCCCATTAGAATATAAGCTCCTTGAGAGCAGGGACTCTCTACTTGTATTTGTACTTTAATGACCTATTAATTGTATCCAATTATCTATCAATAAATGTTCGTTGAATGACTGACTATGAGTCTTTTCAAATGAAAAAGCTAAACATGTATTGATTAGCTCCCAAGCCCTGGTGGTCCAGGGCTCTCACAGAAGAACAGTAACACTGCCTGTTCCCTGAAGAAAAAGAAATCTAAGCAATAGACAACAGCTCCAGCAGATGGCAGCAGCAACTCATAAAAGATGCTACAAATTAATTTTAGTTCGGTAGTGGCAAATGGAGTTCTAGGGCCACCCCAAGGTCATTGTGAGAAGCAGGATGGAGAAGCAATGAGGCCAGGCAGTGGTTAGAGAATGGAGCCAGGATGTTCCACCCCTCCAATGCCTGAGTGTGGGTCAGTTTTCTGGGGAGAATTTCCCACTTCACCAGCATGGAGTCTGAGGGAAATTATAGCCCTTCATGTATGATGAGTGAGAGTGAATCTTTTGCTTGATTTTCTCTGCTATTTACTATACTATTCTTTCCTAATTAAGTGATTTGCTACTTCATCTAGGGTTCCTGCCTAACTGGCTTGCTAGAGAATGTGATGGATAGGAACTAAAGCCATATTGGCATAATTATGTTTGCTCAAATAGTACGCACTGCACTGAGGATGGCTAGCAAGGGGTTCTGCGGTCAAATAAGACCTAAGCCACCCATGACCCAGGTATCACAAAAGTCATGCACTTCACTTTTAGACCAAGCTGTGGAAGAGGAACCAAGGCATCCCCTCAAAAAATCTACATGCTTGGAGTGGCTCATTGGCTTACTGTGCTGTACCTGAAATTGTCACTACCTTTCCAATGGAGAAAGTGGAGAGAGATGGGCTTTGAGCTCTGTTTGCATGAATACTCTATGACAAATCTAGTCCCAATACTCCACTGACCTCTGTCTTGACCATGAGGCAAGGTCAATGCCTAGACATGCTCTGCCACTGTGCACATGCCTCCTCCCTCCCAAGTCCTCAATCTATGTGACATATGGGAAAAGAAAACCAAACAGGTTGGCATGTATCCCAGAAAGGTGAGGCTGGAGACGGATGAGACACACACCTCCTTCTGCTGAGCTTAGTCATTTTCCAGGTTGTATCGAGTTTCTATGACAACTTGACATTCAGTTATGTTTTTCATTTAACACTTTTAATCAGAAGATGATCAGTCATCTCTAGATCTCTTTGCTGTTGACACTAAGAATATTGGCCCCCGAGCCCCACATTAACTAGAATTCAGGATGGCAAAGCAGGAGTAGTGGTTTCCTTCATCAATCACCATGTTCTAACTTGCACATATCCCTACACCTGCTGCTTGGTTCAGCCAAAGCCAGTCATCCCTATAGAGTGGAAGATGTGTTGGTGTCATTAAGTACTCAGTGACTCCCAGGGACAAAGGAATAAAACATAGCTGAAATAGTATTTCCGACCCCACTGCCCCTCAAACAGAAACCAACTGTTTTATGACTTTGCCCTGCCCTACCCTGCAAAGAGAACCAGAGTAGGAGCATCTTAAGGGACATTCCTCTTGGAACAGAAAGAGGCTCAGCCCCAATTGGCCAGGATCACTCTGTTAATTGTCAGAGGTGACAGAAGCCACAAAAGACTTTGAAAGTTCTGAACCAGGATTTGGCAGAATAACTGCTGGATGTACGTACTACAGATACAGGCATTGATGGAGGGGCGGAGTGGATGATGGGGGGCTGAGGGTGGGGGGCATGCCACTAATTGGTTTAGTCTGATCTACTGTCTGGCCTCCCTTTGGCAGACACAACAGTTTCTATTAAGAGAGACTGAAACTAATCAAAGCTATTTACGGTAGATGTGCCAAGCCACGGAGACTGTGCAATTATGCACAGAGACCTATCACGATGATTAGTGTGTGGCAACCTTCTCAGCAGCAAGAAGGGGTTCTGGAGTAGCAAGAAGAGAGTGTTTCAAAGAGAAATAAAAATTAAGGTTTACCATTGATACAATGTGCCGGCCTACATGCATCCTGGCAGTCTTGCCCATCTCTTCTATAGATGACACGAAACCCTACAGAGGAAATGGGGCGTGCCAAGGGGGACAGTGATGTAGAACACGGTCAATTGAGGGATTCATAGGCCATCTTAAAAGTTCCCATTTCAGTCAATCTTTTTCTCCTTGATGGAGGAATTTCCATTAAGTATTTTCCCAGGCTTGGCAGCCAGTAGCACCACCTCCCTCTCTCTCAGGGTTATTGTGAGAAAAGCATTTTGTAAACCTTGAATCATTGGAGCAATGTGAATGACGCGAATGGTTAAGCAGCAGAACTGCCCCATTGATCCCAGTCCTTTTGTTCCTCCTTTGACAGAGGGAGCAAGGAAATGCTTCTTAAGTCAGGCAGCCAGAGGGGAGAGAAGAAAAGAGCCAGGAGAGGGAGAGAAGAAAAGAACCCGGGTGGGTTCTCCAACTGGAGAATCAGCACAGCACAACGGGACTGCCTGTGGTCTGAGCTAATGGTGAAAGCCAGTGTGTCCATGGGTGTGACCTCGCTAGTGGGCAGGCGGGACGGGAAGACAAGATTCTGGTTTCCTTGGCTCACTGTGCATCCATATTTGGTCAACAAAACGAATTTCCGTGTGAGTTTGCAGGCGTACCAGGCAAAGATAGATATCTGCGTAAATAATTTAATTCCCCTAGGAATTTAGAAGGTTTTAGAACACACAGAAGAATTGGTAACTGAAAAGGCATTTAAGCCTCCCCCATCAAAAGACAGTTGTGTAACCTTATTTTGGTATGGAAAGCTATAATTAAAGACTATAATCTGATCATTATATGAGAAGAAAGTTCACGACTATATTATATTGCAGATATAGTTTGTAATAGTAAAGACATGCATATTTAGTGGCATATATGATATATATATGCATAGATATGTTTATACATATGCAAACATAAATGTACATATGTATATATAAATATATGCATTTTAATAGACATATGATTTCATTGGTATGGGGAATTCATATCATCCTTCCAGTGAGGGGACCCCCTCTACCAATGGCATTTGTCATAGTCTCTATACTTTAGAGTTTCAGAAAGTATTCTGGGGACATTGAGACTTTGTCTTGCCTAGGTTCATACAATTAGCTAGTCAAAAAGCATTTATTATGCACTTACTAAGGCACTGTGTCAAGCATGGGGGTGGTGGAAAGATCCAAAGGTATACAGAAGAAAGAAGAAAAAAGTTTCAAAGAAAGAAAAAAAAAGTCATAAGCCCTGCTCTCAAGAAGCTCATTTCCTAATGGAGAAAAAATGACATAAAAACAACTAGGTTGTTTCTACAAGCCACACAAAATGTAGATGAAAAGTTTCCCTCCCAGGGAAGGCACGAGCAATGCGGGGAATAACCAGGAAAGGTCTCCTGCAGAAGGCAAGATTTGAGCTGGCCCTTGAAGGAAGTCATAGTAATTAAGAGGCAGAAGTGAGGAGAGAGAGTATTCCAGGCACAAAAGGAAGCCATTGAAAAGGGATGGAGTCAGGAGATTCATTAAGAAGACATTTCCTCCTCATCCCTGGCTCCGGCTTTCCTGCTTTCTTTAAGTCTCAGCTAAAGTACTACCTTCTGCAAGAAGCCTTTCCCATCCTTCTAAATGCTGGAGATTTCCTCCTGATGATTATCTCCAATTCACCCTGTGTATATCTTATTAGTGCATAGTTGTTTGCATAGTGTGTAGTTGTTTGACCTTGGATAAGTCAGTTTAACCCCTATGGACCTGATCTGTAAAATGACCCAGACTAGATCAATCAATAAATTAGTAAGGATTCATTAAGTGCTTACAATGTTCCAAACTCTGTGCTAGGAATACAAAGTTAAAAAAGGAAACAGTCTGTGTCCTCAAGGAGCTTACATTCTGGGTAGAATAAACAACATATATACATAGTTACAACTAAATACAAAATATATAAAATGAAAACAAGGTAATTTAGGGGGAAGCAGAGGGAATTGGAGTCATTAGCAACTGGAGGCTGGGGTTAAGAAAGGTCTCATTCTTTACTGTTCCTAGTCTGTTCCTAAATCTCTGAGGTCCCTTCAACCTAATCTCTTTGATCTGGCCTTCCCTCAACTAAATAATCAATTCTCTACTTGGTCCAGTTCAATCACACAGAAGAAAAAGAAGCTTCCCAAGCACCAGCATTGTTTTAGCTTCCAAACTAGCTGCGGGAAAGAATATCAATCATTGCGCACAGTAATGAACAACTCTGCTATCAGTAGTAAAGTGGGATTCTTTTCGTTAATATTTATTAATTGCCTACTTTGTGCTAGGGGAGCACTGTGTATGTAATCAGCCATTTTGTCATTTGCTATGAAATCCACTGCACATAGTAGATGACTTTGTTAAAATCTTCATTAAATAGAGTTGATGTGCTACTCCTATCTAATGGGTGGCTTCTCCTTTAACTAATGGGGGGGGTGAAAATAGTACTGCAAAAGAGCTGTTTGTTGTGGTCTCGGCAGGTGGATTTGATCCAGTGGGAAGAGCCCTAGTCTATGCAGGGAGGGTCAGATCTGGGGCATGGTCCATAATATAATCACACAGCTGTGTGTCTCCGCCTGAAAGCAATCAGGCAGGGAGTCTACAGTTTCGCAGCCTGCCTCTGATTGATATTCTTTTTTTGTTTGATTTTCTGGGAATCTGTATTTGTTGGGGAGTTCAGTATATTTGCTTCAGGCAGATGTTGTGTTCTCCTCGCTTAGTGATCGGGGGAACAGTTAAAAGAAAATGTGGTTGTATGGGAGGGGGAAGGACTGGCACTGGTGGAAGGGGGACCGCTGAGACCAACTGTGCATTTTTCAAGCTGAATAATAGAAATTTTGTGGGCCTAATGATTTTGGAAAGTCATCTTGGAAATTTTCCCTCTACAGCAGAAACTGGCATAAGGCAGGTCCCTTTTGGCTGAGTTACTAAAGTATCAAACAGACTTTGTTATAAGGTAGGCTCACCTCAAAGGTATGAACCCAAAGAACAGCATAATAAAGGCCTAGTGTGTTGTCAAGGGCCATTCTGTCTACAAATCTGTTAGGAATTGGTAAAAGATGGAGAAGGGGTTGGGGTGCACAGTGGAGGCAAGAGACCCCAATTTCACACCTTGAATTCTCCTTAGCTGAGATTTGGCCATAGATAGCCTTTATCCCTCCTATAAAGTCAAGCACCAGTGAATGAGTGAGCTTCCTAATTCCTGGAGGCATAGAAGAAGAGGAAGAGAAAGGACTTACAGAATGCAGGCAAGTCTGTTGTTGTCCAGGATGGAAGATCTGGAAAACAATTTTGGAAATATTATTGCTAAAGCTCTCCATTGTGGCTAATAAACCTGAAGGCATTGGGGGGGGAACCTATCGATTGGTGATCAGAGCCGGAGAACTCCAGGTTTGAGTGGTCCCAGTAAATCAAAACAACATGGAAGCAACAGCCTGTACAGTTGCGGAGATAAAAGGATTAGGGAAAATTCAAAACCACAGAAAGACCAGAGAATCTCGAGCATTCTTGAGGTCCCCACAGGAAGGGGACTTGTGTAACTCAGGAAGCATCTGGGAGAAAACTGAATTCCACCCTGGGATCTGGGCTGGAGTATTAAGAAACAAAACAAAACCCTGCCCACAAGACTGCTGGGACATTTGATGAGCTGTTACATGATCCCACCCTCCTCTGACCCAGGGCTCGGTCTTGGCGGAACAAGCTCTGTGGGCTCTCATTTGGGACGGTGCCCTGGCCCTAAAACGAGAGGAATTCAATTCAACAAACATTTATGAAATGCCTACTATATGATTGAAAAAAAGCATTAATAGAGGAATTCCCTTCCATCCTTCCTCCACCTCCCCTCCCAAAATCACTCAGTTCTAAAGAAATAGTCTTGAATAATTAAAAAAAAGTTTTCCATTTCTTTATCAAAGGCCTACTCTGATCCATCATTGTGGCTGTGCAAGAATAGTTCTGTTAGACTCTGCTCAGGTTGAAAGCCTTTGAGTAAGGACCCAGTGGCATACTCTATGTCTGTCTCCAGGGATCAGCCAGACTAAGTTTGGAGAGGCTATTTATAGGACTCCCCCTACCCGTCCCCAGAAGGCCTCTTTAATTATGAAGCACTTTGTGGATAGTATTCTCTCCAAACCATAGTTCATCAATGTGCTTTTTTTTTGTTTTTTTGTTTTTAAGGAGGCTAACCAGAGGTCACATTAATTCATAGGATCATAGCGTCATAGATTTAGAGTTGGACAGCCCCTCAGAGGATATCAAGTTCATTCCCTTCATTTTATAGATGGGGAAACTGAGGCACACAGTTTAATTGATTTGATGTGTATTACACAGCACTAGTTGTAGAATGTGAATCAAAAGTAGGATTTGAATCCAAATTTTCCCTACTTCAAGTCTAGGACTCTATCCACAAAGTCACATTATCTCAGAGTAAAATACATTGAATCAAGGAATATAGCAAAAAAAAAAAAAAAAAAGGCAGAAAGATTACCATACACACAGGGACATGCTCTCCCATAGTTTGTTACCACACCATCTAGGGTCCAATCCTGAAAAACTCATAACCTCAGGCTATTTTGTCTCTTTCAATATTCAGCCCTCAGACAGCTGCACCCAGCTATCTAGGTCAAAAAAACTCACAGACAAAGCTGTATTTTGAGGTTCTTTTGTTTTGCTACTGCTCCACATCTTAGTTTGAACTTACTTAACTTGGAGTTAGACAATTTTTTTCTTCAATTCCTTTTCACTCCTATTCTGGTAGTATGTTTTATGCAAATTTTAAGGACTGGATGGGGAGACCTAAAAGTAAGTAATAACTTTTGTTCTACTTTCCCCTTAGAACCAAATTGCTGAACTCCCTACATTTCTGCCACAGCATCTCTCAAAATCCATTTACTAAATTATAGAGAAGTTGTAATCTATGTTGGTGGAGAAAGTATTCAGTGAAGTGTTTTTTCCTTTATGAGAAAGTTTATGGCTGGTCTATGCATATATTGAGGAAATCCTTGATGAAAACATGAGAAGGGAACAGGCAGTCTTTCAAAGATGATCTTCTAAGCTATTCACTACCGCAAAGCCTCCCTTTTTTATACAAGTATTCTCCTGATGAAATCACATAACTGTGATTTATGGAACTCCATGATCTTAGTAGTATCAAAACTGCAGATGTCCTAAAGGGTAATGGAACTATGCATGGGAAATTAATGGTGGAAGTAAGCTACACAATATTAGAGGAGCAACCGGTGGTAGGAAGGAGAACAGGTTAGAAAAGGGGAAAATCTCACATCTTGGGGTACAGATGCTTATATCCTATAAATCATGGGTTAAACAGCTGTTGAAGAGATAAATGATTGACAAACTAAAAATCATGAAATTATGGGAGATCTTCTAACTTTCTTCAGCTTCACAGAAAAAGGATTTGACAACCTGGGGAAAAACCTGGTAGAAAGGTGTATTTTAATTCTAGATTTGTGCTAAAACATCAAAGACAAATTAAACAACATTCCCTTCAAAAATAAAGACAATGATAACAACAACACAACCTGCCAATAGGACTGCTAGGATATTTGGTGACCCATCATTTCCTACTTAATAAAATATAAGATACTCACGCTGGCTTTCAAGGTCACCTGATTCCAATCTGCCTTTCCAGCTATCACATATGCCTGATGCTCACAATTGCATATCATTTTTTAGGAACGAGAAGTTAGTAGTAAGTTCAGTTGACACAATCAAGATAGGCAAACCTAGGCTCTATCTTTTATTGTTGCTGATTGTTACCAATCAGCATTAGCCTTCACATACTTGATTCTTGTTTGTAATAAAAGTAGCTTGTAATAGTTTGAGCCCCCATCTGTATGTGAAATGGGGAACAACTAAAGTCAATTCCGGTCTAGATACTCAGTTATTACTGGGATAATGAAAACCAAGGTAAACAAGAGTAATGTATCAATGAAGGCATTTAATTAGAACAGAAAGGGGATTGCAGCTATGATGGGTTTGACAAAAGGTGAAGTGGTACAATGGATAGACATAGCCTCAGAGTCAGGGTGACTTGTCTCCAAGTCATCTGAAGCCATCTCCAGTTGTTCTGATCTATATTTTGTCACTGGACCCAGATGGCTTCTAGAGGGGAAAGTGAGGCTGGTGACTTTGCACAGCCCTCCCTCACTTAAATCCACTTCACTTGCATGTTTTGGCATCACCTCCAAGATAGCATGGTCCTCTTTGACAACGAAGGACAAACAATAACAACAATCTCTGATACACACTGACTGTGGGATCCTGGGCAAGATCCTGGGTAAGTAACCTAACCTCTTGTTACCCTAAATGACTCTCTAAGACTTTCAATAGAAGAATAGTTAACAATCTACATTGATAGAGGGAGTTTCCTTACTGAGAGTTCCCTATATCAATGAAATCATTAGCAGAAACCAAAAAAAGGGGAGGGGGAGAATAGTAATACTCCTACTCAGAGAGTTGTTGGGGAGGTATTTTGTAAAGCACCATATACATGTGGATTATTGTTATTATTACCACGAGGAGTGACAAGTGGTGGGAAGGTAGCTGCTTCTCTATTTCAATGTCTAAACAATTTCCTGTTGCTTCTCAAGCCATATCCAGAAGTCGGAATTCAATCTATTCCTTTAAAATGATCATTTGGATACTGTTGGAAGTAAGAAAGCAAAATCAAAGTTGAAGGCCCATGGCATATAAAAGTTATTTGGATTTGGGGCTGGAAAGGACTTTAGAGTTCTTGTAGCTTAACTACCACATTTTTCAGATAGAGAGACTGAGGCCTAGAGAGAAGTGACTTGTCCAAAGTCATAAGGTAATATATTGAGGACCCAGATCATCTTATTTCTAATTCAGTGCTCTTATGGCATGAAGTTAGATGGATGATCCACAGAGCTTGTGTGTATATACATATGCATATGTACACCATATTTATGATAGATGTATCATATATATGACAAACACATATTTATATACATTTATGGCAGACTATATGAACAGATACATTGGGAATAAAATTATCAGGAAGAGGAGGGTGGGCTGGATTGCTTTCAGAAAATTTCAAAGCTCCCTTAATAACCCCAAATTTCTTTCAGGAACAAAACCTCATCTTTAAAAATCATTATATAAATTTTATAGTTGCAATATGGCTGCAAGATCTTAGTCTTCAAAGAACTCAAAGTGTGTACCACACAGAGGGCATTAGAGAGGTATATGGTGTCTGTGAGAAGGCTATTGTATATAATAAATGAGGAACTTCTAAGAATAATAAGAATGAAGGATATTTTCAGAGAAACGTATGATAGAAAAAGATGAAGTTAGTCGTGTGGCAAGGAATGACATGAAGCTATTCCACATTTTTGCTGGTATCCTCATATTGTTAGGAAACAGCGAGGAACGACTAGATTCCATCATGCTGAACGTATCCACTTTAGTGGACAGATGGGAAGATGAGGGCAAGAATCACTCAGACTGGGCAAATATGGATGGGTTGTGAGCTGTGTTGTTGGAAACAAAAACATCCCAATAGAAGATTACAGGTACACTTGAGTGTTTGAGAGGGCTTTGGGTGAAATTCAAGGCTGAATTCTATTGAAATCTATGCAAGGGCAGACATTAAAAAAACAATTCTGCGGTATCTGTGATAAGTAAAGAGAGTGCTGGATTTGGAGTAGAGGTCTTGGGTTTGGGTTCTGGTATTTATGGTAAAATATTACCTTTGCGATCTTGGACACGTTACTTTATTTTCTGGACCTCAGTTCTTCTTCCTGTAAAATGAAATGGTTGGATTTGACTCTAGATTTCTTCTGGTTCTGAATCATAAATCCTGTGAGCAGATATTGAAATAATCAACTCAACACCCCAAGGACAAACAAAGTAAAGCTAGCTCACTGACTAAGGAGAAAAGTTGATTAATGTTTCCTTAAAGGCGTGTGTGTATGGGTATATGGGTGTATGGGTGTGTGTGTGTGTGTGTGTGTGTGTGTGTGTAGGGTTTTTTAATAGATCATGAAAATTTACTGAGTGGGTACATTTTCATGCCAATAAGTCAAATGGAATTCTTTGCAAAGTTTGAAATCTCTTACTAGGTATTTACTCCAGAAAAGAGCATGAAGCCAGACAGTATAGAGGTAGACCTTGGCAGGCATCTTATCTTCATCACTGAATTCCTGAGATTCCTAGACAGTCTTCCTATGCACAAAGTCCTTATAACGTCTTCTGAGGGAATCAGACAAGCACAGATGCCTCTACTTATCAAAGCCTGATGGCTACAGAGGGCTCCCAACAAAAGGAAACACATCTGAGATCCCAAGCCAGAGATGCCAGAGTAGATCCCCATCCACCTGGGTTCCTGAGCCTCAGGACATCAAAAATAACAGAAGGCCAGCACTTCCAGGACTCAGAGGTGTTCCATAATGTAGGGGATCTTATAGTTGTATCAGAAGATACCTTGGGATCAAGTCATGGGGCTAGTTTGGTTGAGTTGAATTCAGTCAGGCCTGGGGCACCCAAACCTCAGCTACTGGCTGATTCAGATGGATGGATAGAGCTTGTCTCTTCCACCACTGCCTGTATCTCTAGTTCCTTATTGTTTCCAGTGACGAGCTGTGGGAGCTGATAATGGTGCCCCTGCATTGGGGCCATGCTCAGTCATCCTAGGATCCTGGAGGATGGGGACTTGATGAACTGGTTCTTTCCTTCATACTATGGGAGGCACAAAGACGTGGCTCTTGCTCCTCTCATCGTTGAGATCCAGAGACATTGGCTGAAGTGACGATTCTTTCTCTGTCCTACCTCTCTCCAACTCTCATCTCTTCTGCCTGAGCCTTATCCCTCCACAGCCCATGTTCCCCTATCCCTTCACATTCCACTGTGCCCTCGGGAATCTGGGCTCATTGTAAACAAACTGACTGTAGTCCTAGATACTCTTTCCATCTTCTGGTGTTCATGAAAACCTGGCTTCCTTTGGTAACTCTGGTCATCCTCAAGTTCAGTCAACAAGCATATATTAAACTTGTACTGTGGGCCAAGCACTGTGCTGAGTGCTAGGGATACAAATAAAGGCAAAACACCACCCCTCTTCTCACAGGGATCACATTCTAATGGCGCAGAAGACAAGCAAGAAACGACGTACATTCAGGATACATACAGTGTGGATGGAAAGTGCTCTCGGAGGGAAGGCAGGAGCAGTGAGAGGTGGGGATGGAGAATAGGAAAGGCCTCCTGGAGGAGAGATTTGAGCTGAATCTTAGAGGAAGCCAAGAGAGCTAGGAACTAGATGATATGGAGGGAGAACACGGAGGGAGAGCCAGTGAAAGGTCACAGAATAGAGGTGGAGTAACAGAAAAGAAGCAGTGTAGTTTCTAGACCCTCCCTTTGCTTCATTACTCAACCTCTCCTCCTTTGAAGATCATTCCATCTGTCTACGTCGAAGTCCAGAGAGGTTAAGTGATTTGCCCAGTAGGTATCTGGGGCTGGATTTTAGCTGAGGTTCTCATCATGCAAGTCCCATTTGCTCTGTCCACTACATTACCTGGCTGAAAAGACAAACTCCCCAACCAGGCACATAAAACCTTTTCATACTCTGGCACCCACCTAGTCTTCTAGACTTTTTTTCATATTTTTCCCTTTCATTTTCCCTATTTTTCAGGCAAACTGTACCTTTTGTACTTCCCTGAAATTGGCCTTACATCTCTTGTCTTCATACCTTTTTCCAGGTTTATCTCTCCTTTCCTCTCCCCCCCCCCCATCCAGACACACCCACCATCAAGCTCACCTCTGCCTCTTAGACTCACTAACTTCCTTCCAGGCCCAGCTCTTGAGGGAAGCCTTGATTTTTCTGAGCCGTTAGCATTCTCTTTGCTATTAGTCAATCTCCTGGATTTAGTTATCTGTGTACATGGTACACTTCTCTTGTAGGACATCAGATGCTTGAGGTCAGAAATTGTTCCATTTTTGCCTTTGTGTTTCTAGTGCCTGGCACATTGTGAGTCCTTAATGAATGTCTGCTGAATTGAATCAAACAGATGTGCTATTAGGTGATGCTTAGAATAAGTGTTCCAGGCAAATGTAACACTGTATTTTAGGCCATTCATCAGGGCTAGTGTGGTCAGCTGTTTTCCCATTGGAGCTCTCATCTGCCTTCTTCATTCCCACAGCTTCCATTGACTTGCCATAGGAGTGTGGAGTGGTGACGTGGCCAGGATGTGAATGAAGGTCAAGCATTCTTACGCAGCAGGCCTTGAACGTGGGCTGGAGTTTCCTTTCATCTGTGAGTGGGCTGTAGTTCATGAAATCAAGGTATACAGAAAAACAGACCCAAGGGGAAGAAGAATGGTGAATAGCAACTGGTGACATTGAGTCATACTTATGGCTGTCCCTGATGAAACTGCTGGATTGTTTCCTGATGGCTTCCTCTGTCAGATACGCATATGAATGGGGACAGGTGACCTGACGGTATGGCTAGTCTTGCCACACACTTACTTATCCGGGGAGCAATTACAACTGCCTGAAATGACATTTGTCCGAGGGAATATGGAGACAGCTGAAGAAATTATGTCTGTGCGGCAACTGATTTGCATTTAATTGTAATCGGCATTCATTTTGGGTCTTGGCAGCTGAGAAGCACAGTTTGTCTGTCAGGCAGGCACTTCAGCAGATCACAACAGTAACCAATGAGTGTTTCCGGGATGCTAACTGCATTTGTAACAAGTGTCAGTTTGGCATACAGGCAGCGTCCTTCCTCAGAAAAGAGATAAACCATGAAAGATATGTCAAAATCAAGGATGAAGCAAATCTTTGGGTGGCTTTGTAACTGTCTCCTTCTGGCCCCCAGCTCAAAAACACTGCCTCTTTTTCATTCCTCTCCTAGCCCTAGCAGTAGAATGAAAGCATCACTCCCCCCACCCCCTTCCCTTTAAGCCGGCAGAGAAGGAGTAGTATTTGAACAAAGGATGCTTCAGTGTGGGGCAACTTCACAGGCAAAGCTTAACACAAAGGATAAAGAAAAAAAAGGAACCCAAATCCTTGTTGGGTTTGATTCCTGTAGCAAAAGAAACCTTCATTAATTATCAATTCGGTTAAAAAAAAATCTAATAAGATCCTACTATGTGTCAGGCACTATGGTAGGCTCTGGCAATAGGAAGACACAAACACAACTGTCCCTGCCCTCAAGGTGCTTATGTTCTTCTTGGGGTGGGGGTATAATAGTACACAGATTAGTAGGTTAAAAGTACTCTGCAGAGAGATAGTGAACAATTGGGATGATCAAGGTACCCCGTGCTGAGTAGTTGGTACTGCTGCTGAATCTCGCAGGAAGATGAGGATTCTAAGAGTGGGAATGAGATTGAGAGAGATATTAAGCACAGTTTTTCTGGAAGAAGCCTGGGTATGTCTTTCATATCTCTCTCTGTCTCTCGTGTCTCTCACGATCTCACCTCTTTCTCTGTTTCTCTTTGTCTCTGTCTGTCTCTGTCTCTCGCCCTTCAGAGCCTTCAGTGTGTTCTTTTGCATATCCTTAGTAGTAGTGAGTCTTTATTCTTTAAGGGAATTTTTTCTCTTTTGAAGAGGGACAAGCACTTTGGAACTAAATTAAGTCAATAAAGTGGGTAATCAAACTGCATCATAATCTTTTGGGGAAAAATATGAAGTGACTATAGTGAATGTAACTAATTTCCTCATTTCTATGGCCCATAGCCTGGCTCTGAAGGCATTTCCAAGTACATAGTACCTAACACACAGTAGATACTTAATAAATATTTGATGATTCAGTCAAAAAGAGGAGTTCCAAAATGTATTGAATAGTGGCAATTCTGTTTGAGTGAACCTATCAGTTTTCAGTATGAATGGAATAATGCTTATTTGGATGTATAAGTCGTATGTATGGTGGCACTGTGGTATTGGAGCATCTTTTTATTTCAAACTTACCACGTCTTCCATGAGACCTCATTTGATTACTCTGAACTATGCTGGGGCAGTGGTGTCAAACTCAAATAGAAATGGACTGCTAAAGTAGATAAGGATCCCTGTGAGAAACATGTTGACTTAGAAAATCACATTAACATTATCTAAGTTCTATTGTATTTTTCATTATTTTGTTACATATTTCCCAATATTTTTAATCTGGTTCAGGATACATTCAGAAGTGTTGTTGGTCAATGTCTGTTTGATACTTCTGTTGTAGTATCTTCCTCAATTTTTGAGAATAGTTTGTGTAGTATTGGTACTAATTGTTCTTCAGAAATTTGATAGAATTCTCCTGTATTGTGTCATTAAGACTTACTGTTTTGTACCTGGAACTTAGCATGGTGTTTGACAAGGTCCTTCATGCCATCTTTATGGACAAGACAGAGAGATTATAAAGTAGATAATGATATAGTTGGGTGGATCCAGAATCATGGAATAATTGGAGTCCCGCTTAGATGGTGCTCTTTAGTAGGGGTGGGGTGGAGGTGGGAGGTTGGGAGATGGGGGGTAAGGGAGCGGGTAGCTTTTGAGTATTTCTGTCAATGGGTGGGACGATGGCATAGATGGTGTACTTAGGAATTTGCAGACACTACTTCTGAGGGAAGAATGCCTAACTCACTGTGTGACAGCAAAGAATTCAACGCTATGTAGACAGGTTAGCACAATGGGCCCAATTTATTTGGTAAATGCTATACTTGCTGTCAAAGGATTAGTCTGGCTGTTGTCCTTCTCCACTGGCTGAAGTTACATGCAAAATGGACAGTGAGAACATGTGCATTCCTGGGGTATGGGACAAGCAGAAGGATGGAGTCCTCAAGACACCAAGAATGAACGTTCCAATTTCTCACAAATGAAATGTTTGTAAAGTACTTAGCACAGTGCCTGACACACAATAGGTACTTAGAAAATGCTTATTCCCTTCCTCCTTCCCCTCTCCTAGCTCGTCTTTTATAGCGTGACCTGTGGGTCTGATCTCCCTCCTCTGAATGTTCCAGAATATCAACGTCCTACCTAAACTACGGGACCTGGGCTAGACACAGTCTTCCATCTGTGGTCTGACCATGGCCTAGTACAGGATAGATCCTTTCCCCTGCTTCCCTTCTACTCACCCCCACCAGGTAGAAGTAGAAGAGCTCAGAAAGTACCCATTTCAGGTATATGGTGTGAAAATAAATCCAATTAACAGCCTCTCATCAGTGCTTCTTGTTGCTGGTATATATAATGTATGTGTTGGGGTGGTAGTGGTGGTGGTGTAATATAATCATCTCTGAATAGGCCTTAGTAATGGCCAACTCTGTACAGCATTAATCATCTCTCTCCCATGATAGTCGTTGTATCCTCTCAAGCTGAACTGACTCATTTTGCTACCGCTATCTTTCTTCAGGCTCTAGTTCACTCCCAAACAGCCACTGAAGCACCCTCCTGTTCTTTTTATTTTTTTTTAGTTTTAAACATTTACTTCCACAAGATTTTGAGTTCCAAATTTTCACTCCATCTCACCCCTCCCCCACCCCAAGATGGCATGCATTCTGAATACCCCTTCCCCTAGTCTGCCCTCCCTTCTATCTCTCCCCCCTTCTCTTATCCCCTTCCCCTTCCATTTTCCTGTAGGGCAGGATAGATTTCTGTACCCCATTTCCTGTATTTCTTATTTCCCAGTTGCCTGTGAAAACATTTTTTTAAACATGTGTTTTTAAAACTTTGAGTTCCAAATTTTCTCCCTTTCTCCCTCCCCACCCACCCTCATTGAAAAGGCAAGCAACTCAATATAGGTTATACATGTGCAGTTATGCAAAACACTTCCATAGTAGACATGCTGTGAAAAACTAACTCTATTTCCCTTAATCCTATCCCGCCCCACCCATTTATTCTATTCTTTCTTTTGACCCTGTCCCTCCTCAAAAATATTTGCTTCTGATTACCCCCTTTCCCAATCTGCCCTCCTTTCTATCATTCCCCTACTCTCTTGTTCCCTTCTCCCCCTATTTTCCTGTAGGGTGAGACAGATTTCCATACCTAATTGAGTATGTACGTTATTCCCTCCTTAAGTCAAATCCTATGAGAATAAGATTCACTCATTCCCTCTCACCTTCCCCTGTTTCCCCTCCATTGTAAGAGCCTTTTCTTTTCTTTTTTTTGTGAGATAATTTACCCTGTTCTACCTCTCCCTTTCTCCTTCTCCCAGTATAATCCTCTCACCCCTTAATTTTATTCTCCAGATATGACCCCTTCATCTTCAACTCAACCTGTGCCCTCTATCTATCTATATCTATCTATCTATATATACATACATATAATTTTTTCCCTCCAACTACCCTAGTACTGACAAAGATCTCATGAGTTATAAATATCACCTTTCCATGCAGGAATGTAAACAGTTCAACCTTAATAAGTCTCTTATGATTTCTCTTTCCTGTTTACCTCTTCATGTTTCACTTGAATCTTGTATTTGAAAGTCAAATTTTCTATTTGGTTCTAGTCTTTTCATCAAGTATGCTTGAAAGTCCTCTATTTCACCGAATAACCATTTTTTTCTCCTGAAGGATTATATTCAGTTTTGCTGGGTCACCCTTCTGTTCTGAACCAAATTGTGAACTCCCAAGTTCCCCCCACACACCTCAAACACTTCAAGCTTCACTTTGACACAATAATGTCTCCATCCCAACTCTAACCTTCCCTTCCCACATCTTCCTCCGTTAAAGCCAAGCCAGGCTCCAACTTCCAAGCTAGCCAACATCAGCAGCACTTCCCAGAGTCCTTAAATAGGCCTAGAGATTTACTGACAGCTGCGTGCCTCCACACAGCTGTTCCTCCTATGCTAGCTTACTCAACCTCTGTTAGGGAGAGAAAAAGATAAATAAACCCTCTGTGAATCTACACTTTGAGGGGTGTGGGTCTAACATTGTGCTAGGCACTGCAGATTATAAAAAAGAAGTGTATGTAGATGAATATAATATAAATTAGATTGTGCTAAGTGCCTGGAAGGAATATAAAATGCTGAGAGATCAGAGGAATGAGAAATCATTTCCCTTTCTGGGGATCAAGGAAGACTTCCAAAAGATATGCTATTTAAGCTTGACCTTGAAGCAAGGACAAATAGGATGTTTACAGGTGAAAATTGGGTATGTGATCAGAGAGTATTACAGGCATAGGGAATGGTTTGGAATGCATACCCTTTGACACAGCGATACTATCACTACTAGGTCTGTACTCAAAAGGGATAAAAAAAACCAAAAAAGGAAAAGGACCTATATGTACAAAAACATTTATAGCAGCTCTTTTCTGGTGGCAAAGAATTAGAAATTGAAGAGATGCACAACTGGAAAATGTCTGAACAAGTTGTGGTATATAATTGTGATGGAGTACTATTTGCTATAAGAAATAATGAGCAAGATGCTCCCATAAAAACTTGGAAAGACATACATGAACTGATGCAAAGTGAAATGAATAGAACCAGGAGAACATGGTATATAGTAACAACAGTATTATAAGATGATCAGCTGTGAATGACTTAGCTATCTATTCTCAGCAATACAATGATCCAAGACAGCTCTGAAGGACTTATGATGAAAATGCTGTCCATCCTCAGAGAAAAAACTGATGGAGTCTGAATAAAGATTGAAGCATACTTTTTTTTCCTTCCTTGATTTTTCTTGAGTCTTTTTTTTGTCTATGTTTTCTTTTACAACATGACTAATATGGAAATATGTTTTGCATGACTATATATGTATAACCTATATCAAATTGCTTGCCTTCTCAGTGAGGGGGGTAGAGAAGGAGGGAGAGAATTTGGAAATCAAAATTTTAAAAACTAAGGTTAAAAACTGTTTTTACATGTAATTGGGGAAAAATAAAATACTAAATAAATAATTAAAAAAAACAAACAAAAGACAGGGAAGTCAGTCTTTCAATAAGCATTTAAGCATCTACTATGTGCCAGGCACTGTGCATAGAGACAAGAGGATATATACAAAGGATCGTAAATAGTCGGGTTTGTCTAGAGAGTAGATAAAAAGTAGAGAGAGTAGGGAATAGTATGGGGCGGGAAGTGTGTGAGGTGGTGGACGACATTGAAATCCAGACTGAGGAATCTGAGCTTTCTTGGGTAGACAATGGAAAGCTATCGAAAGTTTTTGAGCAATGGAGGGATGTGATCCCCTCTGCACATTAGGATGATCAGTCATGTTGTGTCATGGAAGATGGAGAGGAGTGGAGGAAGACCAGAAGCCTGGAGTCCAATAAGGAGACAATTGCAAAAGCTATTTGAATTGCTGTTTTTGTTGGCCATACATTTGAATTAGGTTCTGCCAGTTGGAAAGCTAGTGTTGGCACCGGTAGCAAGGTTCTTGTGCCCAGGCTGTCATATCATCCCAGGCTTTCAATTCATTCCTTTGCCTTTGCGTTACAGAATTCCTTCAAAATTCAGTTTGAGTGGCACCTCCTACAGAGGCCTATCTTGCCTGATCTCCTACCCCTACCCCTAGTTACTAACATCCTCTCTCCTGAATATCATTTTGCATATTTTTTTGTATTTACTATGCTGTTCATATACTGTTCCCTTCCACTCCCTCCATAGAATGTAAGCTTCTTGAAGGCAAGTACTATTTCATTTTAATCTTTGGTCACTATTATCTAGCACTCAGACCAGCACACTAAAGGAAGGCTTCTTGAACGAATAACTAGATGGTATTTCTTAAGGGCAGGGATTAGATTCTGTGTCTTTTTTTCTCATTGCACAGGGCTGGGCATGAGGTAACAGAATAGGGGTTCTTAACCTTTTTTGTGTAATGGACCGCTCTTGGATCTGGAGAAACCTACAGAGTCCTCAGAATAATGTTTTAAAATGCATAAAATAAAATACTTAGGTTTACAAAGAAAACCAAAGATTCATGAAAATAAAGATGTATTTTTTTTTCCCCATCCAAGTTCATGAACTCCTTGAAATCTAGCCACAGTTTATTCAGGAGATCTTTGATTCAACTTATAGAAGGTGATCATATGTTCTTATGCTTGAGAATCCTCCAGAGAATTGAAAATTGATAATAATAAAGTTAGAGTAAGTTCTTATTTATTGATTATAATGTTTTTAAATTTATAGGGCACCTTGACATTCATCATCTCATTTCATCTTCACAACCCCTCTTTCCCATTATTCCCATTCTTTCTTCCTTTGCTCCAGCGTCTAAGGGAGAGGCAGACCTTCTCCTTGTCAAGACCAAGCCATCTATGTGGGCCCTGAATCCCATCTCTTCCACAACATGGCCTCTTTATTCATTCATTCCTTTTCAATTTCTCTTTATCTATTGGTTTCTTTCTTCCCTGTTATCTAGAAATATGTGCAACTGTTGTCATCCTGAAAAAACCAAACAAATACAAAAAGCTTCACTTAACCTTGTCATTCCCCCAAATTATAGTCCAATATCACTTTTCTCTTTTATAGCAAAATTCCTTAAAAAAAGTAGTCTGCACTCATTGCTCCATTTCCTCCCTCATCCCATGAACTTCATGACCCCTGGCAACTTCTGTACTCAAAAATACTCTCTCAAAGGACTGATACTATCTGTTGGGAGTCAAGAGGAGTCACATCTTGTGACATCAGCTGGAAGTTTCAGGGAGAGGACTGTTGGATGTCCGAAATCAATAGCTCTGAGTTTGGGGTCTGTCTGATTTTCCAAGGGTTGTTTGTGGTTTCTATTTTGTTTTCTTTGATTATTCAGTAGAACTTGGCCTTTGTTAATTTTGTAAACTGTATGCTTACAAGTATAGGCATCATTCTGAATTTTTTTGTTGTGGTTGAGCTGTTTCAGTCCTGTCTGATTCTTCACGACCTCATTTGGGGTTTTCTTGGCAAAGATCCTGGAGTGGTTTGCCGTTTCTTTTTCCAACTCATTTTACAGATGAGGAAACTGAGGCAAACAGGGTTAAGTGACTTGCCCAGGATCGCACAGCTAGTAAGTGTCTGAGGTCAGATTTGAACTCAGGTCCTACTGACTTCAGGCCTGGCACTCTATCCACTGTGCTACCTAGCTGCCAATCATACTGGATAGTGTTAGGTATTCTCCTGGTTTTTCCAGTAAGGGGTTTGAATTCAGAGAAGTGAGAAGTTCCCAGAAGTGAACATGGACCCTTTGTTCTATGGAGCTCAGGATACAAGCATGATATAGATAGATCTAACTTATGGTATAAATGGGGCAGATTAAGATCCATATGATTGTGCTTTCTTCCTTTCTGAACCAGAAAGCATGTTAAGACATCAGTGATCAGAACCAGTCCTACAAACAGGCAGAGTATGTGGCTGCCTGTGTCCTGGAACTTGATGGGCACTGAAATGTCACATCTGTTTTTCTTCCTGACCTTTCTTTCACATTATCTGAAAGCCCCACCGTAAGAGTCATTTCTATGGATTAAGGCACCGTCCAGAGCAACCCAACAAGCGTTTCACTATGTTCAAGGCATCTTGCTTATGTATTGTTGCGTTCAGGCTTACATTTCTTTTGGGGGGAATCACATGTTCACGGATAAATAAGTACAGAATCAAATCAAAGTGATTTGGAAGTGGAGAGGGCAGCTACCAAGTAAGGAGAGAGATATGGATGGACCTCATGCAAGCCCTTGTTAAAACGTGAATGCATTGCTTCAGAGCATTAACTCATTAACCCAATTCCGATGGGGGCCTGCCTGCTCTGCAAAGCGTAATCATAGAGAGTTGTCTGAGCACAGAGAGATAAAATGATTTACTGAGGTTCATGCAGACGTGATGTTTCAGAGACCAGACTTGACTTCCTGACTTTGAGACTGGCTTTCTAACCCCTGCACAATGTTGCCTCTTATCTGTATGGGGTCTGCCTCCCTAGCAGTGACCTCATGCCTTGGGATCTGTCTCCCCTCTTGCCTCCCTAAACTGAGGCTCTACTTCATGCCCTTTGCCCTGGGTGTGGATCTGCTCTGTACTCCTTCTCTGGAGTTCTTTAGGCCAGTGCCTTATACTTTTGTCTAAACCCTCCATCCCCAATGACAAAACAACAACAACAATTTATAAGTAGCTAGTAACACTTTAGTTGGATTCAGTGTCTGATAGCTACTAGTCGTTTTACAGAGAGAAAGTCTCTGATAAAATGGTGAATGTGAAAGATATAATAAGAGAATAGAGTAAGGAAAGTTGAGGGATTCCAGCCAATTTTTGGCACTTTTTCCTTATCACCCCCAGGATCTAGATAGAAGTTCTTAAATTGAGGGTACATAGACCCAACAGGAGTCCATGAACTTGGATGGGAAAAACTATATTTTTATTTTTATTGACCTCTAATTGAAATTTGATATGTCTTTCGATTGTGAATTAAAAAGAAAAAGAAAAGAAAACTTTATTCTGAGAAAGGGTCCATAAGGCTTTGCCAGACTGTCAAAGGGTTCCACGATACAAAAAGAATGTTAAGAACCCCTGATTTAGACCAAAGAAGGTCAACACTCTCACTTTCTCTCCCACAGAAATCTTTCAACTTGATTCTACATGGGACTTCCTGTGTTTTCTTCTGATTTTATGCAAAGATCTGCCTAGCTGGCAGAGCTCTTTGGGGAAGTTCTAGGTCAGTGAAACTCCCTGACAGAATGGAGAGCTTAAGAATTTCCAAGCAAATGAAAAGAGCCCAAACTTTTAAACTTTGCAAACAAACAAGCACATAGTTGCTATTCTGCAGTTGTTTGCCACACCCTCCCCCACCCCAAGATGCATTTTTAGCAGCAATAGAGGCCAAATGATTTCATCTCACAGGCCAACTATGAGACTCTCTTAGTTATGGACCCCTGCTGCTTTTGCATTGACCTGGTCTTAAACTGTAAAGCCTTCAGCAAGACCTGGCTTTTTATCCTGTATAGGAAATCTATCTTTGTGGAATATCCATGAAGTAATTATAGATAATAGCCTACAATCCAAGGGTTCTGACTTCAGCCACTTTGCTGAGAAATATGAATTCCCTATCTGCTACTCCAAGACCTCATCATATGCTGTACTGGTGAATTGATAATGAAAAGAGTCTTTTTAAAAAAAGTGTCTGATAGCGAAGAGGATCCTTTTTAAGTCTGACCAGCCTATAGAACAAGGCCTTAGAGAACAGATAATCTTCAACTGAATTCAATGCAAATTGCAAATAAGATTACCAGTATGTGACCTAATATCCCTTTTGGAACTATGAGAATGTAAGAACAGCACAAAAAAAAAAAAATCAATGAAGGCGAGTGAAAAGTTGCAGTTAAAGAAATAGAAAAATCTCCTGTTGGAGACCGGAATAGGAAGAAATAAGATTATTTAGTTTGGGATCCTGTATGATTGGGGAAACTTTTTTGGGGGGTATTTTGTAAGCCATCTTCCCTGTTATCAAGGATCCAAGGAAAAGGGAGGTCCCTGTTCATGGTTAGTATCCCAGATCAGTCAAAAGGAAGAGGAAAAGAGAAGGGTAGCTACAAAACAAGTAGAGTACGTTGAGTTCATCAGTTTTAGGGATTTGGTTTCTAGTTGTAGGTATAATTATTGTCAGCGAAGCCTCTGAAAGATCAAGGGACCTTCAGATCCTGAAGAACCCAACCCAGAGGAATGAGTAGTGAGGTTCACCTTCAAATTCAAAAATTCTACTAATGGAGAGAGGGACATGAAAAGACGTATGATCTCACTGCTGCAAAGACTTCCAAGATGAAACTCCTTCCATTGATACGGTTCAGCACTGTCTCTGCTGTTGTATATGTATATGTCTATGTAGTCTCTGAGTTGCCTAGAGCACCAAGAGATTAAGTGATTTGTTGGGGGTCCAAAGCCAGTATGTGCCAGAAGTGAGACCTGAACCCAGGTCTTCTTAGCTCTAAGGGAAGCTCTTTGCTTACTACATCATTCTGCCTCTACTAACACAACTTGTAAATGGGAATTGGTATTTCCACTGTGATCAGAGGCTCCATCAATACCCGCATTTTATGCAGCCGAACAAAAGTTGCTGGAGATCAATTATTTATCTTATGGAATCATCCGATTTTAGAATTGGATGAGATCTTAGAAATTATGTAGTGACTAGTCCAAACTCTTCATTTTGTAGATGAAAGAAACTGAGACCCAAGGAAAGTGGAGTGACTTCCTTATGGTCATACACCAAATCTAGAGGATTTGTCGGAGGATCTGTGTTAAAATCCTGTCTTTGATGTTTACGTGTGTAGGTGGGATGGCCCTTGGACACATCACTACCTCCCAGGATCTCAGTTTCTTCATCTGTAAAATGGTGCTGAATTTAGAGGGCATTGACAACACTTGAGGCTCTTTAGCAGGATAGAAAAATGATGTAGCTTAGTAACTAGTTAACAGGAATAATTAGTTAAAATAGGAAGCTACCAGATGGCAGGCTCAAGTGGTCTCATGACAGTTTTGTCCCGTGGCCTTTTCTCTCCATAGCAACCTAAGCCATAGTTACATTAGCTTGGAGGTCTGTTTATTTTATAGTTTTTGCTTGGGAGCTACACTTGCCAGTTCTCCAACCAGATTTCCAGCTAACACAATTAAATCAGAGATATTATCCTAGTTTATGTTGGCTAGTGGTATTTTGCAGGAAAGTCTGTTGGCTACAATAAGACCTGTCGTATTTATTAGGCTTGGGAACAGCTTGCTAGGCTTTAAGAAAAATCTATTTAACTATCTATCTATCTATCTATCCACTAACTAATCTATCTCTATCATCTATTTCTCTGTCCATTCAACCATCCATCTACCCAATCATCCATCCATTTTGTATCTATCCATTCATTATTATCTATCTATCCATATTTATCTATCTATCCATCCATTATCTAATCTCTCTATCATTTATTTCCTTATCTACCTGATCATCTGTCATCTATCTTTATCTGTCCATCTATTATCTAGCTATCTTTCCATTTATCTGTCCATCTATTATCCATCCATTATCTCTCTCTCTATCCATTAACTAATCTATCTCTATTTCTTTATCCATTCAATTATCTATCCACCCATCTATTATCTACCCATCTATTATTTATCGATCCATCCATTCATCTATCCCTCATTCACCTATCCATTCATCTATCCATTTTCTATCTATCCACTCATTAACTAATCTCTCTAGCATTTATTTCTCTCTCTACCCAATCATCTATCTGTCCATCTGTTATCTATCCATCCATCTATCCATATATTATCTATCCATTATTTATCTATCTCTCCATTCATTCATCTATTATTTATTCATCCATCTATTCACTATCTATCCATTCATTATCTAATCTCTCTATCATCTACTTCTCTATCTACCCAATCATCTGTAATCTATCTCTATCTGTCCATCTATTATCTATCCATTCATCCATGCATCTATCTATTATCTGTCTATCCATCCGTTATGTAATCTATCACCCATCTACCTAGTTATCTCTCTCTATCCATTTGTCTGTATTTGCATTTTATTGATTTTTTGCATCTCTAAAGCATTGTATCATTTTTCAAAGCCCTTTTTATTTTCAGTATCTCATTTAATTAAACAATCCTATTAAATAGGCAGAACAGACATTACTATCTTCATTTGACCGATGAAGAAGCTGAGGGATAAGGTGGCATAGTCCAGGTAGAGGCAGCATGAACCAGAAGTCAGGGACTTGGGTTTTGATATTATCTCTTCCACTAACTGTGTGATTGATGATGAATCACCTACCTTTCTGGGCCTCAATTTCCTTTTCCTGTAAAATGAGGATAAGAAAGCTTGCAATGCCTATTTCACAGGATTGTTGTGAGAAATGAGGGATAGGTTGTCTTTGAGCCTCAGTTTTCTTATCTGTGAAATGGTAATAAGAATCATTTCCACCATCTACCCCATAGGATTGTTGTTAGAAAAGTGCCTTGTAATGGGTCAAGTTCCATAATAAAGATGAGTCATGCTGGGTGGTGCAATGGATAGATGGGTGGTGCTGGACTTGGAATCAGGAAAACATGAATTCAAATCCTGCTCCAGGTACTTATAACTTCTGTGATCCTGGGCAAATCACTTAATCTGCCTGTTTTGGTTTCCTCATCTGTAAAACAGGGATAATAATAGCCTTTCCTATGTGAGATTATCATGAGTCTCAATTGAGTTAAAACACATAAAGCACTTTGCAAACCCTGGCTATATAAATATCTATCTAAAGGCATACACGAAATTTGTGGTAACACTAGGATGGGAGTTGAGGTCTAGCATTTGCTGTAGGGTTCTTCCCCCTACATCACCCTGTTTGGAGGTATGGATTTAAATTTCATTCTTAGTGAGCTCAGGGTCCAGCATTCAGTCAGTGTGTAAGAACTCCCATGTTGCACATGGTCAATCTTCCCATCTGTCTGTAGCAATGGAAACAGTATCCAAAGGTAGACATATTCGAAGCATTGACAGAAAACCTTCCTCTTTGTGATCAACTGCATTCTAGAGAGAAATGCCCTTCTGACCCCTACTGGGCAAGATCAGTTCATACTTTGGATTGGAACACTTTCTTTTGCTCAGTGTCATTATAGGTATATTTGCTCAGAATCCATATAGGTGTCATTACAGTCTCCTACTGTCAGGGACCAGGAAGTGAACGGATATATTGATTAAATGGGATCTGAAGACAGAAACAAATGAAGGAATAACAAAATAAATGCTCAGTGGGATGATTGCAGTCTAGTATTTAACTGCTAGATTAACCTAAAGAGGATATGCTTCAGACAATTTATAGTTACAGAATATCAAGGCATCTGGGCATCTGGAGAGGTAATGAGGACTCAATTATAATCCATTGTTATAGACTGGGAAGAGGAAAGGGGTTAGGAGCTTTGTTGAATCTAAGGTCAAGAAGTACACTGTTTAATCAGAGGTGATTAAACAGAGTGATAATGACAGGAAATAAGCCAAGCTTGCAATGGTTGAAAGCATGAGACTGGGAGTGAGACAACAGGCTGAAGAGCCTTAGACACCCAAATCCCTTTGCTCAGTCATTCTTTGTGGGCCTTGTATCATTTCCCTGAAGTTAGAGATCTTGCAGACCCCTTAATCTAGCCTGACATATTTGTCACTGTACAGTAAAACAAAAGGGACATTTTTTTTTTACAATGATGTTCCATCCCACCGACAACAATTGATTAGAAGCAGAGGGCAGAATGGCTCCATGATTGATGAAATGCTATTTTTATCTTACAGTCACCATTTTCCTTTCAGTTTGGAGACCACCAAGAGGACCTTCTGGGGAAAGCAGGGGTTTCTGAGTAACCCTGGTTCAAGTCGGAAAGATAAGTAATGGCCAACTGCCCTCTGTCTTAGTAGATCACTGACAACTGATGTGTTTATTTCTCTAAAAGCCTGGAGCAAGGCCAAGCATTTTGATGATTTTGATGTTAGTGACCCTGGACACCCTGTAATAGTTTAGAAAAGAAACAACTGGGTATTTGTATAAAACAAGCTTGACAGTCAATTGCAGATATAGTTTAAATCCCATGGCAGATAGATATCTTTGTAACAGAAATCCTGATAATAACTTGATTTGCAAGATAAGTATAGATTTTGGTTTTTCTATTTTTTCCAATCAATTTCTATGAATATTATCCTACTTTAATTGGGTATTCCCTCAACCACTGGAGGTGACAACCCTCTGTTCCTTCTTGTCTTGTGTTGTTATTTTTCATTGATTTTCATAAATCAAATGTGATGGAGACCTTACTTTCATTCTTTTACTATCTTGAGGGAGTCAGTGTAGGCTAGCATTTTCATTTTCAAAACATGATGGACCTATCTACTTTTTTCTTTTTCATCACATTTATTTATTTTATTTTTAATTTATGAAATAAAACAAGTACTTCCGTAACATAGTATAATAAAAAAGATGATTGCATATGAAACTGCAAATCCATTATGTACAACTCCTTATATGGTGTAAATTTCTTTTTTTTCTCCTTCCCTCCTCCAAATGTTGGAAAGGATATGGAAAAATTGGGACACTAATTCATTGTTGGTGGAATTGTGAACTGATCTGACCGTTTTGGAGAGCACTGTGGAATTATGCCCAAAGAGTTATTAATCTACCTAAAGTCTTTGACCCAGGGATACTACATACTTTTTTCTAATCATACATATACTCAAAGATGTTCAAATCATCTCTGGTACATCGTGTCCTGCTCTTACTCCAGGTGCATCTTTCCATTACCCTTTGCTTTATTTTCATTCATTCATTTCTCAACTCATCAAACACTTATGCAACCTTTACATCACAATGGTCACAAAGATGGAGATGCTTTTTCCCAAGTTTACCAGCCAATAACATCTTGGGACTGGAGTATCGAGAGAGGGTTTGTGGAAAAACAATAGAAGGGAAGAAATCCAGATCAAGATGAGAAGTCAGAGTTTCGTCTCCTGTTTTGGTACCATTTGGACATTTTCCAGAGCCAAGTGCTTAGCCAGCTACTGATCAGTACTCTACCGCATAGTTGGTCAACAGGCATTTATTAAATGCTTACTATGTTTCAGGCACTGTGCTAAGTTTTAGAGATATAAAGAAAGGCAAATGACAGCCCCCACCATCAAAAAGCTCAGAGTAACGGAGGAGACAACATGCAAACATCTGTGAATAAATAAGATATATAGAAGATAAACTGGAGATAATTAACAGAGGGAAGACACTAATATTAAGAGGGATTGAGAAAGCTTCTTGCAAATGTTAGAATTTTATCTGAGCTTTGAAGCGAGCCAGGAAAGCTAGGAGACTGAGATGAGAAGCAAGTAAATTCCAGGCATGGAAATGCCCAGAGTTAGGAGATGGAGTATTTCGTTCAAGGAAAAGCAAGGAGGCCAATGGCATTGGATTTAAGTGTTTGTGTGTGTGAGTGTGTATGTTGGGTGGTGTGGCATGTAAGGAGTAAGAGGACCGGAAAGGTTTGAAAGGGGCACATCATGAAGGGCTTTAAAAGACCAATGGAAGATTTTATATTTGATTCTAGAGGTGATAGGGAGTCACTGGAGTTGATTTAATCCACATTTGCTTTAGGAACATCAGTTGGACAGGTGAGTGGAAGATAAACTGGAGAGATGAGGTAAGGAGACCAGCAGGCTATTTCTAGAGTCCAAGCAGGGGGTGTTAAAGGCTTGCATTAGGGTGGTGTATGCCTCAGAGAAAGGGATGCATATAGGAGAGAGGTTACAGAGATAGAAAAGATGAGCCATGGCAACTGATTGGTTATGGGCCATATGAGAGTTGAGGATGCCACATTGCTTTCAAGCCATGGTGACTGAGGATGGTGGAAACCTCCTCTGGGGAGAGGTAAAGCAGGAGGATTTAGAGGGCTACAGTGAATTCAATTTTGTACAATTTGTACATACAGTTCAAAATGTCCAATAGGCAGTTGGAGATGCAAGACTGGATGCCTGGAGAAAGGTTAGGACTGGACAAATAAATATGAGAATCAATTGCATAGAGAAGATGGGAGATAATGAGATTGCAAGTAAAATCATAAAAAAGGAGAATAGAAGAGGGTTCTGCCAGAGCCCTAGGGGATACCCACCATTAGTGGGAATGACCTGGATGAAGTCCAACAAAAGGAGACTGAGAAGGAATGGTCAGACAGATAGGAGGAGAACCAGGATAGAGCGGTGTCATGAAAACTTAGAGAGAAGAGAGTATAAAGGAAAGGAGGGTGATCAGCAGTGTCAAAGGAAGTAGAAAGATCAAGAAGGATGAGGATGGAGAAAAAGCCATTAGATTTGGTTACTAGGAGGTCATCGGTAACTTTGGAGAGAGTAGTTTTGGTTGAATGATGAAGTCAGAAGTCAGATTTCAGAGAGTTAAGGAGGGAGTGAAGAGGAAGAAAGTCCATAGATTGGACACTACCTCCTCCCCAGAGTTTAGCTAGAAAAAAGGAGAGATGTAGGATGATACCTAGCAAGGATGGATGGATGATGACTTATGGTGGGGAGTGTTCCTAGAAAGGTAATTCTTGATTGGTTGGATGAGATGACTTCTGACCACCTTTCCAGCTGAGATGTGTGTGTGTGTGTGTGTGTGTGTGTGTGTGTGTGTGTGTGTGTGT
>NW_020954639.1:9198406-9326904 GCF_900497805.2 Vombatus ursinus | reverse complement strand
GTGTGTGTGTG
This sequence comes from Vombatus ursinus, assembly GCF_900497805.2. Classification (NCBI taxonomy): domain Eukaryota; kingdom Metazoa; phylum Chordata; class Mammalia; order Diprotodontia; family Vombatidae; genus Vombatus; species Vombatus ursinus. Next base: position 9,326,893 of record NW_020954639.1, on the reverse strand, counting down.
TGTGTGTGTGTGTGTGTGTGTGTGTGTGTGTGTGTGCATGTGGAATGGAGAGGAGGGAAAAGATGGATGTGGGGTATACTCTGGAGGAGTAGGTATCTCCCATTTGTAGGACTTGGTATTTGGTTATGGGAGGTAGCAGAAGGAAGGAAAGAGCTCAAGAGAACCATAAGACTTCAAATTAGCCTGAAAAAGAAAATTATACTGCTGGACACTGAGTAGAAACAGATTTAGTTTAGTTTAGTTGTCACTAATATGAATGATTTTATTTCATAATGATCTATAAAGGATGAATCTTCTTGTACACACAGCAGATAAAATATTGTACTGGGATCAGGAAGATCTGAGTTCAAATTCAGCCTCAAGCACTTACTAGCTGTGTGACCCTGGGCAAGTCAGTTAACTTCTGTATGCTTCAGTTTCTTCATCTATAAAATGGAGATGATAATAGCACTTACCTCTCAGAGTTGTGAGGATCAAATGAGATAATATTTGTAAAGCACTTTGTAAGCCTTAAAGCACTATATAAATGCTAGGTATTATTATTAGCTAGCTATTATCATTTCATGGAGTAGCTAGGTGGTGTAGTGGGTAGAGCACTGGGCCTGGAGTCAGGAAGACCTGAGTTCAAATCTGGCCTCAGATACTTACTATCTGTGTGACCCTGGGCAAATTACTTAATCCTGTTTGTCTCAGTTTCCTCATCTGTAAAATGAGCTGGAGAAGGAAATGGCAGACCACTTCAGTATCTCTGTCAAGAAAACCCCAAATGGGGTCATGGAGAGTCAGACATGACTGAAAAAATGACTGAACAACAGTAAATCGTTCCGTGGTTTCATGCAGTCAGCACAATTTTATCCGCAAACAAAGGTCTGGAGAACCTCATCATCTATAGGGGATTCTTTTATTTGGACTTTGTATGGGGCATTTGGCATGGCATGACACTGGTAAATACATGTTTCTTATTTCAGACCTTGTTTAATATGCATACTCTGAGGTTTGCTTACCATACTTATCTCAGGGCTGCATTCATTATGGAATTGTGTACTTACGGATGGGAGGCATGTGCTTGGAACAGAACCTTTAAGTCAGCAGGTGGCAGCTGGCAGAGTAGTGGGTAGAGAGCACTGGGCCTGGAGTCAGGAAGACCTGAGTTCAAATCCAGCCGCGGGTACTTACTAGCTGTGGGACCCAGGGCAAGTCACTTAACCTCTGTTTCAGTTTCCTCAGTTATAAAATGGAGACAATCATAGCACCCAGGTCTCAGTGCTGTTGTGATGTCCAAATGAGATATTTGTGAAAAACACTTAGCACAGTGCCTGGCACATAGTAGGTACTATGTAAATGCTTATTCCCTTTCCCTTTAAGCTTGTGTTTTGTGTTACTTAATAAAATGCATTTTTGTAATTAGAATACAAAAACACCATGGGATTGTGTGTCTACTACATCTCTTAGTCAACTGTGCGGCTATGAAGGTATTACCTGCTATAAAAAACACAATATTCAGAAGTCTGCCCATTCCTTTATGTTTTCCTAAGGTTACCTTGGTCAGGTGCAGCAAGCATTTTTATAAAGATTTTATAAGGGAAAAAAAATGGTGATATTAGTGAAGAGCTGATGTTTTCTTGGTAATTCTGTGTGTGTGTATGTGTGTGTGTGTGTGTGTGTGTGTATGAAATATCCAGACTATAATCTTTTCCATTATATTGAAATCTTCCCCACTTCATGATATCTGCAAAATTAATCCCTGAGGACCTTTAGAATTGAGTTACTTCCATCATGGATTTCTTCTGTGTGTCCTCAGTCACGTCCTTCTGCTCTTTTCGACTTCCTCTTTTTAAATTCTTAAATGCAATTTCTACTTTTCCATGTATCTTGTGAAGTGATATATTCCAAATGTGGCATTTCCACTGTCATTCTTGGTGAGAATGGACCATGATGCAAACACTGGCAAATCTATCACTTTCACAACCATTTGCTGTCTACCTATTCAGTTTCATCTTCTTGGAATTAGTTTAGTTGGGTCTTGTATCTCATGTCAAACTTTCTACAGACTTGCTTCTCCTTCCATTGCTTTTCACTGTTGTAAAACTTGTAATCTTTCATCTACAATCCAATATTTTGCAAATAAGTTTGTATACCAAACATGTTATTTTTGGATGGCATTTCCCTCCAAATGGCAAGAAAATTGAATATTTGATGAGTGAGGCTGTTCTGGGGTTCCTTTAGCCTCATTAAGGTGACTGTTTTACATCATTTAGATGTTTCCAAGAAGTTATTATCAGACCCAGTTCTTTAATTTTACCTATTTCCTGTTTTTCAGAATCAAAAGCATATTTTAAAAAGTCTTGTTGGTGCATTGGTGGTTTCACACCATGTCTTTTCATCTTTATGTTTTCTTCCAATTTGATAAAGATCTTGACTTTTGTTCTAGTCAGTTGATCTGATCAGATCATGTATAGATAATTTATTCTTAAAGGTGATCCACATCGGCAAACATTTCTCTTATGTTACAATATTGCAAATATAATGTTTTGTGAGGTTATTCAATACGTGTCATGCGTTCATTCCCTCCTAATTCAATTCTTCAAGGAACTATTCATCACATGTAAGTGTAAGGCTTTGAGTATAAGCCTTTGTCCACAATCATTTCCTAACCTCAAGCTATATTTCCTAATATGTTTCTCACCATCCTCTCTTATGCCCACGTTCACACTGAAGTCTCCACCTAACAAAGTATATGTTGACTTCATTGGAGAATCGAGTGAACTTCTTTCCAGAATTTTTCAGCCTTTTCATCCTCAACAACAGATGCTAGCACATAAGCAGCAATTATCTTCCTGGGGGTATTTTTGCTTTCATGCATCACGAGGATTACAAAGTAAGATGGCTAAGCCTCCCATGCAATGATGTTTCTTGCTGCCTTTGAGCACAGAGTAAAAGAATTCTGCCAAGCCCTTTATTTACCTCTCTGAGAAGGATCTGTTAGTTGTTACTTTACTTACTTGCAACTTCTTTGTGTCTTCTGATTTCATTTGTGGAAAGAATGTCCACATGGATGTGGTTCAGGTTTTTGAGTAGCATGTCAATTCTTCAGCTGTTAGACTGTTAGTCAAAGATTTTGCCTTCAGAGTACTGACTTAAACTCTGTTGTTTAGTCATTTCAGTCATGTCCGGCTCTTTGTGATCCCCATTTGGGGTTTTCTTGGCAAAGATACTGGAGTGGTTTGCCATTTCCTTCTCCAGCTCATTTTATAGATGAGGAAACTGAGACAAACAGGGTTAAGTGATTTGTCCAGGGTTACACAGCTAGTAAGTGTCTGAAGTTAGATTTGAACTTGGGTCTTTCTGACTCCAGGGCCAGTGTTCTATCCACTGTGTCACCTAGCTCCCCTCTCAATAATAGCTGGTCTAAAAACTACCTCCTCCCTTTCTCCTTCCCTGACATTTTACCTCAGTCAGTTAATAAGCATTTATTAAGAGCCTACTATGTGCCAGGCCCTGTGCTAAGCCCTGGAGATACAAACAAAAATACAAAAAAAATTCTATTGGGGAAGACAACATGCCAACAGCTGTGTACACATATGTTACATATAGGAGAAATTGAACATAATTAATAGAAGGAAGTATTAAGCGTCATCAGGAAAGGCTGCTTATAGAAGGTGAGATTTAGCTGAGACCTGAACGAAGCCAACATCACTGTGAAAGTGGAAGGGGGCCACCTGGGACGGAGGGCCATTTCATATTTTTTATTTTTTTTGTGGTTTGCTCTGGTAAATAATTTATCACCCTGTGGTCAACCTTCTACCAACGAGGCTCTCTGTATTTAGTTAGGCTTGTGGTCAGACAGTGGATACAGCCTAGTGCTAGAGCCATTCCAACATGGTAGATCCCACCAGAACTTGCTCTGTAGTAGCATAGCCTTCGAGAGTCCTTGGTGCCACAAGGAGCCATAGGAATAGCACTGATTCAAATAAAGTAAAAAGTTGGTGCTGCTAGTGGATAGAACACTGGCCCTGGATTCAGGGGGACCTAAGTTCAAATCTGGCCTCAGTCACATAACACTTACTAGCTGTGTGACCCTGGGCAAGTCACTTAACCCCATTGCCTAGACAAAAAGAAAACAAACAAACAAACAAAAACAAATAAAGTAAAAAGCTTTGAACATTATTAACACGTTGATTTATTTTGCTTATTTGTACTTCTTAATTGTACTTAATTGTACACTTTTTAAATTGTACTTCTCGTTATAAGGGGTGGGTCTATAACAAGAAAGAAAGCCATTGGAAAATGACAGCAGTGTAAGAAAAAAGCATAAATAAAACATTCAAAAAATCTTATATAGAAGGATTTTATATTCTTTACACGTCCTAGTCAGGTGTATGACCATAAAGAAATGTTCTGTAGAAAATTGTTTGTGAAAGGCTGCTTGTTTATGTCTCCCATTTTCATCAAGTGTTTCTCTCTCTCTCTCTCTCTCTCTCTCTCTCTCTCTCTCTCTCTCTCTTTCTCTCCTCTTTTCCTCTCTCTCTGTATATATACATATATATGTATGTATGCACATATATATATACACACACACAAATTTTATGAGACTGATATATGTGTGTATATATGTATACACACACACACACACACATATATATTAGCCTCATAAAATTTTATAGAGATGAGAAATAGGCATATTGGTAGACGCATCATCTTTGACCTTTCACCTTCTTTAAGAATTTTCTCCTCTTAGAGATATTTTAGAAAGTGCTTTTAAAATGCTTTTAAAATGACGTTGCCTCCGGCACAGACTCCTCAGTTGTTCACTCAGGCCTAGGCACTCTTCCCAGTTTTATCTTAAGTCCTGTGGCTACTTTCTCACATTCGCTACAGAGGTGGTAGAGTCTGAAGAACTGGCAGTTGGTTATTACTGCTGATGAAAATATCAGTTTTTCAAATATCCCCCCTCAGATCAGTTGCCAAATATTGAGTTGTCTGGGCCACTAGCTCTCATTAGAGTCATAGAAAATAGAACACAGAAGAGCCTATGAGATCTTTGAATTCTTCTGTTCAGGAGAGATGTGCCTGGACAATAGTTTATATGAAAAGGACCAGGGGATCTTAGTGGACTGCAGTCTCAATTCATACGTAAGTCAACAGCATAATATGCCAATTTTAAAAAATCTATGTGAATTATGAAAGAGATAGAGATGGGACTGGTGATTTTATTTCATTTTATTCCACCAACCCCCGTTGGCATGTTCATTGCAACTTACATGTTTGATTTTGTTTCTGAGACTGGGTCTCCCCATCTCACCAGGACTGGAAATGTAGTAGCCACTCATAGGCCCAATACCAGTGCCGATCAGTTCAGAAGTTTTAACCTGCTAATTTTTTTGACCCTGTCTAATTTACCTGTCCGTAGGCAGCCTGATGGCTATTCACTCCTGGGGGCCAACTATATTTGCCCCAAACTTAGTATAGACATCTAATCAGCTTTAGGGCTACTGTAACTCAGAACCCCCAAACTTAAACAATCCACTGACCTCAGCCTCCCCCAGTTGCAGGGATTACAGACGTGTCAGCATGTCTAGTTGCAACTTGTGGTCTTAAAGAGTGGCTTAAAGCACCCAGTGGTAAAGTGATTTGTTCATAATTGCACAACAAATAAGTGTCAGAGGTAGGATTTGAACCCAGGTCTTCCAGGCTCTAAGGTAGGCTCTCTATGCACTCTGCCACACTGACTTTCATATGAGCTTAAGGTTGTATTAATAGAAATATAGTATCTAGAATAAAGAAGGTAATAGACCACATGATATATATTGTGCTTAAATTTGAGCACCACAATTTAAAGAAGGACATTGATAAATGGGAAAACATCCAGAGAAGAGTAATTCGAATGTTAGAAGAGTTAAAACCATGTTTAATATGACTAGTTGAAAGAACTAGAGGAAAGAAGACTTTATAGAGACATCATTACTAACTAAAGGCCTAAGTGTAGGAAGGCTCAGACCTGCTCTGCTTGGACCCAAGGAGTAGAACAAAGCAAATGGGTAAAAACTATAGTGAGGTAGATTTTAGCTCAGTATCAGAGAAACAAAACAAAAGAAATAGTTAACAATTTAGAATTGCACAGGAGTGGAATTGATGGCCTCAGCAGTGAGAGTCCCATACCCTCAAAGGTTTTCAAGCAAAGGACAGGATATTTTAACGGAGATTCATATACCTGTTGGAGATAGGACTAGATGACCTTGAAGGTTCCTTCTAAAGCTAAGATTCTATGATGCTATGACTTTAGGGTCCCCTATCTTTTTTTTAGATAGGTGAACCATCTAGCTTAGTTTCTTGGGCCTAGTGAAGATAACTTTAATATGGGGATCTATATTTATTGTTAAGAGTTGGGGTATGTTGGGAATTCACTGGTACTTTATAAATAGAAATAGCTTTTCTTTAATAGAAGTCAAATCACCATCTAAATAAGGATTGAACCATAAAGAGAGCAACAGAAACTGGGTCTGTTTCCTACTCCCTGCCCCACTCTGCTGAGACTGGGTCTCTCTATGTTATCCATGTTAGATGGTGGTGGTGGCCACTTATGGACTAATCTCAATATCGATTGTTGCAAAAACTTTAAACTGTTCCATTTTCCCTACCTGGGCTGGTTTGCCCTTCCTTAGGCAGCCTGGTGACCTTCCTTTCTGGGGGCTTTGTGCCAGACTTATTGTATTTACTCCATTGGCTTTAGCCTCACTGCGTCTCAGAATTCCTGAACTTGACTTGCCAGCCTCAGCTGACCCAGAAGTAGGAATTCCAGGTGTTTGCTTTAACATACTCTCTTTCAAAGTCTTGATTCCAGGAACTGGTATAGTCTTTTCCTAATGATTTAGGCTTCTCTTCCTTCCTTTTGCAAAAACCTTTCAATATTTTCACAGGTCATTAGCACCTCCACCCAGAGTTGGGTGAAGCCAGAGCAAGACAGCTCTAGGCAAAGGTTTGGTGGAAAGGAGGTTGAAACTAACAAATATGAATTCCACTGATTCCCATTTTCCATTACCTGTAAGTACAGTCTTTATATATATTCCTCATTTCTCAACAGGTTCCAATCCAGACTTCTCTAGAAAAGGTTTAGCACAAGGCTAAAACAGTGATAGGGAAAAGTGAAGATGGTATAATGAGTTCAACACTAAAAGAATGCAAAGAAGAGTAAACTGAGGGAGAAATAAAACATCATATGTATTTAGTTATTAAATACTTGTAGAAAGGTAGAGAGAGAAAGAGACAGAGAGAGAGATGGAAGGGAGAAAGAGAAAGAAAGAAAAAAGAAATGATGGAGGAAGGAAGGAAGAAGAAAGAAAGAAAGAAAAGAGAAAGAAAGAAAAAGAAAGAAAGAAAATCTTGACAGGAGCATAATCACTTCCTTTACCTTGCCATACTTCTGGTTCACACCTCTCATGACCAATATGAAAAATTAAATAGTTGAAAAGATTACCTGCTGAGCTTTAGACTAAAGTAAGCAAATACCCCTAAAAGGCTTCTTTAAAAAAAAAGTTCTGCCCAGGTATATTAGCAAGAACTTCAAACCTAGATTCCTGCCATTCAGATAATTCAGGATATCTGTGGCTAATCAAGAATGTGAATGGCCTATCAAGCTCACAGCACAAATGTGAATGTTCTGCACTGCTTTATTGTATTCCACGGTATCTTGTGCTCATTCAGGAAATGAAATTAAATTGCTTTAGTTCTTGAAGGACTATAATTCTTTACTTTGCTTACAAAATAGATAATTGGAGTTGGAGCATTTGACATATGCTTTGCATAACACGCTCTCATGGACTCAGAAATGGACCTGATTTGGAGTCTAGGAGGGAAAAAAAAAATATGGGATGGCAATCAGCTGTTCTGCATTAGGAGGTCCTCTTTACCTTACAATCTCATAATAAGAACACTTCACACTTATACACTTCTATCTGTGGGTCTGTAAGTATTTTATAAATATTAATTCAATTGCCTTCTACCCCATGGGAATTTAGAATGACTGGCTTCTTACCAAAGTCAACAGGCACGTCACAGTTTGGCACCAGTTCTGAACTCTCTCTTTTACCTTATATAGATGTTTTATGGCATTCAAAGGGAACTTTGAGCGTAATGGGAAAATTGGGACTGAAGATCATATTTCCTTTTAAAAGTCCCTTTCCTAAGGTGCTTAAAATGCAAAGTGTTTTTCAAATTTTAGATTCCTGCATAAACTGAAGGGTAAGGAACTTGGTTGTTTTGGAGTTGTTTCAGACATGTCTCATGACCCCAATTGGAGTTTTCTTGGCAAAGACACTGGAGTGGTTTGCCATTTCCTTCTCCACATCATTTTACAGATGAAAAAACTGAGGCAAACAGGGCTAAGTGACTTGACCAGGGTCACACAGCTAGTAAGTGCCTGAGACCAGATTTGAACTCATGAAGATGAATCTTGCTGACTCCAGAGCTGGCCCTCTATCCACTGTGCCACCTAGTGGCTAGAGTAAGAGACTACAAGTACCTAAAGATTAAAGCCCATCTGTTAACACTGGGAAGGAAAGTAGGCCAATTTTCAGGAACCTGTTGCCCTTTCCACCTCTATAAAAGCCTCATTTTTCTTATCTGTTAAATGGGAATGATAACAACCCTCACAGAGTCATATCAAATATGGCAAAACATTTTTAATACCTTAGAGCATCATATAAATGCTGGCTACCTTTACTACTACTACTACCTACTACTACTACTACTACTACAACTACTACTACAACTACTACTGCTACTACTGCTGCTGCTACTGCTACTATTACTTCTACCTACTGCTTCTACTACAACTACTACTGCTATTACTGCTGCTGCTACTACTACTCTTACTACTACCCACTACTACTATAACTACTACTACCACTACTACTGCCGCTGCTGCTACTACTGCCACTACCTACAACTACTACTACTACTGCTGCTATTACTACTACCACTGCTACCTACTACAACTACTACTACTGCTACTACTGCTGCTGCTGCTGCTATTACTACTACCTACAATTACTACTACTGCTACTGCTACTCTCCTTACATTTCTTTTTAATATTCCACATCTAGGTGCCCAGTGCTTTCCCATGTGGCTCCCTGGCCATGCACCTTCTTTCCACCTTGCTGCAGAGTTGGATGCCAACTCGTTTTCACATTTTCAGATCAAAGGATAATGGAAGGATTAGTCATTGTCCTGTTCTGGTACTCATGCAATGCTATAAGATGTGGAGGGAAGCTTCCAGAATTTTGGATGGAATCTTCCCTGGATGACATGGACAAGATTCTCCTTGGATAAGAAATCACGAGTGGCTTGTGATTTGAACCACTGAAGGTATTCCGGGACCAGAGATCCATTGAAGTATTCTCAGAGCCTACATAGTGTTATGTAAGTACTAGATGTTTAACAAATGTAACTAAATTGAATTTATAGTAGCCTATACTCTTAAACTCTAATCCTTCGCTTCTACATTCTAGGATTTATTCTCTATTTATTCAGAGCTCTTCATTTCTCCTAAGTGATAGTCAGTGATAAAGAGTAAAATTGGACAAACTCATTCTTGTGAATACATTATCTAACCAAGTTTATGTACCTCACAGGTGATAATAATTAAGATCATACCACACATTTATGTAGTTTTGTGGTTTATGTTACAAGTTCTTCATAACCTTGTTAGGTGTGCAATGTAGATATTATTGCTCTCCTTGGACAGGCAAGGAATCAGGCTCAGAGAGATAAAATAATAATAATAATAATAATAATAATAATAACAATAATAAACATTTATATAGTGCTTATAATGTGCCAGGCACTGTGCTAAGCATTTTACAATTATTATCTTATTTGATCCTCACAACAACCATGTGGGTTGTTATTATTATTTCTGTCTTACAGTTGAGGAAACTTAACCACATAGGGGTTAAGTGATTGCTTTATTGTATTCCACGGTATCTTGTGCTCATTCAGGAAATGAAATGAAATTGCTTTAGTTCTTTAAGGACTATAATTCTTTACTTTGCTAAGATCACAGAGCTACTAAGTGTCTGAGGTTGGATTTGAACTCAGGTTTACCCTGACTCCAGGACCAGCGCTCTATGCACTGTGCAACCTTGTTCAAAGTCACATAGTTAATATTTGGCAGAGCTGAATCTTGAGCCCAATTCTAGTAAATAAAACAAAACAGAACAAAACAAAATGAGACAAAACCCCCAAAGACTTAAAGAGTGCCACAGTTGCTAGAAATGTCAGATCCTGGAGAAGTGCAGTGGTGGGGGCGGGTGGGGGTGGACTGGGTAGGAAGGTGGCTTGGCAAAGCGAAAATGTGAACACACATAAGCCACCACCAGAGCGATTGTACACTTGTTCTAGTTCAGCCAATCTTCCCGACTTCTTTTTTCTTTCTTAAAATTATTTATTTATTTTTAACATTCTTTAACTTTTAAATTGTTTTGTTCCAAATTCTCCCCTCAACCCCCATGCCAACAAGTAAGCAATGTGATATCAAAGCATAGGAAATAATGCAAAACATATTCCCATGTTATCCTTCCTGGCTTTTTTTTTGGTAGGGGGCTAGGCAATGGGGTGAAGTGACTTGCTCAAGGTCATACAGCTAATAAGTCTTACGTGTCTGAAGCCAGATTTGAACTCAGGTCCTCCTGACTTCAGGGCCAGTGCTCTATCCACTGCACCTCCTAGTTGCCCCTCCTTCCTAACTTTTAAGAGCATTTTCTACTTTGTTATATGTTGTAGCATATGAGATCATAATAAACAAATGAATGAATGAATAAATAGATAAATAATAATGATAGCTAGCAGTTATATTGTACTTTAAGGTTTGTAAATATCATCCCATTTTATCTTCATGACAACCCTGGCAGGTAGGTGCTTTTATTGTCCTCATTTTACAGATGAGGAAACTGAGGCAAACAGAAATTACGTGTCTTGTCCAGAGTCACACAGTCTGAGACAGGATTTGAACTCAGGTCTGTGTGACTCTAGGCTTAGCACTCTATCCACTGCACTACCTGGCTGTCCAAGTGTTTTAAAGCGCCATTATCCTTGATGAGAATAGACATTTTTACAAAGGCTGACAAGTCTGCTCCACTTTCTGTCTTTTTTTATCTTCCTCACAGTTTTATATGTAAATGATTTTGGATTCATCTGCTTCATTTGAGTTTCACGTCAAATTTCCTGTGGACTCACTTTCTTTTCTACTATCTTTCACTGTTTTGTAAAGGCAATACTGCTCCAAATCATCCTTTGGACCTCTTTTTGATTTAGAAATGATTTTGTACTCTCAATTGGTGTTACCATTACTTACAACGCCCTATGAGATGTTGGTTAACTGTGATTGTTTCCTGGTTCTTTTGGTCTTCGTGTTGTATTTCATATTGATTAAACTTCCATAAGAAATGGTAATAATAAAAATAATTGATGTTCTTTACTTTACACATTTCTCTTTTTTTTTTTGATATCACCAATTTACTTGACCAATAGCTCATGTATCCTCATGACCTCAGCTGATGTAATGACATACAATGTCTTCTTCAGCCTTTGTAATTCCGTGTTGATTTTGACTTTTGTTCTAACTGGTCAATTGTCTGACTGCCTATAGGCAGATAATCTGAAATGTCTTTCAGTTTCCTCATCTATAAAATGGGGAATAATAGTAGGAGATGTCTCACAGGTTGCAGTGAGGATCAAATGAGATAATATTTGTCAAGTCTTTTGCAGATGTAAAAATGCTACATAAAACTAGGTGGCATAGTAGGTGTGCAACACCCATCAGGACTGGTTGGAGTCAGGAAGACTCGAGTTTGAATCCTGGCTCACACACTTACAAGCTTGTCACCCTGGCAAGTTGCCACCTCTCTCAACCTCAGTTTCCTCAGTTATAAAGCTGAGATAGTAACCTGACATCTCAGGGTTGTTGCATCACTTCCGTGTATATGAACTTTGTCTAATCACAGTCTATTGTAATTCCACCTCTCCTTCTGCCTCGAAAACCCAAATTCAATTTTTTGATGATGACCTCCAACCCCTTGACCCCTCTATGCTTTCCCTGGACATCACCCCAGTACGAGCTACACTCTCCTCCTCACTTGCCCTCTTTACTCTTTGGTGAACCAGTTCAACTATACTCTGTCCTCTTCTCTTGAATCCTTCATTGCCTTTATCCTATCAAAGATCTTGTTCAGCCAAGCCTCAGCCCTGAATCACTCCCGCCATCTTCTGTCTTTGCTCCTACTTATATGTGGCTGAATGAAGCTGGAGAAAATCACAAAACTGTGATTACTGGGTCCACTATAAATTTATGTTTCATAATCTCAACTGGGCCCTCACAATGTCAAACAATCCTTTCACATCTCTCTAATTAGCTCACTATCCCACTTAATGCAGAGCTCTTCCCAACCTTTTCATCCCTCTTTAAGCCTCTCATAGCTCCCCCACACACTCAACTGAGATCCTTGCCTCATATTTCACTGAAAAAATTGAGGTTGTCCACCAGGAGCTCCTTCCTCTCCCTTCTTCCTTACCTCACATGACTGAGATTCCTTTTGCCACCATCTTCTCTTTCATCCCTGGCCATCTGCAAGTGATGCTTCTACTTTGCTTCTCACTCTCTTCTTAACTCCCTATAGTCTGGCTTATGACTTCATTCAACTGGAACCCCTCTCTCCAACGGTGCCAAAGATTGCTCGATTGCCAAACTGAATGGCCTTTTTCCAATTCTCATCCTTCCTGATCTCTCTGCAGCCTTTAACACTGATGCTCACCCTTTTCTCTCTAGGTTTCTGTGACATTACTTTATCTTCGCTTTCCTCCTACCTATCTGACCACTCCTTGGTCTCTTTGGTTCTTCATCCAGGTCATTCCTGTTATTGATGAGGATTCTGTAAAGCTTCTGCCCCCTGGCTTGCCTGGCTTCTTTCAAGTCCTGGCTAAAATTTCACCTTCTATGAGAAACCTTTCCTGATCCCCTATAATGCTAATCCCTTCTCTCTGTTGATTGTCTTCAACTTACCATATATATATATATATATATATAGTTATAGTTATATCATATATATGTAAAAATTATATACTATATGTAGCTATGTTGTTATTGTTTGTCCTTTGTTTTCAAAGAGGACCAATGACATCACGTGGTAATGTCTTGACTCATGGAATTCAGGTGAGGCAGAGTTGCACAAAGTCATCGGCCTCACTCTTTCTTTCAGAATCATCAAAATCCAGTGTCAAGACAAAAGTTAGGATGACTGGTGATGGCCTGGGATGCAGTGGATGGTCTTGGCATCTCTGATGTCCGACCAAGCTCTAATTGCTCCACAGTGCTCGCTTCAGCTGTCTTCATGGCAGCTGGAACAAATTTGTTCTCATTTGCCCATTCTGCCAGAGGAAGTCTTCATATGCTTGGGTTGACTCACCGTCAGGTGGGAGGCCTGTTGATTACCCTCAGCCTGGTTTAATCCATCTGCTGAGAGAGTTTTACCAGGGTGTGGCTGCTGCACATGGTACAGCTTCTTGAAGGCACAGGTGAGAGCTGAGGACCATGTAGACACTAAAGGTGGCTGAGCTGCCCTGAAAAAAGGCTTGGTAAGTCCTCACACCAAAGGTGCTAATCCTCTCTGAAAACCCTGTATAGCTATGTATAAACTATACATACAGAGTATATAAAATATAACATTATACATTCACATTTGCATATATATTTATATATATCATAACAGTTTTCATGTTTTCTCCTCCATTACACTGTGAAATCCTTGAGAGCAGGGACTGTCTTTTGCCTTTTTTTTTTGGTATCCCCAGAGCTTAGCACAATGCCTGGCACATAGCAGGTACACATAGGAGAGGCATAGTAGGACTGACTGATTGTGAGGATAAAATGCTATAAAACAAGAAGCATTTATTAGATAGGGGCAGCTAGGTGGTGCAGTGGATACAGCACTGGACTCAGAGTCAGGAAGGCCCGACTTCAAATCTGGCCTCAGACACTTACTGGCTGTGTGACTTTAGGCAAACCACTTAACCCTGTTTGCCTCAGTTTTCTCATCCGTAAAATGAGCTGGAGAAGAAAATGGCAAACTGCTCTAACACAAGGAAACCCCAAATGGGGTCATGAAGAGTCAGACATGACTGAAAGGCCTGAGAAACAAAATTTATTAAGTGTCTACTAGGCACCAGGCACGGTGCTAAGAGACCTAAAACTACATATAAATGCTAAACTACTATTGTTAATAACATTAATATTGGTAAGCAGATATTTCCTATATTGTTAAAATATAATCAGTTCACATGTTTACAGCCATCCAACTTTCTTGAAGGGTTTATGATATGAAACATGAGGCTGGTGGATTATTTATGATCTCTTAAACCTGAATCATGTTTCATGATGTTTTGCTATTTTCATTTGTGTCCGTTCTCATCTTGAAGTCACAAAGAGTTGAGGTATATGTTGAATTCATTCGCAGGATCTCATCAGTTTCTTCATAGAATTTCTCTTCCTTTGTATTCTCTGCAGCAGATGGTGTTATCAGCTACAATTATCTTCCTGGTGGCCTTTTTTGCTTATGCTCATTATGAACATTTCAAGGCAATGTGATCAAGCACCTCATGGAATGATGTTTCTTAACTGCCTTCTGGTACATGATGAGACCAATTCTGCCAGCGCCTTTGTTTACCTCTCCAAGGAGAACCGCTGAAACATTTTTACATCAAGTGGCAACATCTTTTGCTTTTTCATTTTATACTGAGAGTTTTTACATTGAAGCAGTTCCCGTCCCCTAATAGCATATCAATTATTGGTCATTGGACAAGGGCCTCGCATTTAGAGTACTTAAAATCAAATTAATGTATATAGATAGTCTAAAAATCATGTTTTTCTTAGTATCTTCTTCCTCCTTTTCTTCTTCTCTACCACTGTCAATGACAAAGTGGAAGAGGTGGGGATAAGCCCCAAAATGAGGGTTGTTTGGTTCTGTGGCCAAAGAGTTAATCACCTAATTGCCAACCACTGACCTTCTCAAGTCTAATCCTTAGCCACCAGACTCATTCTGTCACTAGAATAGTATTTGATTCCTTTCTGGCTTGATAGAACTTGTCACAATGATAACTCCACTGGCAAATTCCTTTTACCTGCCTAATCACTATTCAGTTTCCTTTGCTGGATCAGGATCCATGTCACACTCCCTTTGTGTGGGTATAAGCCATGGCTGTGTCCTGGGCTGCCTTCTTTCTCCAGACTCACTTTCTTGGTGCTTCTGTGGATTCCATTGTCATCTATATGTAGATGATTCCCAGAGCTCTATATGTAGTTCTCATTCTTCACCTGATCCCCAATCCTGTAACACCCACTGCCTGTTAGATATCTCCACCTAGAGGTCCCATAGGTATCTCAAACTCAACATGTCCCAAACCGAAGTCATTATCTTCCTTCCTCTCAACTACAAATCCACCCTCTTTCCTAACTTCTATATTTCTGTGTGAGGTACCCCTATCCTAGTCACCCAGGGCCATGATCTTGGAATCATCCTGTATTTTTCACTCTCTCTCTCTCTCTCTCACCCCCATATACAATCAGTTATGAAATCTTGTCAATTCTACCCCCTTAGCATTTCTTGTATCTCTTCCTTTCTCTTATACAGTGAGAAAAATGATTATTTTCTTTTTATAATAATAACTATTTTTATATAGGGGTCCCAAAGATCCTCTTTTTGCTTTCTTATTCAAAGCCCAGTCTCTCAGGGACATTTCTGACCTAGTACAAAAGTTCACCCCACCCAAACCATCTCATCTAGGCAGAATTCTTATGTAACCCCACCATTGTTCAAATCTCAGTGGGACTGGATGGAAAATAGATTCTTTTGTGCAGATTGTTGGAGGCAGAATGATCTGAGAGTGCTGACATGATCCAAGTCATGTCCCCTAGCCTCTCATTAGAAAATGCCCACCTTTCATTATAATATTAATTTTCTCATTGATTGTTTTCCAATCAGGTTTAATCTCCACCTGTCAGGGACATCCACTTTTCCAAAGGTATTTAAACATTCAGTGAACTCTATGCAGAACCTTGGGTTATGAGAGAGACCACTGACCTCAATTTATTGATTATTTGCTACCCTAATTATTAAATTGATTATTAATTACCCAGAAACTCTGGCTCTTGGACTTTTCATTTGTCTCAACGGCTACCACCCCAGTTTAGGTCCTCATTGTTTCTCCCCAGTGCCGTAAAAAATTGCTTCCTAATTGGCCTTCCTGCCTCTAGGCTCTCCCCTCTCCAATCTGGACTCCACACAGATCTGCCAGATTGATATTTCAGGGTCAGTCATCTGCTCCAGAATCTCCTCATGACCTCCAGGATAAAATATAGACTCTTCTATCTGACATTTAAAGCCCATAATTGTTATTATTCTTGAACCATCTGGAACACAAGATGTTTTCTCAGGAGCAGGCAGTGGAATCTAGTGCCAAGAATATTGATCTTAGAATCAGAAGACTGGTTTCATTCCTTGTTCCACCTTCACTAGCTGGGTTACCTTGGACAATTCAGTCACTCTCTTTGAGCCTCAATTTTATCATCTGGTAAATGAGGATAATATTGTACTCCACCTGCCTTACAGGGTTCAGAACATTATAGGATCACAGACTTAGAGCTGGAAGGGTTCTTAGAGGTCATCAAATTCAACCCCCTCATTTGACAGAGGAGGAAACTGAGGCTGAGAGAGAGGTTAAGGGACTTATCCCAGGTCACACAGCTGTTAAATGTCTAAGGCTGGATTGGAACACAGGGCTTCTTGATTCCAAATCCAGTACAGTCTCTATTATGTCATATTGCCTTTATAATCGTGTGAATTATTATTATTGTTATTATTAAGAAGTTCAACAGACCATTGCCTGTCTTAGGGCCATGCCTATGTTCTTGACTCATCACTTCTGACAAAAATGGCCAGTATGGTAGCTCTCTGTCTGTCAGGACCCCAGGCAAATGTATCATTATGTTTTGACCTTGGTCATTAGGGATGAAACAATCCCCCCATCCCCCCAACCCCTACTCCTCCTCCTCTTCCACCACTGTACCACCAATATGGAATTGGAAGAGATCTTTGTGATTGTCTAATTGACCCTCTCATTTTATAAATGAAGAAGTTGAAGCCCAGAGAGGGGAGGCAATTTGCCTAAGAGTCACACAAGTGTTCAGTAGCAGAATTAGGATTTGAACTCAGGTCCTATAATTCCAAATTCACCATTGTTCCCACCCCACCATTCTTAATCCTGTCCAACCTTGAAGATTCTCTTAAAGTGAGACTTCCCGGGAGGTTCTGGGCTAGAATGTTTGAATGTCCCAATGGCAGCATTCCCTCTGAAGTCTGTGAGCTTAGACCACTTATGGGCTGGCTGAACTTCCTGATGTTTTTGGCCCTGACATTCATGTACCTCTATGTCTCATGAACTGCTCTTGTCACTTCTTGCTTTTGATTCCCCTTATCTGTGATTCTCCCCTCTACTCCTACCCTGCATGCTTTTACATCTCCCCTAAAGCCTGCTTGCTCTATCACAGAATCCCTATCTATTGCCTGATCCTACTTGACTAATCCCATTTGCTCAGCTCAGATTTCTCTGTCTCTACCTTTTCTGGGCTCTGCTCTGGGCAACCTGTGTCACAACCAGTGAAGTGTGTGAGTGACCAACCCTTTAGCTTTAGCTTCGCTCAGGGCCGGAGCTGGCAGTATAGCAACGTTGGTGCCAGAAAAATGTGTTTTTAGTTGAGAGGCTGGAAGACTTTAGACATAAGGGCACAAAGCCCTGTGAAGGGAGAGACCCTGGCCAAGGAGCTAGGTACTTTTGAAAATTGCTAGACAGCCACCAGGGAGATGGAGCAAGGCAGGGACAGGTGGAGAGGTGCTCAGCTAGGCTATGGCTACAGGGCTGGTAGGATAGAAGGGGAAATACATCATTTGATAACTCCTAACTTATTTTAATGAATTTTTCTTGCTAACTAGGTTCCAAGCTCACTTGTTTCTACTTGCTGAGGGAACACAAATGCTATGTTCTAAATTTTGCCACCCTGGGGCTAAGCCCTGATCATCCTTTCCTAGTTCCAGGCCTTTTGGCATTCTGTGCTCCAATAATCATTTCTGGCACCTGTCATCTTCACTGAGCTGTGGTTCTGCAGAAGGGCTCTGGGCCCCCTTCTAGGACCTCCCCTTGACTTAACCTTGGTACATCTGATCAGCGTGGAGTGGGAGATGCTTATGTTAGTACACAGAATGACTAAATAAAAGGCCAGGACAAATAAAAAAGAATCCTACTGGTAGTCCAAACTCTCAAATAACTAGAATGGTATTATTCAAGGGGATAAGTGGTCACTTTGGTGATATTGAAAAAGTAGGAGACAGAGATATGACAGGCTTTTTGTTCCTGCTCAGGGCTGACCGGGCTGGGACAGCTTTGAATGTTGATGAAAAGAAATATTGACACAAGAAAGAGTTATGCTTTGGGCTCTGAATCACTAAGCACCTTCTAGACGGAAAGCTTGAGTTAGGAGCAAAGGCACTGAGAAAGAGTTGAGAATAATAATGGTGAGATTGGCTTTAAAAAATTATGTGTGCTGCGTGTTAGAGCAATTCAATCAGCCCTGAAAATGCTGAGAGGCTGCGTCAGATGGGATGTGTGAGAGCCCTAATAGGAGATTAGGCGCTTTCCTGGCAGGACTCCACTGAGAACAGCCCAGCCCATGCAATCTTCATATCACAGGGATGATGACTGCGGTGTCCTTGAGTGAAGGTACAGAAAAGGACAAGGAACTGAGCTGTGACAAGCATTATGGGGAGGACTCAGGAGCTGAAAGACAAGTGACCAGGGTCTTCTCTCCAGCTGGTGAGCGTGGAATGCTCATTAATGTTTTCAGGCATTCAGTTTGCTCGGGAAGGAGAGCTCTTGTCTAGAGATGGTCAGCTCCAACAGTTCATTTATAGGCCACAGCATAAGTGACAGACATATTTTTCAGTTCATCAGGTACTTCCCCCTCCATTCACAAGGCAGGGTTATGAAAAGTAGATACCTATTTACTGAGGGCCTATGGCCTTTGGGGATGAGCCCCTGGTGTGGGATCTTGTGGGCCTTTTCCTACTGAACTTTTTGGATAGGAAAAATCTGCTACAAAATTCTGTTTGGCTGCAAACTTCCATTGGTTGATACTTCATAGAATCACGGAATCTTAGCCTTGGAAGGGAGCTCAGGTGCTATGCTAGTCCAACCTTTATCCCAGTTTTTCTTCACATTCAGGCTGCCAGGTTCTGTGTAATACCTTTGTATCCCCAGTGCCTAGCACAATCCTTTAAATGTAGGAATTTAATAGATGTCTGTTAATTGAATTGAATAGAATCATGTAACTAGGTGGGGCAGGAGATGGAGTGAGGGGCCTGGGGTTAGGAAGATCTTGGTTCAAATCTGTCCTCAGACACTTACTAGCTGTGTGATCCTAGGCAAGTCACTTAACCTCTGTTTGCCTCAGTTTCCTCATCTGTAAAATGAGGATAGTAATAGCAACTACCTTGCAGGGTTGTTGTAAGGATCAAATGAGATAATAATTGTAAGGTGCTTGGCACATAATAAGCACTACAAAATTATTATTATTATTATTATTACTATTCTGCCTATGAAATCCCCATGCAGTGATTTTCTAGCTTCTGCCTGAAGACCTCCAGGAAGTAGGTAGCTTATTATACTTCTTGATGGCTCTAGTTATTAGGGGTTTTTCTCTTTGTTGACTCCAAATCTACCTCCCTATAACTTCTACCCATTGGTCTTTTTTCTATCCTTGGAGCAAAGAAGAAGTCTAACCCCTCTGCGACAGGACAGATCTTCAAATATTTGAAAATGACTGCCACATTTTTGTCTGCCTCTTCTTTTCTCCAAGTCACGTAAGCCAAGTCTCCTTAATGATCTCCACGTTGCCTTGGTTCTGAGTGCTTTTGTCATCCTGGACTCTTGTCTCTGGAATTCTCCCCATTGTTAATGCCAATTACAAAGAGTATAATATGGAAGTCAAAAGAGCTACTATATTCTTAAGCTGCCTAAAGAGAAGTGACTTGCATACACTAGGTGCTTAATACATGTAAAAGTCTCCATATACACCAAAATATTTTGTGACAGCAAAAAATTGGAAACAAAGTAAATGCCGATCAATTGAGGCATGACAAAACAAATTACGGTACATGAATGTAATGGAATATCAATTGTGTAAGAAAATGATGTGTGTGATGAATGCAGAGAAGCATGGAAAGATCTATATGAACTGATGCAAAGTGAAGTAACCAGTCAGTAAACAATATACACAGTAACTACAACAATGTAAATGTAAACAACTACACACCAAAAAATCAAAAGTAGATTCAACAAAATTATAAAGATCAAGCATAGCTCAAATGAAGAAATATGAGAGGACACCCCAAATCTCCACTTTGTGGATGTGAGAGGTTCACACGTGTTATACATTGTACATGTTTTCGGTGTTTTTCACTGTATTGAACAGCTGTGCTGATTTTTGTTTTCCTCTCTAAAGGAAAAATTGTTATATAAGATGGTTCTCTGTGAAGGGAAGAGGGGAGGGATGCTTGGGATAATTGTGATGATGTAACAAACAGAAGACATAAATAAACTTAAAAAACAACAACAGGGAACAGAACCTTTCCTGCTGTGCAGTAATATTAAAAACTGGAACCCGATGGCATAAGGTTCTTGATTATGAAAGGAAAGTTGAGATATGTTCAGTCTAGTTTTAGTTTTGTCAATTTCATTGCATTTAAACTTTGAAAATTCCTACCCCATTTAATATATTATGTAGTATATTCAATATGGGAACATTTGATTAGCCAGAAAGTCTTATTAGCAATTGTGCCAAGTTCATTCTTCCTATAACATCCCTAATCTTTACCCATCAAAGCTTTTTTTTTTAAATCAACATTAACAACCCATTTGCCCTTTTGCCCCCTTAGACTGTAAGTTTCTTGAGAGCAAGGACTGGTTTTGCCTTTCTTTATATCCCTAGCACTTAGCACAGTATCTGGCACAGAGTAGGCATTTAATAAATGCTTGTTGATTAATGATTTAATCTGAGAAAAGTCTTTATTTTTCTTATCCATATTATGCACAAAAAAATGCAGAGCCACTCTGTACCTCTTTTCAAAGTCACATGCACAATGCTCTCTTGTAGAAGGTATCATTTGATCTGAGTCATGAAGGAAGCCAGAAATTCTCAGAAGTGGAAGTGAGAATAGAGAATTCCAGGCGTGGAAGACAGTAAGTCTTACTGGACACAGAGATGGGAGATGGAATATTTGTGCATTGAATAGCAAATAGATCTGGTGGATGGATCATATAGTGTATTGGGGGGGAGTGTAAGAAAACTGAATAGATAGGAAGGAGCCAGGTTGTGAAGAGCTTTAAATGCCAAACAAAGTAGTTTATATTTGATACAAAAGGTAATATGAAACCACTAGAGTTTCCTGAGTAGTGAGGTGACATGGCCCAATCTATACTTTAGGAAAATCACTTTGGTAGCTTTATGAAGGATAGATTGGAGTGATAATACTTGAGTCTGGAAGACCAATTAGAAAGCTATTGTAACGGTCCAGGCAAGAAGAGGTGATAAAAGCTTGAAATAGGGTCATGCTATAAATGTGGAAAGTAACGGATGTATATGAGAAATGGTATAAAGGTAGAAATGATAAAAACATAGCCAGTGCTAAGATATGTAGGGTGAATGAGAGTGAGGATTATGGGCAAGTGAGAGGAGGCAATGCCCTCAACATTATCAGAGAAGTTTGGAAGGGGGGAGTCTTGAGGGGAAAAGTAAAATATTCCCTTGGGACACATTGGATTTGAGTCTTCTATTGGACATCCATTTCAAAATGTCTAATAGTCAGGTGGTGATGTAGGATTGGATCTTTAATTATGGAAATCAACTGTGTAGAAATGATAATTGAACATATGGAAACTAATGCGATTACCAAGTGAGAAGGTACAGAGAGAAAAGAGAAGACTGTTCGGAACAAGATGGGGGGGGGGCATCTAGGTGGCGCAGTGGATAGAGCACTGGCCCTGGAGTCAGGAGGACCTGAGTTCAAATATGGCTTCAGACATTTACTAGCTGTACGACCCTGAGCAAATCATTTAACCCCAATTGCCTTGCAAAAAAACAAACAAACAAACAAACAAACAAAAAACCAGAACAAGACAGGGATACCTACTGTTAGTGGGCATTGGCGTGGCATAGATGAAGATCCAGCACAGGATTGTGAGAAGGAGCAGTCAGATAGGTAGAAGGAAAACCAAGAGAGATCAGTGTCAGGAAAATCCAGAAAAGAGACAGTATTTAGGAAGAGAGTATCAACAGCATCAAATGCTTCAGGAAGGTCAAGGAGATTTAGGATTATGAAAGGACCATTAAATTTGGCAATTAAGATATCAGTGGTAAATTTGGAGAGAGCAGCCTCAGTTGAATGATGAAGTTGAAAGTTCGATTCACTCCAGAAGAGGGTGAGAGGAGAGGACACAGAAGCATCAAGTATAAATGTTTTTTTTTTTTGTTGTTTTGTTTTGTTTTGTTAAGGAATTTAGCTCAGAAGGGAAGGAGAGATAGCAGACAATAACAAGCAGGGATAGGAGCGTCAAGTGAGGGCATTTTTAAGAAAAGGGATACGTGTTTATAGGCTGAAGGGATGGAATGAGGAGGTAGGGATATTTTGTAGTACTATCATGCCATTTGGTTATAACACTCAGATGGTATTCTTAGGAAATGGTGCTAGTTGGGGGGCCACTTTGGGTGAGGGATGCCTGTAATTCATTGCCAGTATTCTTAGCACTAAGTTCTATTATCTATGTACTTGGTGTCACTCAGATATAGGTTGAAGTTCTGCTCAAAAGTCACTTATTTGGGGAAAGTGGAACTAGTTCTTTATGTGATTACTTCTTACTTCCAACAGAAATTGGTGTCATTACCATTGGGATGCTGAAACATGGGGGAATAGGACATATTCTTAATTGAAACTGCACATTCATGCCGTGCAATTCAACCCAATTGGCAATTAATCAAGTTACCGGGGAAGGGAGGCAATGGAACCATGAATAATCTTTGTGTTATAAAGTGCTTAAATCTGTGCAATTTATTTAATTCCTGAATTTGGGACATGCACAGAGATTTAGCTCATCAAACACAGTGGGAAATGCTCAGTTTTGCTAACCTTGAATACTGAAAAGGACAAGGTGGAAAAGTTGTCAGGTCTGTGGCCTTTCAAGGAAACCAAGCAGAGGGAAATTTATACATAGAGCTTTTGTTTTTTAAAACAAGTCTCTGTGGGGCAGCAAGGTGGTACGGTAGATAGAGCATTGGCCCTGCATTCAGGAGGTACCGAGTTCAAATCCAACCTCAGACACATAACAATCACTAGCTGTGTGACTCTGGGCAAGTCACTTAACCCCAATTTCCTCACCAAAAAAAAAAAAAAAAAAAAAAAGACAAAGTCTCTGTGTTCATTATATATAGAAATCATAGTACTTTTGTTTTTTAAAACAAGTCTTTGCATTCGTTCTAACCTGACATGTCACAAGTCAAGAGTTACTAGTGGGATTGGATGGCACGGGGGAAAAAACACTGACTCGGAAGCCAGAGGGCTTGTGTTCAAATCGTGCCTCTGATTCCTACTTATATGACCTTGGAAAAGTTACTTCCACTCCCTGGGCCTCAGTTTCCTCATATTTAAATCGAGGAGGTAGACCAGGTGACCTCTGAGACCCCTTCCACCTCTCGATAATGATCCTGGTTTGATTTCTGGCTCTTCCACTAAGCTGTCTGATATTAGCCAAGTTACTTAAGCCTCAGCTCCCCTATCTCTTAAATGAAAGCAACGATTACTGCACTACAGATCTCACTGGGGAGAGGGGCTGATGTTAGGATCAAATGAGAATAATTTATGAGAAAGTATTTTGTAGCTGCAAAGGGTTAGACTTCAAGCTGTTGCTGACAAGGCTTTATTCCTAGCAAGCCTTCCGTCTAGGAAGGGCATTTGGTTTAGGCTCTTGTTGGGGAGGAATTCTATTTTATAGTGACATCATTCATCTGGGATTATTATTCAACTGCAGGAAAATTGTTCCTTGCTTACGAGTTTTCAATGATAGAGTTTCTGTATCTTTGGTTTAAGAAAAGAAAGAGGAGAATGAACAGAAATAAACTCACAAAGAGAAGCAGATTCTTTCTCAGGGAAAGATATCCTTAGGAAGATTGGAGTACTGCAGGAACATTCTCCTCAATGTACCAAATATACTTAGAATTAGGCATTTCTAAAATAACCTAGGAAAGAAAAAGAGGAATGGTTGGGGCTTTGGTAGTCTCTAGATTATATGGGACAGGGAAACTATGGGTGATTCTGGAACAATCTTTCCAAAGAGCATTATGTTCATGCTACAACACCTCGGCTTTTTTATTTTTCCAGATGGAACTGGAACTTCCTCAAAGGCTATTGAATGGTTGGTAATGAGTCTACCATGTGCAACTTGGCAATTGTCCTCAAAAGGAGAATGAGTTTGTGTGTGTGTAGGCTGTGGAGTCAGAGGCACTAGGTTCAAATCCCTTCCCTTATGCCTACTACCTGTATTTCAGAAAAGTCATTTCACCTCCATGGGCCTCAGTTTCTTCATTTATAAAATGGAGTTGGAGTAGGTGGTTTCTGTGGTCCATTACTGTTCTATGTCTGCGATGCTATAAATGCCATAAGCACCTCTCTGTCTCTCTCTGTCTCTCTTTCTTTCTGTCTTTCTCCCCTTCCCGCCCCTACACATCATTAAAATGCACCACCATGTTCTTATGGCTCTTATAAAGCACGACTTTAGCTAATGGAACACAGAGCCTCTTGCTATAACATCAGAAATTAAAAACCTACACCCTCCCCCATACAACCCAATCTTCTATCCTCAACCAAATTAAGCTTTCATTAGGGTTTTTCATAGGGCAGCATGGCATCAAACCTCAAACATCTACTCTGAGCCAGGTTTATTCAGCAAGGTTTATCTTCTCAATCTTTTACTCTGAGGAGTATATTCTTTCATAACAATGAACTCTTAAAAATTCCATTCTCATAAGGCTTATCTGATTCTTGAAAAAATACCATCTTCTCTAATGATGAAGGCCAATGATAATAAGAGGCATCAAGTTTGGGCTATTTTATGAAAATGTTTAATCCAACTGTTTCTTTGGAATGTAGTAGTCATAGTTTGGAATTTCAGTTACAGGTCAGTTCTAGGTGGATTTTATGCTACTCAGTGTCTGAGAATACAAACATCATTTAAAGTTAAGGCTTCACTGTTCATTTTGAAACAACAATTTACAAGTGTCCTATTGTCATAGAAAATAAAAATTTCTGTAAAAAAAATTTGCACAAAATTTCATGATGGTACAAAACATGAAGCAATAATATACCAGTAAAATGAAATCATTTTACTACAGAAGATTTTTTTATAGTTTTTCAATAAAGAAAAAAAATATGTTATTTTACACTTTTAAAAATTATGAAACAATCTGAAACAATCTAAAACAATATAAACTGAACATTCTGTAACACTGCCTTTACAAATTAATAACTTTATAAACATATAATTTTTAAATATATTTATCAGTGCAAGATACTTTTTAATTTAAAGTTGCAGTATCATTTTTCCTTGGTTGAAGGCAACTTTAAGTCCATCACCTTCTAAGAAATGAAGTCTTTAGTGCTTTAGTCCTGGTTCTGGACCGGATGCCATCGGGGACAAAACTTACTCTTCTTTTGTGGCCCTCCATACTTTACAAGAAACAAACAGCATTCCCAATCCAATTAAATCAAGATGAATGGGCTTTCCATACTGCAAATGGGATGCAAATGTGACTCCCAGTAGTTTATTGGAGAGACCAGTCCTTATGCAGGAGGGGGGGAAAGACCTACAAATCATTATATACAACATGACACAAATACACGGAAAACAATCAAAATTTCTTTGGGATAATTCACAGGCTGCCTTGATACCAGGATGTCTCACTTGCTATGGCATTAGGAGCCCTAAGCCCTGCCCCACAGAAGGCTTCTACTTTGTTCAGCGACTTGGAAAGAAGCCCAGAGGCATTCATTCACAGGAGCCACCAGTTTCCCCTGCTTCTGAGTGCATTTTTGATATGGGTTTTAAAAGTTCGCTACTTTCCTCATCTCAGAACATTTTCCTTTCCTGGCTCCAAGATTTAGAGTTTTTCTTTCAAATGAACTGCTAGCTTTTTTATTCCCCTCTTATCTTCCAACCAAACAGTTTCATTGGGATTTAAAGGAACCTGATAACCTTACTTACTTAGTCAACCTGAGTCCCAGATAAGAAGGTTCCAATGGAACATTTAGCACTGAAATTTCATGGCTTTCTTTCAGCCTTTCTTTGAGGTCTTATTTGTAACCGAATTCAATAAAAACCACACCCCACAAGCTCCCAATTTATCTTTCCCCACTGAACCTAAACACTTCAATTAATTTTGATTCTGATTTTGGGTTTAAAAAGACCAAGAGAGTGAAAAGTTGAAGGAAAAAGGATACTGTCACTTTATAGAGTTAACAAGAAGCCCAAAGTTAGACTTTGGGGGGAGTAAAATTAGGAATTTTCCGTTATTTATTTACTTTTAAACATAAAGTCTAGTAAAATCTTCTGCCATTGTCAGCAAATTAAAGCTGCAGGTTTCTTTCCTCAACAATGGCAAATGCCTATCTTTTAATAAGAGAGAAAAGACACAGAGTGATAGGAAAGAGAGAGAAGAAGAAGAAGAGAAGAAAAAGTTTACATCTGAAAATACATTCCATATGAAAGGACAATAAAAGAGGATATTGCAGCTTTCTACAAAAGGGTTAAGAGACATGAAACTGAATTACAGAAAAAGCAGAACAATCAAAGCCAAGTTGCCCAATCTTCAGAGCCCTTGCCTTCCTGGGGGAGGGAGGGGTAACATTTCACACTAAAATATACTTTCTTCTTAGTCAGGACACCACCAGGGTTTGATTAGAGATAAGGGCTTCTTTTCATCAGAGGGAAAGAGAGTGGGTCAGTCAAGTGAACACAATGAGAACCAGTACAAACAAAAAGGCACTTTGGAGGACATAAATTAGCCAGTGCCAAGGACTGTTTGTTTCGGTTTCCGGTGGTACACTCGGGTCAGTTGCCAGTCACGGCTGATGATGGCACGTTATTCTGTATGGAGTTCACAAGCACAAAGTCGAGTACAACACTGAAAACATCAAGGGAGATTGGACCGTATTGCTTCGTAAACAGAGCTGACACACTATACTGGTACTGAGGCGACGGTACTCTCTCAAAAAGACAGCCTAACCCTTCTTTGCCTATGCACAACACGAGTAATTATACACAAGTACAGGTGTGAGAGTCCACTAAATTGCAGTTAATCCAATCTTTTCTGGGCACTGAGTTACAGGCAGCAAAGGGTCCCCACTGAATACACTTGGTGACTGCATCTTGGATTTTGCACAGTTTAGAATAAAATCCATCAAAGGAAAAGGAGAAAAGAGAGAGGGGGATGGGGGAAAGAACAAAAG
Source organism: Vombatus ursinus (assembly GCF_900497805.2). NCBI lineage: Eukaryota > Metazoa > Chordata > Mammalia > Diprotodontia > Vombatidae > Vombatus > Vombatus ursinus. The sequence continues at coordinate 9,299,242 of NW_020954639.1, read as the reverse complement.
GAATCATTAAGTCAATCCTACTTGGTCTCAACACCAGCATCTGATTATTTAAATCAAACCAACAGAAAAAGCTGACCGTCCATGGTTCAGATCGTTAATACAGATGATTGTTCAGGTTCGTCTGTCGGCTATACTCATCAAACCTCCTGAGAAAAGCTTGGCTCAGCGTCATCAACGCATGTTTCAGCCTGTACAGTAAAGGAAGATCAACTGTTCCCCAGCACACTCAAGTTCCATCCTTCCACTTAAATTCCTCGATTTGTCTTTTCATCTCGGCCTTCATGCCTCCGAGTAAGTGTTTTGTGTGTTCAGTTTGTCTTTTTTCAACTTTACGCCATCCACAAGTTCAAAGTTGTAATTCTCCAGGGCAGATAAATTTCTTTCAGACATCCCATTGTGCCAACAGGCACAGTACAGGACAACCCCACATATGGCTCCCAAAAGGACACCGAGGGCACTCATGGCGATGATGGTAATGAGGATGGGGTCCAAGGTCTTCAACACATTGCCCGGCTTCCTAGAGATGTTCTCATCACCTTCTCCTATTCCATCGTATCCTGGTGTGCTTCCTAAGAGGGAGGGGAAGAGGATAAAAGTAATTGCCTTTTGTGAGCAGTCATAATACCAGATGAAAGTAAATCGAAAAAAATGAAAAAGATGCAGGATCTGCCCTTTCCATCACTGATAGTCTCTCGGGTGAATTTGTAAAACCTGAGGTCTGTTCCCCAGATGGCTGGGCATGACTCAGGGGGGCTCAGTATCTTGTGCCTGGGAGAGGTCAGATGGATGTTGACTTTGGGACCAATTGTTTGGCATTTCTGACCAGCAAGGATCATATTTTATTCTAATTCAGATTTCCTACGGCATTTAGGATTTAGAGTACCTCTTTCTATACATGATAGCTAATAATAATAGCTGACATTTATATAACACCTATTATGTGCCAGGTGCTATGCTAAGCGCTTTACAAATGTTATCTCATTTGATCCTCACAACAACCCTAGGAGGTAGGAGCTATTATTATCTCCACTTTACAACTGAGGAAACCGAGACAGACTTGCCCAAAGTCACATGGCTAGTCAGTGTCTGAGGTCAGATTTGAACTCAGGTTTTCTTGTCTCCAAGCCCAGTGCTCTATCCACTGTCCTACCTAGCTGGCCAAAAGCTACATGTAGTAAGTGCTAGGTCAAATCTTTGGTCATTATGCTTTTTGAAATGCTTAGTCACACACTAAATCAAAACACGTAGTGCAGGGATTTAAACGTTCTTTGTTCATTTGACTGACTCCAAAACCAGACATGAGGAAATGTTCAGTGCTGTCCTTTTATGTGGTGGAAGCTCCAATCTCATTGCGTGTTTTACACATGTGTTTGTCCTGCCCAAGTGTAAAATTTTCACTCTACACAATGATATTTTTCCAAGTCTACTGTGGTTTCATTGAAAGCAGAATCCAGCCTTCAAGATATGCTCATTCTGAGAGCTAAAAGCAAAGAAAAGTTTGGCAAAGCTGGAATGCTTTTTAGGGAGGCACAAAGCATGACCAAGATACCATGCTGGCTAGAAGCCACCTCATACTCAGTGGCCTCATGGTCCTGGTGGTTTCACTGGAAAAAGTAGCAGAGCTCTGCAAATCAGCCACTGGGGAAATCTTTGCTTTAGTGTGGTGCATAAGGAATTATTAACAGGGGAGCCTGGTGACTAATTACCTTGTACTAGAAAGGAGACTAAAAATGTTAATGTGAAACATGTTTGGTGTTTACTTAATGGTGCTCAAAACAACAATGATTCTAATCAAAGAAAACTAAAAATAAATGCAGTGGGTCCCTTAACAGGGCAGGGGGAATACAAACTAAGGGACATATTAATACTCTCTCCCTTGATGAAATATTGTTTTGAAACAATGTCTAATAAGGTTTACATGACAGTGTGAAGGCTCTGTAACTAAGAACCATGATGAATATATTAATATGTGTGATAGCCCAATGTCTATACACCAACTGTACTTCTGGAGACAGCAAGAGTACATGCATATCTATGCTAGGTTTTGGCATGTATTTGAATATGTGGAAAATATGCCTACTCTGGGAATGATGGGGGATTATTGTTGGATCACTCAAAGCAATGATGGCACACTAGGCCTTTCCAAAGTGGTAGAACAGGTCAACCCTGGTGGTTTCATTGGCCTTGGTTTTGTGTGCCTTGCTTTTAAAGCAACCTAATACTTTCTGGGAGGCAGCACAACAGGGAAGATATCTATTCTAGAGTCAGAGGTCTTGAGTTTGACTTTTAGTTTTGTTACTTTTTTACTTGGGTGACCTTGAACCCTTTTATGGGCCTCAGTCTTCTTACCTCTTAAAAGAAGGGGTAAGATTGATCTTTGAAGCTCCTTTTGAATTCTAGATTCTACAAAGGGCCAAGTTTGGTGATCTTTGGCAATTCCTAAACCAACTGAAGGTAGAAACTTCGCAGATGAGGACTAATTAAAAAGAAAACTCTTGAATTATCATGAAAACCAGGGCTCTTGTGGATTAGGAAGGAAATGGAAGGAAGGAGGTCAAACATAATAACACAATGGGCTGTGCAGGATGAACAGTTTAACATTCTGGGTAATTTGCATCTGGTGAATAACTAGCAGTAAAAGTTTGAATTGGCCTCTTTTAGATGTCAAGGCATGATGTTTTCTCCAGGATAACTAGGGCACGGCCTAGACCAGAGTGAGCCACAAAATGTTCCGCTGGGCTGAAATTCTTATGCAAAATGAAATAGGAGCTAATTGAAAACATTAAGGGGACTCTAGCATGGTGTCTTACAACAATCCAAACCAGGGTCTGAGGATTTATATTGAAAAATTCACTCCAATGACACATCTCAGGGACAAATACAGAGAGTATCACAGCAGACCTGATAAACAAGACAATTTTACCTGTTTCAGGATTTGAGTTTTCTTTGTCCTTATTATCCACATCCGTTGATTCTAATGAGTAAAAAAAGAAAATGGATAATGATAATTAAAAATGCAAACACATTTTAAACACACACATAGGAACATGCATTTTCTAGATCCCCTTTGGAGATGCCAGGAGGCTCAAGCCCTTTGAAATGATTGGAAATCAATAGAAGGGTGATAATAAAACACATATAAATTTGCTAATCAGTCAGAATTGGGATATTTTGTCTTAAGTTTCAGTCCTCACCCTCCAGCAGACCCTTTGTTGCCAGGTGATGTTTTCAGGCAATGGGAGGAGGAAACAGTAGTTTGAGTAAGTTCAACAGGCAGCCAGGATACAAGCCTAGCTTTGGAGTCAGGAACACCTTCCTCGGACCCATATTGAATGTATGACCCTAGGCAAGGCACCAAGCCTCTCTCAGTGCCCTCAAACAACTCTGACACCACAAGCTGGGTGCCACTGGGGGAGGAAGGGAGTTTCCTCACAAGGAGTTGCCCACATTAAAAAAGACAAAATCATAAATAGTCAATGACAGCAGGATGATCTAGAGAGAGCCTATGAGAAAGGCATTGGTTAAATAGCCAGCCTTATACATTCCAAGGGCATTTAGCCTGTTAAATCGTGCCAATTCTTAATTTTGCTTTCTTTATAGACACCTGGCCTGAATTTGGTTACAAAGACCATGGTGCAATATTCCCTGCCTCCTACATGGAGCATTCCTTTGGGAGATCGATGCAGCTAGAAACTTGGAGCTCTAAAGCAAAAATTTCAGAAAGGAAGCCCTTCCCCTTTGGAAACCACAACTCGAGCGGTGTCCTTCTTCTGGTCCCTCAGCTCCCAACTGACCACTCCCTTCTCTGAAATCCTAATGTGCTCAGCATAAACCACATATCTTAGCTATGAGTTATTATTATTTTTTTGGTTTCACAAATGCCGATTTTATCTCTTCCAGATAGACCATAAGCTCACTGGGAGTAAAAGTGCAATGGGACCTTCTTCCATATCACCCATATCTTACACAGAGCAAGACATATCAGGAAAACAACACATGCTTTGTAATTGACTGATGGGACAGTTGTATGGCATTTTCATTGGAGAGTGAAACAAATGAGGCAGCCAGAAAGAGGATGTCTCCCTAGGACTGATTCACTAAGGTGGTTTTTGCATTTTCTACCTGAAAATTTGAGCAATAAATGTGCAACAAGCAGAGTAACTGATCATTTCAAGGGAACACTTCCCAGAGATTCAGGAGGGTTATCTCAAGTGAATATCGTATACAAATACAAATGAGCCGATAGATATCTTATCTCCATAACCCTCTATAGATATTGCTTGAGGAGCCCCACAGGATCTGCTGGTAGGGAGCCCCATTTATTCTCTCATAGCCCTATGCAGTGCCCGAGTCATGCTAGCCTTATGAGTGACCAGCACCAAAATATTAAGCATTACTCTTCCCCTGCCACAACCTGATGAATACAATTTATACCAGTCCACTGGAATATCAAATGGAATATCTCCTCCCATAGATCAAAGAAATAAGCATTTTTTTCACTATATTTTTTCCAGTTGCCACTATTAACCCAGTCATATTTCTAATAGCACTTCAGGGTCTGTATGCATTAAACATACTGGTAGGAAATGACTTGGAAAAGCAATGGAGTTTCCAAAAAACCCCAAAAAACCCAACATACATTACAGAGAACAGGTTTTAAACTGATGTCACAGATTGGTTCTCTTTAGTTTTAATTAATGCAATGAATTTATATGATGATACATAACATTAAAGTCAGAGTGAAATAAATGAGGCATAAGATAAACAAGTATGCTATTAGAATGCCATTAACAATGCCTTTCAAAAATAGTATAAAAAATTAAGAATTATCGTCTACATTTCTCTGCCACCTCCCAAAATCAGACGTGCTTCAAAATGGCACTACCACCACAGCCAGCTTTGGGCATGAGACATAATTCTCTTCATCTTATTAAAAATTAACTTCAGCTGTTTGGGTGTATAGAAACCTTTTTGCTAACTCATGATAATGCATGATGTTTACAGGGCTCATAATTTACTGACTTGACCTTAGTTATATTTCATGCAACCAGATTTTCCAAGTTGACCATGTGCATTTACACTTTAAAATACTTGGAATTATCCAATTGTTTAAATGTTTCAGTTACCTTCCAGGTAGGTCTGCTATAGACGCTGCCCTTAATAACAGTTTTGGACCTTTCCCAGAGAAGCAATGTGATGTAGTGGATAAAGAGCCAGCCTTGGAAATAAAAAGACCTTGGTTCATGTCTCACCTCTAATACCAACTAGCTATGGGATCCTGAACAAATTAACATCTGTTCCCTGAGCAACTCTGTAAGACTAAAGGTACAGGGAAAAGTGTTGACTTGCAATGGTGCAGGGAGTTTCCTCACCTGGGAGTTCCTTATACCAATTAAATCACAAGTCCAGTCTCTATGCCTGGTCTTTATAGACATTGCCTATTAGATATGGCCTTACATATACTCCGTTCCTTATTGGTGCATCCAGAGCAGACATCTGATGAACTAAGGTAACTAAATGTGTGTTATCACGCCAAGGAACCAAACTGGGATGCCAACCAGGAGCTGTTGCATTCAATAACTGCCCTCTCATTTTGAAGGTGTCTATAGGGAGCAGTGAAAAAGACAGGAGAAATAAAATCAACCAGTCAACAAGCATTTATTAAATGCCAACTCTGTGTGAGGCACTGTGTTAGTCACTCACAAAAGTGAGACAGAAGAATTCCTGGATTGGTATTTGTGAAGCTGGCCCATTCAATTACTATTATAAAGCTCTTTATTCTGGAAGGCTTAAGAGATCATGAGCTGGGTGAGACCTCTTTGTGGTGAAACAGTATGGCTGTGAGGGTCTGTTAATTTAGCTAACTTTTCTTGTGTGTCTCTGTGTTCAAGTGTGTCATATATATCCTTGAGCATGTCTTATCATCTGGGTTGGGCTATGAATTGCCTGAGGTCTTTGGCATATAGACCACTGAAAAGTTATGGTAGTGATAACTGTTTGTTATCAGGGTCAACTATAAGCAGTGACCTTAAAAACACGTTTTAGATCTCTCTCTCTTTTCTCTGGTGTTCCTGTATCAGTGGTTACAGGATACTGATAATATGAAATGATTTGATTTTAAACATGTTTCAACTGGCATACATATCTCACTAGTACCTACCTAATATTGAATATCTATTTCCATATGAGTGAGATAAAGACAAGAGCAGTATTGAGAACATTGTACTATGCCACATCTTCACTGGTCCCACTCTATGGTACCTCATACTTACTTTTACAATCCTCCTGTGAAATGTGGTTATTAATACTAATGTCGTCAACTGCAATCCCTCCAAGGTTTCCTTTTCCGATTTCACCCTCAACAATCACCTAGAAAAGTGAGAAAATTTTCACACTGTTTAACTGATAGTGCCAAACTGCAGCACTCACAAATGCTTGCTCAGCTCTAGTGACAGCACCCAAATTAAATTTACAAGCTTTCACATAAGCACATGCTTTGCTCATCAATCGGTATTAGCTGGTTGGTATGGTACCGTAGAGCATCACTTCACACATTCTTTTAAAAATAGAAACTTTAAAACTAGGGGAAAAAATCAGCAGATGAACAGGATGAAACGTTGTGACTCCCCAGAAATAGTTTGTAAGGCAGCATTTTCTGTTCCTTCTCAGGTAATTGCTTCAATTCGTGTAATTTGGGAGATCATGAAATATGCTGCCATTACAACTTTCACAGCAACAATATCCTGGACTCAGAAGGAACACAACCCCCACCCCCACCCCCACCCCCACCCCCACCACCTTCCAGAATTTCTGGAATGTTTTTTGCTTTCTATTCCTTCTTTATTTTGCATAACCCCCAGGAGGTTACATTTTCAAAAGGGGCCATAGGTCTGATCTCTCTGCTTCCATTTCTAAAGCCTTTCAATACTCTCTAACTGATCATCTGAATCAACTGCCCTCCAACCCAGGCAGGCCAACATACCTGATAATGTTTCAGAGACTTGTGAAGTAGAACACGTCCTTCCTTCCAGTGGTTTCCTTGATGTCCGATGGCAGTCCAGAGTGTTTGATCATATTCATCTGGCTTCTGGTAGCGCAATTTGACTCTCAAGGTGCCAACATGGGAACCTGACATGTGGTACCAGAAGGTCATGCAGTGGGCGGAGTTCTGGGAATAAACGACAGGGCTCAGCAGCCGGGCCACTTTGCCCTTCTGGTTTTCATCAGCTTGGGAGTAGATGAAGTTGCCATCTCCTGCTGTGACAATAAGACTGTGTTAGGAAAAGTGGTCGCTTTCACTGTTCTTCTGCTTTCTTTCCTTAGAAATGCCTCCCCCCTCCAAGCCTATTTTTCCCCAAGCTGAGCTGTCAGGACCCACTGTTAGAAAGGGGACCCTTCACAGGGAAACTCTAAAAAGCCTTGCTCGGTAGCCAAGGCCCTTCTGTGTGCGTGTTTGCAACAATAGCTTGATTAGAAGAAAAGCCTGGTGGTAATTCTTTATTCTGTAAAGCCTCATTAATTCATATCCTGTTCATTTGGATCCATGATTGTTTTGTCATGGCTTGGGGATGAAGTCTGGCTTCTTGGAGAAAGCAAACTGTTTACGGCACCTTTAATACCACTCCAGCAATGCTCATTTGCATGCAAACACGGACCGGACTAATTAAAAGTGACTCTTGACTGTTCATTAAAGCATATCCAGGACTTCTATCTGATCAACATTTGTTGTCAGTGTTTGAGTGGTCTTGTAAACGTTTGTTGTGTTGAATTGAATTTATGCAGAGTCTGCGTGTAAATGACACTGTCCTGAGGACCGGCCAAATTTGGACAGCAGCACAGAGTTGTGTACTAAGGCATCCTGCTTCATCATGGTCAGTGATGATGATGATGACAGCTGCAAAGTACTTTTATATACATGTATACATATACACACATGTATACACAGAACATATATGTGCATATATGTGTATATATTCATACATATACATACATTATATCTCTATTATCTATATCTCTATTTATACCCATATTTATATTTATATCTATGTTCCTATTTGGTCCTTGCAATGGTCCTGTGAAGCAAGCTCTATTATTATCTCCATTTTATAGATGAAAGAAATTAAGTGACTTTCCCAGGGTCACACAGTGAGGTGTGGGATATAACTCACATCTTCCTGATGCCTGCTCTATTGTACTATCCACTGTGTCCCTAGCTGCCATCAGTACTGACAAGGACATGTGCATGTACAAAATGTACAAGTATGAAATGGATACATAAGTCTTTTTGTTTGTTTCTGGTAGAGAGGTTATTTGAACTGAATTAACACTTTTTTTTGTTCTTGTTTAATCGTTTTTCAGTCATGTCCAACTCTTTGTGACCCCTTTTAGGGTTTTCTTGGCAAAGAGACTGGAGTAGTTTGTCATTTCCTTCTCCAGCTCATTTTACAGGTGAGGAAACTGAGGCAAACAGAGTTAAGTGACTTACCCAGGGTCACTATTTGTTAGCTTCTGGTTTATAGTATGTGCATATTTTAAAGTGCTATAATTGCAGTTTTATAAAAAAACAATTATTCATCTCTTTTCTCCAATTTGACCTGGGTTTCTCCTCAGTTAGTGTGAGATGGTTAGGTTTCTCTTGCATTTGGTGGGGTGTGTGTGTGTGTGTGTGTGTGTGTCTGTGTGTCTGTGTGTGTGTGTGTGTGTGTGTGAGTGAGGAGCAGCATCTAGGTGGTGCAGTGGATAGAGAACTGGGCTTGGAGTCAGAAAGACTTGAGTTTGAATCCAGCTTCAGACACTTACAAGCTGTGTGGCCCTAGACAAGTCACTTACCCTCTGTTTGCCTCAGTTTACAGTTTGTTAACTGTAAATGGGGAAATGAGATAATATTTGGAAAACACTTAGCACGATGTCTGGCACATTGTAGGCACTATACAAATGTTAGCTATTTCTATTATTATTGTCAGTAGTAGTAGTGGTGGGGGTGCCCCCGCAGATAATATGCATAGTTGTCAACTGTGAGAATTGCTCTTACTTAGGTCAAGCACTAGATTTGAATCCATATAAAGTCACATTTTTGAAGCCCTTTGGAATGGACTGGTTTTGGCAGTGGGGATGCTTTCTGAGCTGTAATTACTTACTATTGGTTTTGCTTTTAATTGTCCCCAGTGGGAAAATTTCCCTCTGTCACCACTGGGTCTAAACATATAACTTACACTTCATTGTTTGCCCTTCAAACAGAAGTCATTCAAGCTAATGCTCACATGCTTCTAGGGGCTAGATTTCATTGGTGTGGACACTCCCTCCAAGGACTTAGTCTCTAATCCCTCTATGACTTAGAAGAATCACCAGAGGTGAAAAATTCATCAATCTATAACTCAGCTGGTAATGAAATCTTTCGGAATTCAACTAGGCTGGTCTTTAGACATGGCTGTATAGTTGGTCACTAGGCCTGTGCCTCAAGCTTTTTCACCTTGGTAGTACCTGCTGGAGCTGGTATTTTGATGTTCAAATTACCTGAAACAACCCATGGCCATCTCCATGTCACACTGAGGCATTGGAGTAGGACTAGGGCTAAAGTACAGACAATGGAATTATGAATCTTATTCTCTGCCTTCAATGTACAGTCAATGTATTTCAATATATATTGTGGAAAGAGCATTGATTTTGAAATCAGATGACCTCAGTTCAAATCCCACTACTGAGACTTATTACCTGTTTGACCTTGGGCAAGGTCATTAATCTCCCTACACTTCATGTTTCAGGTTCCTTATTTGTAAAATGAAAGGGTCAACTGGTTAGCCTTTGGGGCACCTAATTCTAGCTTTTGATATATGACCCTAAGCCAAATTTGTATATTGTATTGTATAAATGTTTGGTATCCATATATGTGTCTGCCCTTTTCAGTATTGTTCAGAGTAGAGCATAATGCTTTAGTTGACAGGGGCTACACAACCCAGTTCTGCCTCTTCCCAGGGCGGTGTCACTGACATGTTCATTCTGCATCAATACCTTTATCAATGATGGCAGTACAAGGATGATTGAAGTAAACCACATCTCATTGGCCATCTATGAACTACTAAGTCTATCCATTTTCTGCTCATTTTGTCTAAGAGATAAACTACTTACTGATGTCTTAAGCATCTGAAAGTCTGTTTCTTTCATGAGGGGCACACAAAGAAAGAGTGATTTGTCTGTCCACAGAGACTGACAGTCACAAATGTAGCTTTCTGAAGTGAAACTTGGGGACTTAAGAGATCTAATATACGGAGGAACATCTACTTGGTTTGCACTAAGTAGGAGTGTGAGATGGTTGGGTCTCTTGCATTTGGTGGATGGCGAGAAGCTAGGTGGCACAGTGGATAGAGTGTTGGAGCCTGAAAACAGGAAGATCTGAGTTCTAATCGGGCTTCAGACACTTACTAGCTGTGTGACCCTGTGTGATCTGTCTGCCTCAGTTTCCTCAACTGTAAAATGGAGATAATGATAGTACCCACCTTTCAGGACTTTAGATTAGTCAGGAAAGAGGTAGGATTTGAAGAAGAAATTGAAGGTTATGAGGAATTTGGAGGTGGGAAAGAGGGGATGAATTTAAGAAATGTTGGATGTGGGTTGGCGGAGAAAATGAATGTTCTAACTCTGGAAAGGTAGAAAGAGTAAATAGCATTCAGGAAGGGTACAATGAAGTTGGAACTGTGGAAATAAGCCAAGCTTGGATTGGGAAGTAAGGAGGGTCAATGAAGTAGTTCAGGGAAAGCAGAAATAGTAATAATCAGGGTTTTGTCCCCCCCCCTTTCTTCCTCACCCTGGGGGATCATTTGTACTCTATAGGATTGCTTGAAAAGGCCAGGTCAGGATAACTCATACTAAATATAAATAAGTATTACTTCCCTTGTTCAGACTTTGGCAACATATATTATCTTTGCCATCAAAGATCTGAATAAAAGCAAGCTTTGAATACCACAGGAATAATTTAAAAATAATATTACTTTTACTAACAATGAATTAACCTTAATGAATAATTAATAATCAATAATATTAATAAATTATCGAGAACCAAGCAGGTACTAATTTGACAGATAATCACGTTTTAGAGTTGGAAAGGTCCTAATGACCATCTGATCCAGACTCCTCTTTTCCCAAAGCAGACTTGGGGCCCAGGGAAGCATGGTAATAGATCATAGGATCTCAATTTAAAGTTGAACAGAACCTTAGAGACCATCGAGGCTGGAACTAGAATCTCCTGAATCACAGCCCAAATATACTCTTCTTTCCATGATTTCCATCATACTGCCTCTCTAAGCCACAAACTCCAGCTTTGACTAACAAACAAAAACAAAACAAAAAAACCTAAGCCATAAGCTCAATTTGGTTGAATTTCCCTCCCAAAGCCTCTTTCCCACCAAATACCAATAAAATACCTTGCGGCGAATTAAAGCTGAAAATGAACCTATATATTTTCTAAATCTTTAGAATACAACAAAACCAAAACATTGTTTTTTTCTTCTGTAAAATAAAGGAATTGGACTAGATGATTTCAAAGACCCTTTTCAGCTCCAAATCCTATGAGCTTAATACTGTGTGAACTCAAAGTGAACTAGTATTAATTCAGTTCAAGTTCTTGCTTTGAATGAATTAATGTTTTTTTTTTTCCTTCATATGAGAGGTTTTAGAAGTAATTTTTAAAAATTCCCCTATTCAAGAATATGGAGAAGGAAATGGCAAACCACTCCAGTATCTTTGCCAAGGAAACCCCAAATGGGGTCATGAAGAGCAGGCATGACAGAAATGACTGAACAGCAAAAATCCAAGAGTGGGCCAGTTTTTGTGTTCTAGGCCTTTTTATCCTGGCTACTCAAGATTAATGCAAAAGATCAGTGATTCAAAAATTTAATATAACAGACATTTCCTAAGCAACTACTATTTATAAGGCACCTTGGTAGGTACTAGGATACAAATGGTCCCTCTTCTCTAGGAACTTACTTTCTACTGGGGAACAAGGCAACATTGTCCTAGAAACTACTTGATTAGAATTTGGCTTCCAAATCTGTGTTTCCTTTGAGAGGCAGAGCTCCTCCTGCCCAACTCCACTCCTCCCCATAAAAGAAAACCTGTAAACCCCAAAAACCTTGTCAGAGAAACTTCATAGTATCACTGTTAAAAGTCTAACATGGAAATTCAAACAAAGCTGTTTTAAATAAGTCTAAAGTTGGACAGCATGACATAGTGTCTGGATAATATTATTTTAAAACTGTTCCCATGGCTTGAATCACAAAATTTTCTCAAGAGGAAGAATGAATGGAAAGAGGGAAGGAAAGAAGGAAGGAAGGAAAGGAGGGAGGGAGGAAAGAAGAGAAAGAGGAAGGAAAAAGAAAGGAAGGAAAGAAGGAAGGAAGAAGGAAAGAGTAAAAGACAGAAAGGAAAGAAAAGAAGGAAGGAAGGAAGAAAGAAGAAAACTAGTGACTGAAAAACTAGAAAATTGTGAAAGATTGTGTGTGTATATGAAATTTTTTGTTAGCATTTTAGTAGACTTATTTATTTTTAGTGAAGACAGCACAACAACATTGGTCCAATGGCCAAGCTGAGATGGCTGCTCATGAAAACAAAGGAAGCAGAACTTTTCAGGCTGTTAATTTAAGCCCTGAGCAGCCTCTGGAACATGTCTAGTCAGAAAGTACAGATATTTTTCCTTTTAGGGATTTTATCCCAGTTCTGGGTCAGGAACTCTGTGTTCATTGTCTCAATTTGTGCTTTCATTCTTCAGCCTTTTAGCTTTTGTCAGTCTCTGGCTCGCTTAGCTTTTAACCTCTTTTGAATGTCAGATCCTACTGAGCCATTTGCCTTCACTTTGCATCAATTTTTTCACCGTTACTGCCTTCATTTCAGCTAATTGCATTTAGTTAATTTGATGCCATTTATATGTACAGTGCCATTTACAGTCAAAGTATTTTAAGTTTTTTAAAACTACTTGTCTTAAGATTCAATGAAAAGTGTCTCAGGACTGAAGGAGTCCAATTTTATCTAATTTCCTTGTCATTTTCATTAGGGCAAAGGGGAGGGGGAGGTTAGAGCTGTGTAAGAGGAAGGCCTATCTGGCATAGTTAATGACTCCATTCACCAGATAAAAAGGGAAGAACAAAATAGACCAATAATCCATGTCACGCTGACCCACTCTACCAAAGCACCAACGTGGGGGGAATCTTCTTTTAATGAGATCTCAATCCATGAGCAAATTCCTACTCTGGGTATCCTTGGGGAAGCCATTACTTCTGAATAAGCAGTATTTGGAAAAATACCAGCGTATTGAAAGTTTTTAACCATGATGGGAAATTCTTACTTCTCTATGCTATCATCTAAGTAAATATCAAAGAAGAGATGAAGTGGGGAAATGATAAAAAAGACTGGAATTGTTCCTTCCCAGCTTGTTGTCTTATTAGCTTCTTTCCACAAGGTGTGAAAGGGTTATTTTAGTTTTTTGGCGGGGGTAGGGTAAGGGGTACTTTTTTTTTTTTAATGCCATCTTCACCTATTCAGAAGTGAATGAAGTTAAAGTCTTTCAAAACAGAACTAGCATATCAAACCATCCAGCCCTACCCCAGTTCAAGGCCTATGGAAGAGTTAAGCACTGGACTTAGGCTTTCCTTAGCTCTGAATAAAAGGAAGGTTGTAGGTATAGTACACTTGTATTTCATTTGAAGAGGTCTCATGATACTCTTGTGGACAAGGTAGAGAGATATGGCCTAGGAAGGTACAGTTTGTTGGATTTGTAATGGATTGAGTGAGTGGACCCTAAATATTGTGTTTAATGAATGGACTATTGTCAGTCTGGAATAAAACCTCTAGGGGAGTACCACAGGACTCTTCTCCTTAGCTCTATTTTACTTAATATTGTTATTAATGACTTGGGTAAAGGCATAAGTATCAAGATTATCTAATTTGCAGATAACATGAAATAAGGACAGTTGGTTTATCTATACCTATGTATGGCCACATCATTCTCTACATATTTTGGCTCAGACAGATTATTGGTAAAGTACATAGCACAGTGCCTGGCACTTAGTAGGTGTTATATAAATGCCAGCTCTTGTTACTTTATTGTTATTACTTCCCTTAGATTATCTTGTATTTGTTTTGCATATATTTTATATACATACTTACATGTGGACAGATTGTTTCCTACAGAAGAATGGAAGCTTCTTGAGGGCAGGGACTTTTTCATTTTTATTTTTGTGTACCCAATACCTGACATACCAAGTGCTGGTACGTAGCAAGTGCATTGATTCCTGACTGAACCTGGCTCTTTATCTGTTATGCTTAAGATGACAAAAATCAAGATCCCCAAACATCTCAGCAGGCTAGAATTGAGGTACCAACTCTAATAAGATGACTTTTAGTGGAGATTAATATAAAGTGTTTGAATTAAACCCAGCTGCATAAATAAGAACAGAAAAAGACATGAAGAAAGAAGTGGGGATTTTTTTTAGGGGAGGACAAATTTCATAGGAGTCAGCAGTAACACTGGTCACTCAGAAAAATTAAAAGAAAGAAGCATGTTCTCCAGAACAAGGGAGGTTATAATTACACTGTATTTGGTTCTGATTTTAGGAGGACATTGAAAAACTAGAGGCTTTCTAGAAGAAGATGTGGGAAATCAAGCCATCCCATAAGAGGAGCATGAGAGTTAGCTGGCTTCAAGTATTTGAAGAGCTATTATGTGAAAGAGAGATTAAATTTGTTTTACTTGGCTCTAGGGGGCAAGACGAGGAACCATGAGTGGACAGTTGTTGAGAGATAGATTTCAGCTAAATAAAAGAAAAACTTATTCACAATTAGAGCTCTTGAAAAACGGAATGGAGTATGTTGGGAGGTGGTGAATTCCTTGTCCCTGGAGGTCTTTAAGCCTTCAGATGTTGGATGGCCAATTGTATGAGATGTAGAGGTGATTTCTGCCTTTCTAACTCTATGATTTTATTTTAAAATTTTAGGTACGAAAACGACTAATTCGTGTGCATTTTTCTTCTGCCACATGGCTTCCCAGCAGGGACATTGCTCATAGGAGAAATAAAACCATAATTCTTTGCTCCTTGCCTTGAGTAAATCTTTATATAAGAAGAAAAAAGACAAATAGGATATCTTGTCAATGGAACCCCATTTACAAGGCTCTTGTCTCAGAATGACTTTCCCACTCAAAATTCACAGAAACCAGTGTGACCCTTCCCATCCCCCCAGAGAATTCTCTGGTTCAGAAAGGATTCTTGCAGAGAATAGAGTTTACCATGAACTCATGATTACCTGTGTGATCTTGAATAGGTCCTGTTTTGCTCGTCAACACACTCCACTTTAGTTCCACGTGATTGTCGTGTTCCCACTGACAGAACGTCTTATGAGATCCCCAGCCAAATCCACAGTTAAAACCATATGCTGAAAACTCTTCATTGGACAGGGAAGAGAAAAAGAGACAAGCAGAAAAAAGACAGAGTTAATCATTTAATTTAGAATAAAATAGAGACCTCAATTAGTCCCTGGAAGATAAATTTATATGAGATTCATCTCTACTTGAATATTCTGGGAAGGCCACAAATATCAGGACTGCCAGGAACTTGAAATGCAGGGAAAATGTCAAATTGTTTTCAAAATTTCATTTAGCTATTCTTTACTGGCTTTAAACAGATTAGAGATGGCAATGTCAAATTGGTTTTACATTAAAAAAAATTAAAGATGGTATCTTTCAATGACATCTATATTACCACTTGAAGTCCCTCCTTTCACAACACTTAATGGTGCTTGATGAGGCTGAATCATATAGACTGAAATCCACAAATAAGAACATTGAGAGGAGACTACCCACAGATTTAAAAAAAAATCTGAATGTGTGGGCTTTCTTAAGAATGTAATACTGATGTTAATCCAAATTTTCACAATTTTTTTTAAAGTATTCACAGTTAGGCTAGATGTTTCAGATGAAGTTTTTTTTTTTGGGAGGAGAATTAGCATTTTTTGGTGCTCTTTACATAATAAATTTAAATAATTTTTTTTTATTTTATGGTTTGTGTGTGTTATTTTTTTTTTTCCGTTTAAAATGCTCCATACACTTAAAACCACAGAGGTAAGTGAAACTATCCATACCTTTAAATAACCACCAGAAAATTTTCATCTTTAAAAAATTCTTCCTTTGGAATTTGTAGAGTTCATTGATACAGATCAACTATTTTCCCCATTCATCTGGCAAGGCATTGTCTGACAATGCTCATTCCCAAATATACAATCTAATAAATTTTCATGATTCTTACCTTTAGGATTTTTATTTAACCTTGTAAATGCTGAAAACAAAAATTCATTGAATGTTGAAAAATTTGTGGCAAAATTAAGACCTCCCCCAAATTCAAACTTAAAATAGATACAGTGACAAGCTATGGATGTTTTAATGCACAATTTTTTTGTTTAAGAAAATAAGGCATTCAGAAACTTGAGTAACACCAACAAATTTCATTGCCTTTAATTTAGGTTAGACCGCCCACAAGATGGCAGCATTGAAATGGAAAGGGGAGAGAGACAAATAGGGCACCCTGCCAATTGAACTTAAAATAAACCTCACAACAAGCCTCATGTACAGCAAGGGAAGTCTGATATCTTAAGGCTTATGATGGTCACAATGAGATCATATCTTGTTTTGAGCTTTAACTTTGCCCAAGCATTTTGCTTTCTCTATCTACCCCACCTCTGTTATCCCTCCCTACTAGCCTCCTCCCTTTGCACTCTAACAATGGTATTTGGAATTTTAATGGGAAGATCTATTAAACAGATAAGGATGAAATTCTTTACATTTCTAGCATCTAAGGAACACTTTGAAAACACTAATATTTGCTTCCAACTCATATCAAGTTCTGGAATAAGGGTTCCACCTGATATACCCTCAAAACAGAATAGAAAAAATTCCTAATTCCAGTGACAATGTGACCTCTTCAAAGGATGACATCAGAGAAGTAAACTAGAAAACCAGATGATGTATATAATGTGAGCATTATCAGTTAGTGGAAAAGGGCCATATTTCACAGTTCTAGTGTCACTGGAGATTTATATTTCATGTCTAGTCTTTCGTAACCATGAAATAAAGCTTCTTAAAGCATGAGAAAGCCTCTCTAAAATTTACCACACTTTTGCCTACTGAGATTAAATTATGTAAATGAAGGACAGTAATTGAAATTTGAATGGTTAGGTAGTCTTGAATGTTGCAATCTGATCATACTAGACTGTATTGTTACATAACTACATATTAGAAAAATTTTAATGGGAACATTTTATTTTTTGTGTGTCACTCTCAATGATATTTTATAAAACATTTAGTACAGGAAGGCAATGAGACATTTTATATATAATTCAGATTATGTTTCCCTGCCTAAAAACCCTAAGCATGTCCTTCAATAGAGGAAACCACCACATCTGTGAATGAAACTAAAGGATTTCTACTGATGTCACAAACATAGAGTTTAGGTTCTTATTATTACCAGGATTAAGGAATCTCTTTGCCTGGAAGTCTTTTTTTAAAAAAAGGCTTAGATTATCATTTGCTTAGGAAGTCATGGATGTGGTCCTGCAGGGTGGGTCAAGGGAACTTCCAAGGTCCCTCCCAGTCTGGAAAATCTAAGTTTTGATCAGAGCATGCTGATTGCTATGTGTGCCTTTCTTCTACTCTTTTATTCTATCTGTTGGTCATTGAATTTATAGTTTATGGCTACTTTTTCATTCTGTAAGGAACAGTGGAAGGAAGGCATTTTAGGGTGGTGAATATGATTTGGAGTCTCAGACTTTGGCCTGGGCAAAAAGGCTATTAGAGGCACAAGATACCCATAAACGTAAACTGAACATTGGAATATTGACCCCTAAATCTTCAAAATGCTATCCGGGCACCATAGCTGCACAATTCTCATTAAAGCAAATGGGAATAATGTGGTTAAATCCCTGCTCGACTCTTAAAAAATAGCAGGAAACAATATTGTGAACTTAAAACAAATTTATAGTCTCAAAGAGCAAGCACCAGCTGTACTTATAGAGCCAATCTTACTCACAGTTGAATCATTAACGGTGAATGTGCACGAGGATTTAATTTTAAAGTCTAGTATACAAAGTTTCTATTGAGTAGTTGAACATTCCCAACTCACAGGCTGGTCCTTACTATTCAAACAAGGGGAGGTGATGAGGGGCATGGAAATTGCAAGGACACTAAAACACTTTGAGTTGCTATAGCAATATTTGAAGACATAGAAGCATATGAGGCCTGGTACAGGGAAAATATATTTAAAAAGATGGTGGTTGCACCAGCTGTCCTGGCATAACACTAATGGAATCTTGCATATAATGCAACCACCCAGAAGGTGTGAGAATATTATGTGCTTATTGAGTTTACTAACATTGGTAAGAATTAGACTCTGGTTGGTTGTATATGACCATGGCAGAATTGGATTCTGATAGAGAGCTCTGATGAGTTCTGATTTTCCAGTTTATGAAAAATAGTGAGAGAGAACAATACTTCCAGGTTCTCTGATACACAAAGACCTATGTAGGTTGACTGGAGAGAACCAACTTGACAAAACGAACCTTTCAATCATCTCAGAATCCATTTTGGTATAAATCTGGCTTCCTGTTCTTCAAGACCCCAGAATCTAGAAGTAGAAAAGTTACTGGGAAGCACATTTAGGCTTGATATCTATCAGGAAAAACTTCCTCAAAGATGGAACCATCAAAAGGCTATCTGAGGAGGTAATGGACTCTTTCTCAAAAGAAGTCTTCAAGCAAAGGCTGGACAACAATTTCTTGGGTGAATTTTAGAGGGGGTTCTCATTCAAGACTAAATGACCTTTGAGGTCCTTGCCAGTTCTCAGATTCTACATAAATGCACAGTCTGCTGTATGCTTGAGGGCATGAATGAAATATAACTCATAATCCACCTTAATATAACATTTTAAGGCTTATAAAGCACTTTCCTCATAACTAACCTATGAGATAAATAGGACAAGTATTATTTTTCTCATTTAACAGATGAGAAGACCAAGCCTCTGAGAGGATAAATGATTTGGCTAGGTGGTTCAGTAGATAGAATTCTGGCCTTGGAGTTAGAAAGACCTAAGTTCAAATTTGGCTTCAGATACCTAGTACCTATGTGACCCTGAGCAAGTCACTTAACCTCTAAATGCTTCAGTTTTCTCATCTGTAAAATAGAGATAATAATAGCACCTACCTCCTAGGTTTGTTGTGAGGATCAAATAAGATAATCATTGTAAAGCCCATATTTCAGTGACTGGCACATAGTAGGTGCTATCTAAATGTTATCTAGAAGCAGCTGCAGCAGCAGCAGCAGTAGTAGTAGTAGTAGTAGTAGTAGTAATGATGGTGGTGATGGTGGTGGTGGTGGTGGTAGTAAATAGTAGTAGAAGTAGTAGTAGTAATAATAGTAGTAGTAGTAGTAGTAGTAGTAGTAGTAGTAGTAACAATCTGGGGCAAGAGCAGAACTCAGGTCTTTTCACTCCAAACCTAGTTTTATATCCTCAGTGATATAAATGATATCCTCAGCTCTTCTAAATGCACCAGACAGTCAACCTTAGCTTTCACAGTAATTCATCAACAGGATGTGTGATGTATATCAATGTTTCCTCAACAGTATGATACCATCAGGCTAGCCTGAAAGCCCTGGTCTAATTAGTATACTTCCTTAAAGGATGCTGTCACTATTGAAACCACAATAAACTGGAAAACAAACATCTTAGAGGAAGTTCTTTGTTGAGTTACTTTTACCGGCTTTGTTGCCCCTCTTCCACCCCAAAATGACAGCTGCTGATTCAGCAGTCCCAAACCATCCCTTGGATAATAAATAGGCAGTAAATTAGGGAGTGGAAAAAGAGATACAGGGTGCTGTCCTCTGTACACAGAGATGACCCTGTATACGTCAGTACCATCAGGACATGGTCTTTGAGGTTGTTTTAAATTTTTTTTCTTCCCTTCCTTTCTATAGTGGCGAGGGGTTGCACTGAATTAAATTGGGTGAGTACCCTTTGACTATGCCGTTGGTGAGATGGCAGGCTTGCTGTCTGTGACCGTGAAACAAGGTTCCTTTATGTGAAACTAAAGAACCATGACCTTGACCTCAAGTTCAAATCAAATGAGTCAACCAGTGGAGTTTTTTTTTTCCTTTTCTCTTTCTTAAAGCAATTCTTAGAAATTCTTGATTGCATAGGAGAAAACTATCCAGTCTATGAATTCCAAATCACTTTATTCCTCATCCTTCTTTCTTTCTACTGTTTATCTTTTGATTGTGGTATTAACACCTGCCTTCCAAAAAAATCCCTTAACTTGGACGCCTCAGTGTGGTGGGGAGCTAACCATGAGTTCTAGACGGCTTTGTCAGTACTTCACAAGCCCTGGACAGCACAACTGCGATAGAAAGGCTTGGAGCACGGGCTCAGTGACAAGCTGGGTCTGTTGTCTGAGTATCACAGGGGGAAGCAACGTGGTACCGGGGAAAGAACGTTGGCTTCATCAGAGGATTTGAGTCACTTGACCTCTCTAGACTTCAGTTTCCTCATTTGTAAAGTGATGAGGTTCAACTAGAAGATCTCCTATGATCCCGTCTAGCTAAGTTCAGATAGGTTCCTCTCCAGAAGGCTGGCCACAGTGGTAATGAGAATTTTTGCCCACACAGACTTCCTTTCACTGTCTAAGAATTAGAAGTGTGGGAGCTACATCACTGGAGAGAGTGTCTAATTGGATATATTGGCACACCCAGGTGGCAGCATCTCTAGCAGAAGGTGGGGAAGAAGATAGGACAGGAAATATTAAACTGATAGCACAATTTCATTGTAGATTTAATAGTTGTGCCAACTGAGCGGAAAACTGAAAGTAATGATGAAATCATTTAAGGCAATTATCAGGGCTTCATTTAATTGATTCTATTTGTTTTCCCTATTCATGCACCTAATGGACAATATCTCCTGTCCTCATTAGCACCTATAGTGGAAAGTTGGCTGTATTTTCTTAGTACTCACTATTACCACCCTGCTTAAAGCCCATGTTGACTACAAAGAGAATCATACAGAGAGATATTCACTCAGATTATAGAGAGCGATACAGAGGGTTTACAGAGTTTAACAGCAACTTGGGCAAAGTAGGGGTGAAGGGGTGATCAGAAGTAAATTTCTCACTAGTGACTGTCCTTCACTTTTATTCTGAAGTATTAAAAAGAGTTTGGACTTGATTGTCAGTCAACCAGAATGCCCAGCAGGGAGATTTAGGGGTTAAGTTCAAGGTAGGGAAGTTTGTTTTGCTGCCTAATCAGGTCAACGGTGCTGGTGTCCCTAAAGGAAGCATACTAATTAGGCCAACTCTTTCTGCTTTCAGCTTGGCTTGATGGTGCCGGACTGTTGAGGAAACATTGATATATACCACATGCCCCGTTAATAAATTACTGTGGCGGCCATGGATGATTGTGCTTAATAAAGGAAATGGAAGAAACTGAAAAACTGACCTGCTCACCTTAACCGTAATGATTACCTTTAAAGTATTTAAAAATTGCCGCTTGCCAGCACTGATTGTTTTCCTTTGGTGCGTGTCTGTGAGGAAGAACTGTGCAAAATACTTAAAAAAAAAAAACCCAAAAACACACATACACACACACAAAAAAGGCCATAACCCTAGAGAGTGGTTAAGCTCTGATAAATAGCCACTGAAAGACTTTGGGAGTCATTAGCTTTTCTATTAATACAAGGATGAGGAGGTGCTGCCCCAGGGCTCCCCGGAGTACTTCCCTTCCTGCACACATTTATAGCACTGGTTTCCTGCACCCCATTTTTGTGGCCCGCCTACTGGCCCACTGGAAACATTACTGTAAGACTGCCAACTCTGCGGCAGGCAGAACTGACAAACTTTGCCTGTCTTGGTTTTGCAGCATCGTGAGGAAAATAAACAGTCAGGCTGCTGCTGTCTGTGAGGCTCCCTCTCCCTACAGTTTGCAAACACAGCCCATGTCCTAGACCGCTGCGTTTAAACAAAGTATGTTAGGCAGTTCCTTTGGTGGAGAGCTGGGATTGTCACCATTTGGCAAAATCTCAGTTCCTGCTGCATATACATGTGGACAAAAGGAGGAAAAAAATACATTTATGCTCTGGCACTTTCAAACCAGATGCTGCTACTGTCCTACAGCAACTTTTAGGGGAAGTAAGAGTGGAGAAAGAAGCCCTACAAGCACTCTGTTGGTGCCATGATGCCCACTGCAGGTAGAGACAAACAAGGCATAGAATGCCATACCTGACTGTATCGTGCTTTCTATGACAGTTGGTTTCTCCGTGGCCAGTATGGTGGTACCGCCTGGAAGAGAAAGTATAAAGCAGGCAATGAGCAGAGGAAACATTACAGACGAAGACGATATACTGAAATGCATTTAAATGACATTATAAGCATCTATACATACTATGCATGTAGCTGTTGCTATATCTCTGTCTTGGTTTCTGTCTCTTTGTCTCTCTGTTTCTCTGTCTGTGCCCTGTCTCTGTCTCTCCTTTGCATACATATGCATGCACCCAAGTCCCTATAATCTATTTAAATCCCAATACTCTCCACTTAGCTCTCTGAATTTCAGCACATAAACTTATCCATAAAAAAAGGTCAGAGTACACAGATCATAGAGGTGTCTGTGGTGCTTCTGACTCCCCCAGTCCATTGATTTTTATTTTGTTTTCGATACACTGCAGACACCTTTATAATCTCTGTGATCCTGGGGGAGTTACTTATAATTTTTCTGGTCTAATCACGTGCAAACTCCTTGCGGGCAGAGACAATTTCACTGCTGTCTTTGCATCCTCCCTGCTTACCAGAGTGCCTGATGCTTGAAAAATTCCTACTGATTGACTGAGCCTCAGTTTCCTTCCCTACAAAATGAGGATCAT
Source organism: Vombatus ursinus (assembly GCF_900497805.2). Lineage (NCBI taxonomy): Eukaryota > Metazoa > Chordata > Mammalia > Diprotodontia > Vombatidae > Vombatus > Vombatus ursinus. The sequence continues at coordinate 9,276,314 of NW_020954639.1, read as the reverse complement.
AATACTTGCACTACCTAACAGCATTATTGTGAGGGAAACGCTTTGTAAAACTGAAGTTGCTACATACGTGCAAGTGATTAATTAAAACATCAACCATTATTTTTCCTAGAAGATTCCTTACAAAACCCTCCTATAGGGCTATCTATTTGAAATTCATAAAAGGAACAAGCCACGGGAGTAAAATATAGTGGAAAGTACTGATTTCTGGATGTCCTTGGTAATTTGGGAATAAATTTGACCCCGATCTCTCCATTTGAAAATGATCTCCAAGTATTTTAGCTCTGTGATCTGAATGGTAGTTTCAAACTAGCTCCCTTTGCCTTGTTTTAAAAATGAAGGGGGTTGATGCTGGCTGCCATAGTCTTTCCTTTCTGGTGATGAAGTTGTTTATTTTTTTCTAAGGCCAAGGTTTATGCCCAGTTCGTTTCAGGCTGGGTTGTTACAGAGAAAAAAGGAAGAGGAGAAATCTTACTCATTGTCCTTAGAAATACAACTGCCTATAAGAGTGAAAAAGAAACACTAAGTATATTGCAGGCCTTCAATCAATATTAAACAACGAAATTCCTGGTCAAAGGACAGACTCTTAGGGGACTAAGGCTTCTTTTGCCTCTTCCCTGCCTGTTTCTTTGACTCTTAAATCTCTTCTCCTTTGTTTATCAGACCCTTATATTCTCACTGTGTTCTTACAGTTATGTAGCATTTTACTTAATACATACTGGTGGATATTTAAGAACAATATTTCCTCTGTTAGCACGCTTCTCAGGCAAGTTAATTCACCTGTCATCTCAAATGCAAAAAAAATTAGTCTGTGTGTGAGAGAGAGAGAGACACACACACACACACATACACACACACGCAGAGACAGAGACAGAGTGAGACAGACATACACGGAGAGAGAGACAGAGACAGAGACAGACAGACAGAGAGAGAGAGAGAGAGAGGGAGGGAGGGAGGGAGGGGGAGAGAGAGAGAGAGAGAGACAGAGAGAGAAAGACACAGAGACACACATCCATATAACATACACACAGAGACACAGAGAGAGAGACAGAGAAAGAGAGAGACAGATAGACAGACACAAAGAGAGAGAAAGAGAGAGAGAGACAGAGAGACAGACAGACAATGGTTGAGGAAGTTTAGGAAAAGATGAATGGGACAGGTAGGAACCCAGCTAGAAAACAGAAGTTATTATGACTCAGGGTAGATCTCTTGTCTTGTGTGCCTGGCACATAGCATATACTCAATAAATGTTTGAGGTTGTTACAGCTGATGATGACAATACCCTCCAGCTCCAGCTGGGCCCCAGGGCTATGCAAGGAGCTCCCACTGATATTCCATTTACACATGGAACAAGAAAGCATGGGACACATGTTACACATCCAGAGTGTGAATCAGAGGCAGGCAGTCCTGCCCTTGGAATGTTCTTAAGAATTCTGAGATAATCAGCAGCAGTAACAAGTCAGGCTACACTCTGTCCCCCAGTAAACCTACTGGATGTGCGGTGACCCATGAACAAAGCCTCGATGAGGCAGGCTCTGGAAAGAAAGAATTATATGTATTATGGGTTAAAAAGGTGAGTCTGTAATGGCAGAATTGGAGATAGGCCAAAGAACATTAGCATTATGTTACCCGTGGCCCTATGGAAAAAGATTCAAGGTGAAAATTCACTTTAAAAAACTGATATGCATTATCAGTTTTACATGCATGCTGTAGGTTGGGAGCCAAATTCTGCTTTCAGGTAGATACAGAGCTCCAAAGTAAAAATCAGACTCCTGGTGCCTTTGAAGTCAATTGTATTATCTAATGACTTCAAAGGCATTTGCAAATGAGTAACTTCTGGGGTGAATTTCACCTTGGCAAGCATGTATGAAAGAGCAGGCTTTGTCCTCATTTGCAAGCATTTCACATAAATTCACCTGGAACTACATCTATTCCTTAAGGAGTGGGCACTCTGCTACAAAACTCATCCCCTCAACCCCATACAAATAGGTCATGACAGGAACAGAAATGAAATCAACCTCAGCTGTGCAAAATAAGTTAAAAAAAACTCTAATGAGAGCATTGATTAGGATGAATAGAACCTAATTTCTATGTTCCCGCCAATCAGTGTTAGAGTGAGAAGGGTTTGATTTGGCTTCATGACACTGAATATCCAAAGTTTGAGGTGCCACAGTGAAAGTCCTGTTGGAAAGGTTTAAAAAGAAGGTGAGAGGGGCAGCTAGGTGGTGCAGTGGATAGAGCACCAGCCCTGGAGTCAGGAGAACCTGAGTTCAAATCTGACCTCAGACACATAACACTTACTAGCTGTGTGACCCTGGGCAAGTTACTTAACCACATTGCCGAGCCAAAAAAAAAAAAAAAAGGGAGGTGAGAGATGAATGTAGGCACAAGAGCTGTATAGTTTAGACGGACATCAGGGGAAGTTACATGGGTTGGATGACGTTATTACTCTTAGTGAACATTTGTGTATTAGCAAGTATTTTTCCAGAAGGGGGAGAAAGGACAGTTTAATAAAACAAAAGATGTTTTCAAATGACAACTTCATCTTAGCTTAGCATATTAACAAGACACTTGGAAGTGGGGTGGGCATGAAGGAAGCTTTTGATGCCTGTGGCAAAAGCACCTTTTTATATTCCCCCCTCCTGCTGCCAGTAGAGCAGTGTCCATACCCCAGGTACCTCTGTGCATCCAGATGCTTTTACTGTTTTCATGAATGTATTTACAACATCTTTGAGACCTGCAATAGCAATTAGTGAAGGCAACATTTGGCCTTAATGTGGACTCAAAAAAATTCAGAGTGCACTTATTTATCTGTTTCTACAAGGAGTAATTTAGAACACTACTGATCATACATGCTCTTGAATGGTTAAATAGTTGCCAGTGTTTCCACTAAAAGTGCCCTATTTTCACTTGTTTGCAACTGTATGCCATACATGATTTGCTCCAGGCTAACATTCTTGCTGGATTTTGTTCAAAGACTTTGGTTTCAATTGGTACAGTCATGAATGAATGTGAAGGCAAGGAGGTTAGTTATTCTGATATCAACAGTAAAACTGAAGCTTTGTTTCTAATCAATACCAACTGACCACTTTAGTGGGTTATAAAGAAAAGAACTGCTGTATGACAGGAATATTCAATGTTTGCTGCAGTCAGCTCTTTCCATGAGGAATTTCGATATGGATATAGGCTATGCTTCACCAAAAGCCTGATATCTGTAGCATAATGTTTGCAGGAAATTATGGGAAGGCTCAGAAAGAGCTGGTTGCAAAAATGGTATTCTGCTTTTGCATCTGCTGTAGGGTTTTCTATGGGACATTTTAAATAGAAAATGATTATCACTGCTCTGTAATATTAATAAAGTCTTTTACTGCAGTTTATGGACATAGGCAAAAGTAAAGGGAAATAGTAATACTGATTTCATTAACAGCATGATCAAGAGATGTTAGCCTGGAAATTAGGAGGGGGATAACATTACTCAATTGGGTGTTTTGGAACTTCTGGTTGCCTCTACAGCTCCCCATCCCCCTCTGTCCTTATACTAGCTCCTGGCTTAGAATTCTTGCTTATAACTTTATTAGCGAAAAATATAAAGGGACAGATTATGAAGTCATTGGTTAGGTACTTTGAGAAATATATTATGAGATCTTGGAAAAATAGTTTGGCCAACAACATGGAGCAATCCTGACATTCCTCATACTATGGCCTTCAATATAGTCAATGGAAATTAATTATCTCTGCATCCCTGCTGTATAAAAATGCAAAACTTCATGTAAGAACTCCTATTTAATCTCTGAGGTTTGGAATTCTCAAAATGAGATTCAGATGATATACGAAACTGCATTATGACCTGGGCAGTATTAAAGGTCCCATGGTACCTTTTGTAGCAATAGGGTGAAAATCCTAGTGTCTTGGACAACTTCCAAATAGTGTAATCACATTTCCCCACTTGCCTAATATTTCCTCTGCTATTCCAACTAGATTGAATTCTCTCTCTTTCTCTCCCAGAATATTGTCATTTGATACTTTCTATTACTAAAGACAGTATTTGCCATGTCAGTATAGGTGGGTTGTATGTTTGATGGTGAGGTAAGTAATGACTTCATACATCACTTGTAAATTGGAATATAAAATTTTTAGCATCTCTTCATCTGAAAGGTCTTATCAAAAAACAAAACTAGTTTTATTCATACTTTAATATCATCATTATTTCTAGAGTATGAGGCAAGCTGGGTAATGAATCTATTAATGCTTTAGAAATAATTCTTGAATTTTGGATTAATTAGAACATGAAAATAAATGAACATCTTTCTAAATCATCATTCTAAAGTGGTGTGTGTGTGTGTGTGTGTGTGTGTGTGTGTGTGTGTGTGCCCCTCCTGAGGGAGAGACAGAGTATACCTATAGAGAAATTCCTCCTGGATTTCAGTGTAAATGGCTGAAAAAATTATTGTAGGTTTTCAAAGCAAATTTAAAGTTTGTCATCATCAATGGGATTATGATGCCTTTCTGCTATGGATTATTAGATATTAGTTGGAGATGACCATGATATGAGCTAAAATGATGTTGCAATGAAATGAAGATGGTTTCTGCACCTGTCAGTTGGAAGTCATCACCTGTTCCACTGTGACAGTTGGCCTGGTCATCATCACATTCATCCACTGGATTCCCATTAGGAGTGGTTGGTCCAGCTGTAGGTGCTGAAATAAGACCCAAGGGTTATGATCCAACATGACTAAAATGTGTCCTCCAGCCTACAACAGTTAGACTTGCCAACATCTGGGAAGAAAACTCTTGTCTGTGGTGATTAAGGTAAGACACATTATCTTGTTTTTTCTTTTCAGTGCTTTCTCTGAAGGCATCATGGAATACTGAGTTTGAGTGTCTGATCTATGCTTGTACTGAGTTAGCAAACCTGAATTTGATCAATTATATTCTCTATAGACATCTCCTTATTGCAGAGGTCTTCAGTTCTCACTAGCTATTCATACCTAGGAATTGAGAACATCAATGAGACATATTTTGACTGATTTTTTTTTCCCTTTTAATTTTTGAGGTACTGGAGAAACCTACTTGTCATGACTCCATTCTCATAATTAACATTTTATAAATTTATTCAAATCTCAGCATAATTTTCCTTTTCTCAAATGACTTCCCCATACTCCTACTTAACTCTATTTTTTTCCTAAAAAGTTTATTAAGTTTCCCCCCAAGAAAACCTTTGCAAATACTTGGTAATACACAATCTTTCTGTTTGGAGTAGGTGTGTGAGAGGTATCTTGGCATCATTTTTTTTTGTTAATTTCTATAGAATTGCATCCCAAGGTTGGTAGGTATCCCTATATCTTTGAGTTTGCAGTTGAAAGGTAGCTAACATTAATAAAAAATTCCTTTAAATTTAGTTCAGCACATTTTTCCCCAGCCTGTTATTCATTTTTTCAGTCTGTTTAATATTTTACAGTTTTCAGTATTACATTTCACTTTACAAGACTTGAGATAGTGTACATTTCCATTGAAGTTTGAAAGCCAGACAAGCTGTAGCCAAGGGGGGTGGGGAGGGGATCTGTTCACTCACAGCTTCTGGCCAGTGGAAATGTTCTGGTAACTGCTGCCTTCCCAATAAAAATCTGACACTATTTGTTATTGTGATTAAGTGCTCTGCAGAATTATGACAAATGTAGCTAAGCTCCAGCTTCCTCCAATCTTCAAACATACACATCAACAATTCGTTCACTCAACATTCAACCAACATTTACGGAGCTCTCATTATGTGCAAGGCACTATGCTAGGAACTCAGGGGGATGGGAAGATGAGAAGGCCTGGTTCCTATCCACAGGAAAGGATAAAATGCTGATAATGCATGCACTATTTACTGCTTCACTTCTGATTTCACAATAGGCATGCTCATACCACTCCATGCTCTTCCCTGGGGTATCATTGAGTCAATATAATCAACACAGGCAAGCCCGAGATAGTTCCAGATTTCCATAATACTGTCCTACTGTGTTAGAACTGCCACCATTAAGTACTTTAAACTCTCTTTATCCCTCTTCCCAGCTCAATATCCCTGCTCTCATGAATGCTTATAGGGGGTGTGGTTCCAAGTCTGATAGGAGAGGAACTCTCTTGATTGTTTCAAGACCTCACTGGGCAAGATGGAAGATAAAACAAATCCCTGACTAAATGCTGTCATGGACCAGTCTCTTCTTGTTCCTTTTGCATCAATTTGATTTTCTCCCAAAGATTTAAGTCCTTCAGGGTTAGGGCCAAAGTTTACATTACCATTCTATCCTTTGCATTAATAGCACAGAGCTGGTGCTCAGCAAATACTTGTGGACTGATTTACAAGAAACTAAATCTCCTAATTTTTATGGGATTCAATTAAATTGAATAAACATTTAGTGAATTGGGTTTGAATTGACATGGACAAGATTTGGTCTCTCTAGGTCTCAGTTCCTTTGTCTGTAAAATGAGGAAGGTGAACTAAGTATTCTCTAGGGTCAAGGACAGAGTCTGATAAGTCTTAGACAAACCTAAGAGTCTGATTCTAAGTCCAACTATGTGTAAAATAGTTATGCATTACGATGAGATAAATACAATCTCTGCCCACAAAAAGCTTACAGTCTAATGGGGGGGGCTATGACATGTACTAAAATAGTTTTGCTAAAAGGAAGAAGGAAACATGCAAAGAAGATATCTAGATACAGAGTTATGAGACACTTGAGCAGGGGAATATTACCTCCACTGATGGCAGGGGCAGCATGGAGGGAAGAGGTGTTGTTCATCCTTTGTTCTTGAAGAGGACCAATGACATCAGGAGGGTGATGTCCTGACTTGTAAGTGAATTGGATTTAAGTGAGGCAGAGTTGTGCAAAGATATCAGCCTCACTCTCTCCTCCAGGGTCATCTGAGTCCAGTGGCATGACATAGGTCAGGACAACTGGCAATGGCCCTGAATACAGTGGGAGACTTTGGCCCTTTTAAGCTAAGGTCTTTCCCAGGTATCAGTATGTCTGAGGCAACACCCATTCAGTGATTAAAGGCTAGGTAAGAAGTGAGGCAAACCATGGCCTAATCTGCCTTCACAAGAGAATCAATCTGGGAGTTGAAGACCCTCAGAAAAGAAGAAGGTAGGTATGGGGGAAGGATTTATGTGCTAACAACTTTGATTTTACTTCCTTATCCCTCTCTTTCTCTGTTAGCTATATGTGTACAATATCTATGTGTGCATATATAAGTATGTAAGTATAAATATTTATGTATATATGTGTACATATAGATATTATATACACATTCAGATGATATATATATGTGTGTATATATGTATTTCATAGGACTACAGATTCATAGAAAGAACCTTAGAAGGTCATTTATTTCAACTCCTGCATTTTGTAGATGAGGGAACTGAGGCTCTAAAGTGACTTCCTCCGTCTTGTGAGTTTTTAGAACTCTGACAGCAAATCACATGACCAACATGCTCTGTCTACTTCACTGGGCTTCATGCTGGAAAGTAGCCACTCAGTTCAATCTTTCCATCCACTGCATTCACCCCACTTGCCACATCAGCTTTCCTTTCCAGAATCAGGGATAAAGAGTTACATCACAGCAACAGAACCTCTTATCCTGGACTGTATTCCTCATCACTTTGGGTGAACGAGTCTGCCCTCAGTCCAATTTGTCTGTTCCTGGAATATTCTCAAACTTACAAAACCTGTATCCTAGCTGAAATCCCTTAGACATGGTTAACTGAGATCTGTGTTGAGAGCATTAAGATACTACAGTGGCCTGGGGTGATGCTATGAATATAGAAACATGCTACAATGTTAAGAAGGTAGATAATGGGCTGGTTTTAAATAAATCCATAGAAAAGTTGCTATGAATTATTCAGAAGTAGTGAATTGATTGAACGAAGCGCATGTATATTTTTATGGTGTTTAATTTGCCCAGGAATGTAATTAGATTTGATTAGCTCAAGACCCAAATACTTTTGAAAACCAAAAGAAAGAGGTATTTTTTTAAAAGGCATTCCTCAGGAATAGTATGAGTGTAGGTTTAATAGTTTAATGTCTGGTTACTGACGTGTTGGCACTACCAACAATAAACAGAAATGCTAGCAAGAGCCTTTCTCCTCAGTTAAGCTTTTGAGTTTATGTAATTGGTCAGTCTTCAGGTTACTCTGTGGTTGGACTGTGCATGGGTATAAAGTCATAGGGTAGCTGAAATGGACCAAACCAACACTTATACAGCAAGTAACCATCATTCTACTTTGCAGCATTTTCATCACAGACCACTGTATTTTTTTTTTTAGTAAAAATGTGATCAGATGCTATCACATAGACATTATTTTAACTTTGCTTGGCCCTGCTCTCCTTCCCAAATGATAATAATGATAACTCAGATATACACACAGCATTGTTATAAAGATGCAAAGTGCCTTCACATGTATTTCTCCATGAGAAACCACAGAAACTCAGAGTTGGAAAAGACCCGAGAGGTTACTGTGCTTCACCAAGATTTCCTTTGACAATATTCCTAATTGTTGTTCTTTCACCAATAATTCATTGACCAACCCTAATTTAGGCTCTATGTGAAGACTTCCAGTGACAAGAAAACCCACTACCTCCTAAGACATCTCACTTCTGGATAGCACTAATTATCATGGAATTCTCTTTGATGTTGAGTTAAAATATGTTTCTGTGTAATTTCTATCCATTGTCCTTAGTTCTCTTTTCTGGGGAAAGACAGAACAAGTCTAATCCTTCTTCCAAGTGACAGTCCTTCAAATACCAAAGACTGCTAACATGGATCTCCTAAGTATGCTCTTCTCTAGGCTAACCATCTCCATTATCTTCAATCAATCCTCGTGTGTTACAGATTCCATTTCCCCTCACTGTCATTGCTATTCTGGTTATGCTTTTCTGGACACCCTCCAACTAGCCAATGCTCTTCCTAAACAGTGATACAGTATTCCTTAAATAATACAACTAGAGCAGAGTACACATTTAAATCACCTACCTCCTTCTGAACATCTTGCTTCTGTTAATGCAGCTCAAGATTACTTGTTAGCATTTTTGATTGCCCGGTCACACTATGGACTTATGCTGAGCTCACAGTCCACTGTGACTTTTCCAAATTAAATAATCATATTCGAAATATCTCACTACATAGGCATTAGACTGTAAGCTCCTTGAGAGCAACATATCATATAAATAGGACTTGGTGTCTTCAAGACAGTGCCTTGTACATGAGACTCCTATTTACTAATTTGTTTTGCTCTGACAATAGGAAAGTCATTCTATTATCAATCAATCTACAAACATTTGTTAAGTACATATTATGTGTCAGGTACTATGCTAAGCTATGGTACTATGACATTCCTTTTTAAAAAAATTAAATTTTATTTTCAAATAACCTGTACCTTTTTTCCTTTCCACCTTCCTTCCTCCTCCCTCAATGAGAAAGTAAGAAATATAAAACCCTGTTACAAATATGTATTGTTAAAAAAAAACAAATTTCCACATTGGCCATGTCCAAAAAATGTCTCAATCTGTAATCTGAATCCAACATCTCTCTTTCAGGATATGGGCAGCATGTTTCATTGTGACTTCTCTGGACTTGAAGATGATCATTGTGTGACTCAGAGTTCTCAAGTTTTTCAAAGTTGTTTGTCTTTATGATATTGTTGTTAATATATAGATTATGGTCACGGTTCTGCTCACTTCATTCTGCATCAGTTCATATAAATCTTTCCAGTTTTTTCTGAGACTATCTTTGAAGTCTTCTTTCTTTTTTTTTTTTGTGGAACCATCAGGTAATTTATGGCACAGATGGATATGACATAGACATGAAATATTTGAAAAACAGTGGGGACTCTAGATCTGAAAAAGGCCTAACAATAAAACTTAATATCCACTTTATGGGGGATGGGGGTGAGGAAAGTATTTCTGAACACTAAATGGGTAAAGATTACTGAGAGAAAAATATGTTTGCAAAAGGCAGGTAACCACAATACACCAGAGATTATTAAGGGAAAATCCCTTCCTCTTAAGTAATTCCATTGTTATAATTATAATGTTATAATTGTATATAATTCTGACAGTCTTCTAGTGGATGAGTGGCCTTCCCAGACCTTTGTACAGAAATGGCTATCGCAGCAACATGGTAGCACCATCATTCCTTGATGAGAAAAGGTGGTGCTCAGTGTAAGCACCAGTGGGAAAACACAAACATGAAAAGGAAAAAACAAACCAACCAACTAGAACTGTCTCTGAAAAATGTAATTAATTACCTTCCACTTCACAACCCAGCAGCTCCATTCTTAGCCCTAATCCTCCATGAGTGGCTCTCTCGGGGTAGATCCTGATGAATCGGGTGGATAGAGGAGGAAAAGTTCGAAGCTCAGGTGTATCATAGTTGTTGTTACCCTCAAAAGACTGTGAAGTGTGAAAAAGAGGATTTGTTAAGACAGTACTCTCTATTAGCAAAGAACATGCCTGCCTGCCCCCTCCCCAATCCCCTTCCATCCTAGGTCTCTGTTACATGGGCTAAAAAGTAGGCCATATTGTCTCACTGAATATAGAGATGGCATTTCTTAAATGAAGAGGGAGCAAAGGGGTAGTTAAACCTTTGCTGAAAAGTGATATTATTTTCTAGAAACAGTAGTCTTCAATGAAGTTATGTTGGAAGCTAAGGATTTAATGCGGCATGTTTTTAAATGATTCTTTGATGTGTGGTTTGGTGAGGTAACATTTTTACCACTTCCTGAAGGAGGCAAAGTGTGTGTGTGTGTGTGTGTGTGTGTGTGTGTGTGTGAAGTCAAATGAGAATAAGAACTTGCCACTTTTACAAGCTTATCATGAATACACAATTCAACTAAATATGGCTGTTTGATTCTCCCAAAATGAGTGAGGTCTCAGTCTGACAAAATCTAGTCTTCTCAAAGAGATGGAAATTACATTGCAGGAGTTGGAACTGGTCAATTTTACCTAATGAAATTGCTATTTATTCAAGAACTGCCTACCCATTGAAATGGGTATTTATTTAAGAAATGCCTACCCACTTCAGACATTTGAAGATAAAAGATTTCCTCATCTCAGGGAAAGTAGCAAGTGACCCAACTGGCAATATTTTCAAATTCATGTTATGAAGAAAGGCTAAATCACAACATGAATCTGAATTTCCTTTGAAGTCGGTTCCTAACAACTGGATATATTTTCCTTGACAAATAATGGATTGGGACAGACATCCTCTCTATTCCTGAGTCAGCACCTTCTTTACCCTATTCTTGCTGGACAGCAAGGGGAAATTAGAATAAAATGTTTTTAAACTAGAAGGGACTTTTAGCTTAACCTCTTTGTTTTTTACCAGTGTGGGAAATGAGGACCAAAGATATCAACCGATTCATAAGATCATATCATAAGTTAATCTCATCAAGAATAAAATTCTTGAGTTTTCATCTGATTTGAAGGTACCAAATGCTATTGATCAGAATGCAGTGATCTTCAGTCCAAAAGCCACCATGTACAGCTGTACATTTTTAAAGGATGGCTTTTGATTTGGTCAGTAAACTACCACTCCATTACTAGGATAGCGTACAGTGTCACCATATCATGCTAAGTCTTAATGATCACACTAAGAAATTATAAGTAAAATGAAGCTACTGGCCATCTGGTGGGGGAGGGCATGGTCTGAGTGTAAAGAGGAACTTCACCATACAAGTCACAAAGAAAGGTAGCTGTCAGTTCCAATAACAACTAGCCATCTCCATACCATGCTGCCTCCACTCTGGCCAGCAACTTTACCTCTTCCTCCCAAGAATCTTGCCCTCAAAAGCATCCTAGTTTCTGATGGGTAAGCTTTCACCCGATCTTTCCCAGAATTAGGCTTCCTCCTCCGTATCTTCCTACCATGCTGCCATGCATGTGTGCTTTGCCCATCTCCCATCCCTCTAGTTCTCCCTTGTGTGTTGTTTCTCCCCATTAAAATGTAAGCTTCTCAAGGGCAAGGGCTATTTTCCTTACTTGTATCTGTATCGCGAGCCCTTATCACAGTGGACACATAGCATTTAATCGTGCTCCGTCTGCCTATATGTCTGCTTGGCACATAGTAGGCATTTAGTAAATGCTCTGTCTGTCTGCCTGTCTATACGAGGAGGTAGGCTACATATTCAGAAAGGCATTACTCGGCAAAGAGAAGCTACCAGAAATTTAACAAAATTCTGGGCATCCTCTAAGTTTCCCATCACTTAAAAAAAAGTGGACATGGTATTAATGGACCTGTATTTCTCAGACAGAACTGAGAAACTCCCTGGTTTTTAACTCTCACTGTTATTAGGGTCTAATTAATTTGTTGTCAGTAAGGCATTAATTATCACAAAGATTATACTATTACATAGAAATGCTTTGTATACATTAACATAACTCCAAAGATCCTGGGAACAAAGCATGTGTGGAGACGTCCATATCTACAGAATTCCAGACAGACTCTTCTCTTAATAATGGTTTAAATAGAAGCATGAAACAATGAAAACTGAACTACTAAGATATTGGTGCTGAATACAGATGAAGAGTAGAACATAAGAGGCATATGGAATCAGGATGAATCTCTGCACTTGGTGACATGGGTCTATCTGGCATTGGATTTTAAGTATGCCCTTTGAGCCAAGGGATTGATCCTTTTTTTTTTTCTTTGAAGGGGAGCCCTTCTATCTGTTAAGAAAATCTAGTTATTCTAAGGACTGTGACTTCCTGCACACATGATCATGCTTGCTGGGATTGAAATCCCTGAGAAACCACCAGCTTTATTTCAAGAACTCACAACCTCTTTTCTTCCTAACTCTTGGGCTGCTATAAGTGACATTCCAGGCAGTCCCCCCATATTTGCATAGAAAAAACTAAGGGTATTTCATTGTCCTTGTAAAAATTTAAATGAGAGGCTCCTAAACAGGAAAATTTACTGGATTTCTTTTGCCTGCTAGAAGTTTCTTTTGGTTGGGGGACATTTTAAGCATTACTGTGATAGGTGCTATATAAACAACTTAAATGTTTTTATATTTCAGGTTATTATAGGAAAATGACGTTGTCAAGCTCATGTTTAAGAAAAACAACAGATCTTAAAATGATTTTTGTTGTTGATGTTGTTAAAGATGAAAACTGTGAGTAGCCTTCCTGATGAATCCTCCTCTCAATTTGCTGTGTAGGCTGATAGCTTCAGACTTGATTACAAATGCCTGGATGAGATAACAAAGGGCCAAGAAGCATATGATGCATCGTATAAAAAGCATATGGTGATTTGTTTTTTTCTCTCTCTCTTCTAGAACTGTGGTGTTGAAGAACGTGTCAAAACAACACACACTTTATTCAGAGAGCAGCTATGTGAAGCTGTTGATTTACACCATATTCACACTTCCCAATGAAGTCACAACTCACAGGGCCATGAATAATGATTGGTTTTAAGCTATTTCCTGATGTTTATTTATTTAAAAACATTTTTGGGTGAAAATTAAAAATAAGAGCTAATAACTGACATTTATAAGTGCTTTGAAGTTTCCTAAGTGCTTTCTAAGCTTTGTCTTGATCTAGTCTCACGTAAATTCTTTGCTTGGCTATATGATCTGATATTAAAAACGTGATTTATAAAAAAACCAAAAACAAACAAAACAAAAAACTTAAGTGCTATGAGTATGATTGTCCCATTTTAGGGAACTGAGACTCCAAGAGGTTAAATGGACCTTTTAAGGTCATAGCTTTAGAGTTGAAAGGGCCTTCTGAGGTCATCTAGTCTGGCTTCCTTCTTATAGAGATGAAGAACTCAAAGAAGTGACTTGTACAAGGTCACACAAGTGGTAACAGCAGAACTGATATCTAAAACCAAGTTCTCTGACTTATCTAAGGTCACACCTCTAGCAAGTGTGCCAAGCAGGAACCGAACAGAGATTTTGCTCACTCCAAGTCTAGAAATTTATCTGTTATGTCATACTTTTGGGGAAAGGATGGGTATGAAAACAAGAGAGAGAATTAAGGAGGGAGAGGGAGAAGGAGAGGAGAGAGAGAGAGAGAGAGAGAGAGAGAGAGAGAGAGAGAGAGAGAGAACAAGAAAGGAAAGAAGGGAAGGGAAAGAAAAGGGAGAGGTGGGGAGAGACAGAGAGAGGGAGAAATATAGGGAGGAGGAGAGGCAGAGGAAGAAGGAGAAGAAACTGAGAGAGAGAGAAAGAGAGAAGGGAGAGAAAGAGAGAAAAATAGAAAGGAGATAGAGAGACAGAGAGAGGAGACGGAGAGAAAGAGAGAGAGACAGAGAGAGAGACAAAGAGAGAATAACAAAGACATTTTACAAATGAAGGATTTTTGAGGTGGGAGCAAGAGAATTTTAGAAAGTATAAACCCTGCGTAGATGGCCTGATGTATTAACTAGTCCCACATGGGAGACACAGCTTGTCTCCACAGAGCCAACACATCTGGAATGAGTGGGAGTTGCAAGCATTGCAGAGTTTATGTTTCCTGCCTCCAGCAACTTTGGCCTGCCTCACTTTATCAAACCATATTCCCACACTCATTCAGAGTTGGTGTGATGATAATGTTCCCTACAATGATCCATGATCTCTCTTTCTCTAGAGAATAGGTCATAGGCGAAGCTCGAGATAGATACTGGGGCGGGAGAAGGTTGCTGTGGGGAGGATTGAGGACCTTCTCGATTTCAAGGGACGAGATATAGCTCGCTCACTCTTGTGTTGATTTAAGAGGGGTACTACATGGAAAGAATACCACTGTATGTAATCATTCAACTGGTCTTATAAACTCAATTCTTGATTATTTGGGTGAGAATTATCTGCTTTGTGGATTGACTGTGGAAAAATAAATCTTTCTGGAAGGAAGAAGAGGCAGCAGTGTGTGTGATGGAAAGAGTCCTCTATGTCTTCAATTATTTAAAACCTTATTCTGAGAGGGGCCCATTGGCTTCACCTGACTGCCAAAGGGATCGGGGACACAATTGGGAGTCAGAAGATTTAAGTTCTGGTCCTATCTCTGTCACTAATAATTTGTGTGAACCTGGGTAAGTAACTTGAGTGCTCTGGATCTCAGTTTTCTCATGTGTAAAATGAAAGGGTCAATTTTGGTTATCTTTAAAGTCCCTAGTACCTTTTACCCCATAATTGTTTATTCCCCACCCATGCTTCTGTCCTTTAGTGCTTTCTTTAATTGTTAATAAGTTTAGGATAAGTGGTTTGTCACCCTTTTTTTTTTTTTTTTTTGTCATGGACCTCTTTGGCAGTCTGAGAAAAGTTATGGTCCCCTACTCAGAAGAATGTTTTTTTTTTAAATACTTAAAATAGGTTATAAAGGATTATAAAAGAAACCAATTATATTGAAATATAGTAATATTCATTAAAGAAACACAAGTTTGTAGGATCCCTCCACCCCTGTCCATTTTAAAAACGCTTGGTTTAGGAGATACAGACCAATTTGAATACCAGCTGAAAGCAACTTAATTGTACAGGCCCATTTATTTTTAAAATCACACAACACAGTGAAATGAATTCTGGATTACACGTAAATGTTTAATAACTGTGAAAAACATGTTCTCATGA
The DNA here is from genome assembly GCF_900497805.2 of Vombatus ursinus. Classification (NCBI taxonomy): domain Eukaryota; kingdom Metazoa; phylum Chordata; class Mammalia; order Diprotodontia; family Vombatidae; genus Vombatus; species Vombatus ursinus. The sequence continues at coordinate 9,260,737 of NW_020954639.1, read as the reverse complement.
CACATTTTTAAATTTAATCTGCAACATTCACATTGTCTACACCATTCTCTTAAATCTAGCCAATATACAAAACAATAAGTCATGCCAATTTCTGAAGCGAAAATGCTCAAATAGAAAATTTAACAATTGGCTTTCAGAAGCTGTTTAGAGCTGGCTCCAGCATTTGTCTGACTATAAATCCTTTCTATTACAGTTTCGGAGAAACGATGCATCGTATTGAATCGAGGGACTTAGGTTGGACTCCCATCTATACCTTTTATGGGCTGTGTGACCACAGGCATATCACTTAACCTCTATCCAGTCTCAACTTCTCCATCTGTAAAAATAGGATACTGATACTTACATTACTTACCTTATAGAGTCCTTGTGAGTAGAGTGCTTTGTAAACCATAGGCTGATAACAGCTTAAAGCTGCACTAAGACTTTTGGGACTCCCTGTATTTACTCTGTATCTGGTCCTTTCCTGTTTCTATGGGGGAAGCTAGGTGGTGCAATGGATAGAACTCTGGCCTTGGAGTCAGGAGGACCTGAGTTCAAATCCAGCCTCAGACACTTGACACTTACTAGCTGTGTGACCCTGGGCAAGTCACTTAACCCCAATTATCTCACAAAAAAAAAGAAAAGAAAAAAAAAAGAAAAGCATTCCTGTTTCTATGTACATATTATCTCCCTTACTCTTTGAGGGCAGGGAGAGTTTTCAATTTTCCTTTGCATCGCTAGCATTTAGCGTTGTGCTTGGTACATGGTATGCACTTAATAAATGCTTATTGATGGATTGTTGCCATCATCATCATAGACAAAAAAAAAAAAATGGAAACTTCCTATATTTTAAGAGTTTCCATACCAAGCAAGTTAATTTATATCAGGGATCCTCTAGGAGGCGATGACAATGATGAGCATTTATATGGGACTTTAAGATTTAAAAGTTTTTTATTCTTACAACCACCCTAGGAGGTAAGTGCTATTATTATCTTCATTTTACAGATGAGAAAATGGAGAAGTGAAGTGACTTGCTCAGGGTCACACGGCCAGTAAGTGTCTGAGGTCAAATTTGAACTCAAGTCTTTCTGACTCCAGGTCCAACATCATGAAGCTTACCCGGCCAACTGTCAAGCTAGCTTTTACTGCCATGTTCCCTGGCAGCGAGGTGGCGCTAGAGTGCACAGAGTTCTGGGCCTAGAGTCAGGAAGAGTTCTATCTGTTTCATAAGCATTTTATATCCACTATAGATGCACATGTCATCTCACCCATTGCGTTAGAAGCCTAGACGCTAGCACGGTGCCTGGCTCCTAGCAGGTAGCTGATAAATGCTTGTTGATTGAACAGGGCATTATGCCAACCCCCAGCCCTCTCACCTTGGTCTTCCGTTTGCTGTCATCCATAATCATTTTCCAATCGGAGCCGTTGTTACTATATCCGATCTTGAATTTTTTCATGAACACCTTGTTATCTCGGTGTTTCCCTCCCTGAATGATGATGCCCTTCACAATCTTCTCCTCACCCAGATCTATCTGGAGCCACTCATTTGTGTAGGAGTGAGGGGCAGATGGCAGTGCCCAACCCGAGCGGCTGGTGACAAGGCGGGTGTTTTCAGGCATCCAGTTTCTGTCTCCTTGATTTGAGGCTGTGATTTGTGAGTCTGAAATGAGTCCAGACACCATCCCCAACATTCCGGAGCAAGGATAATCTGTGGAATAAAAGGGAATAATTAGGCAATGTCAAATGATTTTCTGTGTAACTCCGCCATCTGAAGAAACCTAGGGCATTAGCAGAAACCTCTCCTGTTACCCCTTCCACATCGCTGGGGTTAGGAGTGTGGCACCCTCACCCGTGATCTGGAAAATCCACATGAAATTTTTTGGCCCTCCTGTCACTCCAGAGAGGAAACCTGAATTTTTTCTTTTTCTTTTATGGGGTGTTTACAGTACTACATATACATGTATTTTATGCATTTCTGAGTTTCTAAACTTTTTCTGTATTGCCTCCTGGCCTTCCCATGTCATCTTGCAGCTTCCACAAAACTCCCCCCCAAATTCCCACTGAATTTCTTATGCTGACCGGCGATATATCAAAACCACAATGAGGAAAGTCACGACGTGCAAGGGATAAGGGTAGAATGTTTTGCCTCAAATTGAAAACTAAAGTTTCTCACAAAGAACAAACTCCAACATTCCTTTCCCCTTTCATTCTTTCTTATTTACACACAAAGGCCTAAGGCACAAAATGGCAGTTTGTGCCCAGTTTGTCCAATAGCTTGTATTTTCTCTTAAACACCAGATCTCAAAGTATGGTTTGGGGATTCCTAGGCATCTGCATGGGTGATCAGGGCTGTTGGCCCAAATCAGTACTTTAGTTACAGTGTTTAAAAGAGAAATAGTGTAAAGGAGAGATAGTTAGCCTTGGAATCGAGAAGACCTTGGGTTCAAGTTTTTCCTCTGATATATACTGAGTGACCATGAACAAGTCACACTCTCTCCTGGCCCCAGGCAATTCTCATAGGCTATCAATTAATCAATTATTTATTAGATACCTCCTGTATATCAAGCTGGGACAGCCGGGAGGTGCCGTAGTGCATAGCTTACCAGGCCTGGAGTTAGGAAGACTCGTCTTCCTGAGTTCAAATCTGTCCTCAGGCACTTATAGCTGTGTGACCTTGGGCAAGTCACTTTACCCTGTTTGCCTCAGTTTTCTCATCTGTAAAATGAGCTGGAGGAAGAAATGGCAAACCATTCTAGTATCTTTGCCAAGAAAACTCCAAATGGGGTCACAAAGAGTCAGACACAACTGAAATGGCTGGGATGTCAGACACTGTGCTAAGGCCTGAGAAAAGAAAGAAGGCAAAAAACTGTCCTTGCTCTCAAGGACTTCATGGTCTAATGAAAATCATTTTGTACAAACAAGATCTATAGCAGATAAATTGGAGATAATCAATAGAGAGAAGGCAGTAGTATTAAGGAGGTTGAGGAAAGGCTTCTCATAGAAGATGGAATTTTAGTTGGTTCTTGAAGGAAGCCAGGGAAGCTGGGAGGCAGAGATAAGGAGGCCGAGTTTTGGAGGCAGGAGTACAGTGGGTGAACATGCCACGAGTCTAGAGATGGAGTATCTTGTGTGAGCGACAGTGAGGAGGTCCTAGGTGAGGAATGCCTTGCTGATCTGGACCAATGGAGGAAACTGATACACCAGGAATCCTCTCATTTCAAAGAGCACAAAGGACTAGACCCAAAAGGAAATGAGTGCAGTATCCCACTGTTGTTTCTTCCAAGATGATATGGCTCATTCACTCCCACGGTCACCATCCTTGTTCAATTTCTTATCACCTAACCCTTAGACAATTCTAATAATTTCCTAATTGGTTTCCCGGCTACCAGTCTTTTTCCTTTTCAAGCCTCTGCACAGATGCCAAAATAATCTGCCTAAAGTACTTGTTATTTCCTGGTTCCAAAAACTTCAGAGCCTCTCCCCCCCTCTGTTATTGAAAAGACCCCTCAATTTACAGTTAGCCATCCCTACTTTTCCAGTTTTTTTAATATACCTAATAATAAAAATTAACATTTATATTGTGTCTACAATGGGCCAGACACTGTGCTAAGCACTTTACAAATCTTATCTCACTTTATCCTCACTACAACCCTGGGAGGTAGGTGCTATTAATAACAATTGAGAAATCTGAGGCAAATAGAGATTAAATGACTTGCCCAGAGTCACAAGCTGTGACTTTTGTGTGAGATTGGATTTGAACTCCGGTCTTCCTAACTCCAGGCAGATCACTCTTTCCCCTGTCCCATTTTACTGCTCTCCTTCACATACTCTATAGTCCGTCCAAATCAACCCGTTACACGGTGTTGTTCATCCTTCATTTTTGAAGAGGCCAATGACATCAGGAGGGAGATGCCTTGACTTGCAAGTGAATTGGATTTAAGGGAAACAGAGCTCTGCTACTCAAACTCAGCAAGCTGCCTTCTGTCCCTATGTATTCATACAGGCCATCTCCCATGGCTGAAATGCATTTTCTTCCCATATTTTTCCCAAATTTTTATTTTCCATTAATATGCTACTTCTGTGGCACTATAAACCTGCTCTGATTATCTTATTCTCTCCTTTCTCAATTTATTTTCTATTTACTAATACATAAATTGTCTATATATTACCCTTATTATCCCTCTAATGGCATGTAAGCTTCTTAAGGGGAAGGATGTTTTGTTTTTGTCTCTATTATCTTAATGCAAAATCTCTATTCTAGTAAGCAGATGCTTAAGTGCTACTTGAATTGATTCTAGTAAAAAAAAGAATGCATAGCTGAAGTGATCTGTGGAGCACATGAATTCTGGTGGGGGAAGAGACGGGTGTCTGGATGGCTGATTCTAACTAGTTTGTTGTTGTTGTTCAGTCATTTTAGTCATGTCTGACTCTTGGTGACCCTATTTGGGGTTTTCTTGGCAAAAATACTGGAGTGGTTTGCCATTTCCTTCTCCAGCGCATTTCATGCATGAGGAAACTGAGGCAAACAGGATTAAGTGACCCTAGCCAAGTCATTCAATCCTGTTTGCCTCAGTTTCACAGAAGAAACAAATGAACAACCACAAAAATAAGGTATCTGCAAGCTTGGATAATCCTCTTGTCAATATGGCTCATACTTTATCTTCTCTGACACATTAGCTTCCCTTTTCAACTATCAAATTTATTTGAACTCAACAAACATTCCTGAAATACTTAACCATATTGCAAGGTACTGTGCTAGGCAAACAAATATGAAAGAAGATGCAGTCCCTGCCTTCAAGGATCTTCCACTCTAGAAGGAAGAGGGGATTTTATGAAGGTGATAAAGTGTGATCCAATTTCCATTCTTGGAATCAGATTCTGCTGGTCAATCAGGCTTGAAACCTTAGCATCATCTTTGGCTCCTAATTCCTCCTCCATTCCTTATATCTGTTTTGTCATCAAGTCTTGTCTTTTCTTCCTTCAAGTCTCAATTTCCCCATGAAACCTTTTCCAAAGACTCTAGCCCACACTGATCTTTCACTTCTCTACCTTCCATTTCACTTAGCACCATATTATACTGATTAGGATTTTTTTCTCAGATTGGTTTGTGTGTATATGAGTATTGCCTCCTTAGCTAGAATGTAAGCTCTGTAAGGGACTGTGTCTTTACAATTTCTTTGTGAATCTGTCGACACCTACTATAAGAGTGGATGAAGTAGATGCTTAATAAATATTGATTGATCCATTGACAATTCTCTCAAAATTAGATCTGCTATATGATCTTTTTTGGTCAAGTCTCTACCTGGAAAAGGTAATAAGTGACTTTCTGCATCTATAAAATAGGGAAAACAGTACTTACCCTGCCTACCTCATAGAGTTGTTGAGATTACAAGAGTTTATAAAGCTTAAAGCACTATGCAAATATGAGTTATGATTTTTAAAAATAGAATCAATTCTTTTTATATAAATTTTAAATTGTTTTCTTAGAAATTATCAAGAAAACCAAAATTATGATCTTTTTTTTCTAAGTGAATTGCATGCATTCAAAATGCATTCTGACTAATCTCAGGTTACCAGACAGCCAAGAATTCTTAGATATTATCAGAATTAGTTACAATTAAATTCATTTACAACCAAAGACATGTCATTTCCTCAATTGAAACCTTATTTTAAGATTTAATTTTCTTTATAATTTAGTAATAAATATTTGTTCCTTCAGGGTAGGATTTGGAACCCCAAGACTTAAACCTGATGATGATTTAAATAAATAAATGCATACATAAGTAAATGAATGAATGAATAATAAATTGGCATACATCCATCACCAAATGAACATGAAACAGCAGTGTTAAAAATAGAAGTTACATTTTTGGCCAATGTGGTCACACCTGCTTGACTCAAAATCAGCCTTCTACAATGGCAATGTTTAACTAGTAATGGGGATCAGATGTTGCCATTTGGAGAAAAAAAAATGTAATTAACTTGAATGTTGTAAGGAGAGCAAAGCTTCAACCAGACACGTAGCTAATGGTGCAGAGCCTCCACTCAGACCACAGATCCATAGCCTACAGCCAAGCTGTTATCAATTTTGTTTGCATGTCTCCTTCCAATAATAACTAAGAGCACCCTGAAGATATTCCTTTAACCAAAAAAGTATTTGGCTCATTTTTATACTGTGACTGTGAGCAAATTTACATTTATAACTCAAGATGGGGCCCCAGATGAACATATACTTTGATAATTTGAGGAATCATCCCACAAAACAATGACTCCCAATTCAAATTCATCTTGTAAAGTATACAAATAATCATTAGGATTAACATCATAACTTATCACTTGGCTCTGTCCCCACCCCAACTCTGTGAGAGAGGCAGTGTAGACATTCTTTCATCTAAGAGATGAAGAAACTGAAAACGAGAGAGGTCGCAGGATCTTATGTTAAGAGTTGGAAGATGTACTGGACATCCTTGAATTTTATGGATTTGGAAGCGGAGACTCAGAGAGACTGTGATCCCTTCATTCACAATCATGTAGCCAGTATGGATTGAAGCTGAGACTTGAATCCAGAATTTCTGATGATTCCAAGACATAGAAAGACAGGCGGATAAGAAGGGATAGCTCCATGACATTTTAAATTCTTTTCCATTCAAAACAGTAAACTTTCTGGTTTTTTTTTTTTTTTTGGTTCAGACCTGTGATTTCATTGATATAGGAAATTCCCCATGACAAAATACCAATGAAGATCTGGAACTGTCAGTTAAGCAATTTATGTTTTTAGAGAATTGCTGGGGAGAACAGAGATTAAATTGATTTGCCCAGGGTTAACAGCTATTTTGAATCAGAGACAGAATTTAACCCTGGTCTTTCAGTCAGAGGCTGGCTCTCTATATACAGTATGCCATTGTGCCCCTTTCTCTAGCTCTGTCTCTGTCTCTCTGTCTGTCTCTGTCTCTCCCCCAGAATTGTTAGGGGATAAGTGTTCTTATTAATAAAGTATTTTGGTAAATAGAGAATAAAAAGATTGTAACCTGTTCAACTGGATAACATAATTTAATCTTTCTTTTATGATTCCAAAGATCCTTCAAGATATTGTGTTTGAGGGAAAGCATCAGTTATAACATAACCATGTGGATGTTTGAGAATTCTGGCTAATAGGAATTTTAGTAAAAAATTGCTAAAACTTTTGCTTTTTTATTTTTATAAAATTTTTTACTTTTTATTTTTTATCAATGTCTGATCATTATATCTGTGTATGCCCTATAAAACGGTTATTTCCTTTCAACATCATTCCCCAGAATTCTATGTTCTCCATAAATAAATAAGTAAATAAACAAATAATAAATTAGCAAGCATTTATAAAAGTATTTGCCAGGTGTGTGTGAAACAACAGTGTTAAAAATAGAAGTTACATTTTTGGCCATTGTGGTTGCACCTGCTTGACTTAAAACCAGACTTTACAATGGCAATGGTTAGCTGGTAATGGGGACCAGATGTTGCCATTTGGAGGACCTCCTACCCCCACCAGTAATTAACTGGAACAGGTGATTCTGCTTATAATAATATTTTATAAACTATCATCTACATAGAATGAGATGAATTGTTCCAGTGTTAGAGGTAGGAGTGTCCAGGATCCTTATCTGGGGGTTGAAGAAGCTGAGACTTGGAAAGGTAGAGTAACCAAACTATGGTCACACATATGGAATCTCTACATCTAGTCCACGTTCTTTCTTCTGTGCCAGACTCTCCCTCCTCTCCCTCCTTTCCTTCCTTCTGTCTCTTCTTCCTTCCTTCTCTTCTTTCTTTCTTCCTTCCTTTTTTCCTTCTTTCCTCTCTTCTTTCTTTTCCTCCCTACCCTTTTTTCCTTTCTCCCTCCTTCTTTTCTTCCTTTTTTCTCTTCCTCCATCCTTTTCTTTCTTCTTTCTCTCTCTCCCTCTTTTTCTTCCTTCTTTCCCTTCCTCCTTCCCTTCTACCCTCCCTCCCTTCTTCCTTCCATCCTTCCATTCCTCCTTCCTCCCTCATTCCCTTCCTCTCCTGTCTCTCTTCACTTTCAGAGTCCTTTGGCATTTATCAAATGGGACTGCCTCAAGGAGAAAAACAATCAGTGTGGTAAGAAAAAAAAAACACATCATTTTTCAAGCGCCTATACTGTAAGCAAGTATAATTTCCTTCTCAGGTCTTAACATGGTTATTTATTTCATGGAAAATAGCTGATTATTTTCTTTTCATTTATTCCACTGAATCTAACAATATCAATTTTCAAAATGTTGGTTTTAAAGAGTATATATATGTATATATATCTCAAAATAACAGGGCTGGAATTTATGGTAATGAAAAACAAATCCCTGAAAACATGCAGATAAAATGATAACAGTTTTTAAACTTTCCAAGTCTTCTGCCCTTAAAAAATGGATATGTTAGAGGAGGTGATATTTACAGTCCTCTCCTGTTCTGACATTTTCTATAGGGCCTGCACTTATTTGAGGTCAGAGATCCTAAATAAATTCTTCACAGAATCTGAATCTCCAGGCACCCAAAGTCCTGGTCAGGGATGGGACGTGGGGGGAGCTTCCTATGGCCCAGAGGTTGGAAAGCATAGGTTGCCTCATGTCTTGGCCCCTTCAGAAGAGGCTTCGAAGCTAGTCCCTCAGATTCTCTAGGAAGAGCAAGTTACCTAGACCAAGGGTGGGAAACCTGAGGCCTTGAGGCTACATGTGACCTTCTAGGTCCTCAAGTGAGGCCCTTTGAATCCAACTTGGATGCAGTCAAAGGGCCGCACTTGAGGACCTACAGGTTCATATGTGCGCCTTGAGACCACAGGTTCCCCCACCCCTGACTAGACTCATAGCCTCCATTGTCCCATCTCCCACTCATTTCTCAATCATTTACAATGTGGCTTCTGGACAGTGCCATTTTCTTTTTTAGGTCAGCTTTGTCAATCTGATGGATATGAGGTGGGAAATGAGGATGTGACACTGACCTCTCCTCCAAGGTTACCAATGATACCTTAACTGTTAAGTACAATATTTTTTGTTTTTGTTTTTTCCTTAGTTCTCTGGCAACTTAATCTTTCTACAGTTTTTGACACTGTTTAAAACCTCCCTTTCCCTTGGTTTCTGTGACACTGCTCTATTTCTTTTCCTACCCTCTCAACCACTCTTCCTTATTCTCTTTTGCTGGATCATCATTGATCTTCTGTCCTCTAATCAAGGACGTTCCCTAAGGTTCTGCCTTGAATTTTCTTTTGCTTTCTCTCTAGAATCTCGGCAATTCCTATAAGTTTAATGATCATCTTCCTACAAATGATGCCCAAATTTGTGTGTGTGTGTGTGTTCATGTACCACCCCAACCTTTCTCCTGAGCTTCAGTCATTAGCTGCTTACTGGACATCTTTATGTAGCCCTCTCAAACTCAGTATGTCCCAAACAAAACTTATTATCTTCCTGTCTGAACCCAACCATCCTTCATCTCTATTCCTGTTGGTGATACTACTATCCTAATAATCACTCAGTTTTGAAATATCAAATATCGTGGACTTGGAGTCAGGAAGACTTGACTTAAAATTCTCAGACACTTACTAGCTGTGTGACTCTGGACTAAGTCATTTCATCTCTGTCTGCCTCAGTTTCTTCATCTGTAAAATGGGGATAAAAAGAGCACCTACCTCCCCGGGTTGTTTTGAGGATCACATGAGGCAATATTTGTAAGGCACTTGGCAAATCTTAAAGCAGTAAATAAATGCTAGCTATTTCAGAGTTAACTTTGACTCTCTAATCCCACCTCGTAGCATTTCCCTTCCCAGCTTAGAACCACTAAGTTGCTAACTTTTGTCTCACATCCTTCTCTATCAGCATGTCCCACATCTTTCTCATTTTCTCTACTAACATGGCTATTTCTAAGCACGCCAGTCCTTCATCACCTCTTACTTGGAATGTTGTAATATTGTTTTTCATTGGTTTTCCTGATTCTAATCTCTTCCTTCTCCAATTCATCAGTTAAACCGTTGTAAAATTAACATTACTAAAACACATGTCTGATCATATCACTTTCCTACTCAAAAATCTCCATTGGTTTCCTGTTGCCCCCAGCATCAAATAGCCTGTCAGTTAAAGTCCTACACGGTCTGGCTCTCATCTACCTTTCTAAACATTTGTCATAGTCCTCTGGTGTGTTGGTCTCTGGTCTTTGATATATTACATCTCATCTCTCACCTCCAGGCCACTGTACAGACTGTGCCCCTCAACCTGGAATGTACTCCCACCTCTATCTACCTCTCAGAATGCCTGGCTTCTTTCAAAGCTTAAGTAAGGTGTCTCCTCCTACTTCAAGTTTTTTCCTTTGTCTTTCCAGTTCCTAAGTCCATCTCTTCCTCAAATTAGGTGGCATTTTTTGGTTTTATTTTTCCCTCAATAGAACATAGTTTCTTTGATATGTGACTTTTTGTGTCTTTGTGTCCTCATCACCTAATTCAGTGGCTTTCACATAGAAAGTACAGGGGCAGCTGGGTGTCGCAATGGTTAGAATACTGGAGGGCCTGGAATCAGGAAGACAGGAGTTCAGATCTGTGGTGTTTCAGGTGGCCTCAGATACTTACTAGCTGTGTGACCATGGGCAAGTCATTAACCTCTGTTTGCCTTAGTTTCCTCCTCTGTAAAATGAGGGTGATAATAATACCCACCTACCAGGATTGTTGTAAGGATCAAATATTTGTAAAGTGCTTAGCACAGTGCCTGGCACATAATGGACACTATATAAATGTTTATTCCCTTCCCTTCCTTTAGCCCCACCTAAAACATGTTTGTTGAAGTAAATTGAAAAAAAAAAGTATTCACTATTCATTAGATGGGGGTATATTAATTTGTTGATTTCTTTTAATATATTAACCATGAAATATTATTTATTTTCACGTGTGTAAATGAAATTTAATCTCTAAAAATCTCTGACTTAACAGACTTTGCAAAGCTAAACCATATAGGCAAAGTATTTAGAGTTGGAAGGGACCTGAAAGATCTAGTGTAATCCCCTAATTTTTCAGGTGAAGAAACTGAGGCCCAGAGAATTTAATTGTCTAGACCAGGGGTGGGGAATTTGTGGCCTCGAGGCCACATGTGGCCTTCTAGGTCCTCAAGTGTAACCCTTTGACTGAATGCAAACTTCACAGAACCAATCCCTTTAATAAAAGGATTTGTCCTGTAAAACTTGGACTCAGTCAAAAGGCCACACCCAAGGTCCTTGAAGGTCACATGTGTCCTGGAGACCTCAGGTTCCCCACCCTGGTCTAGACCAAGGTCACACAGTTAGTAGCAGAAGAGTTAACATAATATGATCTTCAAAAGAAACCATTTAAATAAATACATGATATGATATCTATAAATTAACATTTAACAACTGTATAGGATGTAAATATAAAATAAACGTAGACTTACTTTCTCCCCCAAATCCAAATTTCCCCAAATGGAAAACAACATTCAGCATTTTAGCTTACCTGTTATCTTGCAGCCATAAACCTCAAATCTCATCGATATACCAGTTTCCCAAGTTACTGGCTTGATTCGGACAAAACGTGTTATAAAGGGCTTGGGGAAAACCCCATACACAACATCTGTGGGGTTGGTGTTCCCCTGGAAGATCTATGTCAAGAAAGAGAAGGATTCTTTAAGCCCATTATATCTTTAAAGAAAAAGAAGATTTTTCAGAAAATCATTTACAATACCAGCATTTTTTCAGTAAAGAATGAGGCAGCTTCAATAACTTGCCATGTCTTGTCCACAAACCTCAGAAATAACCCATGTCTAACATGGTATATTATGCTAATCATCTATTTGCCTTTCTATGGGTCTGGAGGAAGCCAAGGCTAGAGAAAGACAAGCATTGTTGCAAAAATAACTTTTGGTAAAGGATGTATAACATTATTTATAAATGGTGAAACTATTTACCATAAGTGCCTGCAGAATGCTATAGGAATTCTCCATGGGAATTCATACTATTTTATTTTCCCAGAGATACAAAGAAGAGAAGCTTCCCATCTGTCTGTTAGTCATAGGTAAAGGCATCATGCTGTTTAGAATTTAATGGCGCTGCTAGCCTCATTTATTGTGCCAAGACAAACTGGCATCATAATGCATTGAACAGAGTGATAAATGTGGAGTCATAGGACCAACATCTCATACCATATATTACATGAAGCTCCAAATGGATATACAACCTACATATTAAAGGTCCAATCACAAAACAATTAGGAGAGAATGGAAAGAGGTATCTTGAACAGCGATGGCTAGGTGGAAAATTCTTAACTAAATAATAAATTCTTAACTGAGCAGGAAGATAGAATAGACAAATTTGCTTACAGAAAATTGAAAAGCTTTTGAATAAACAAAATCAGTACAACCGGAATGAGAAGAAAAGAAGCTAATCAGGAGAATCTTCATAGAAAATATCTCTGATAAAGCTCTGATTTTTAAGATAAATAGGGAATTGATACCGTTGTATAAGAACAAAAATCATTCCCAGTAGGTCAGCGGTTCAAAGAATACAAACAAGCAGTTTCCAAAAGAAGAAATTCTGGCTATCAGTAAATATATGAAAAAAAAATTTTCTGAATCACTGATAATAAGAGAAAGGCAAATTAAAGCAACTCTGAATTTTCATCTCACCTCCATAGATTGAAAAAGGTGAACATATTGAAAAAATATTGGAAGGGTAGTGGGAATGCAGGTATTCTAATGTACAGTTGTTGGAGCTGTGTACTAGTTCAATTATTCTGGAAAGCAGTCATATTTTTTAAAAAATCATTACACTGTACATATCCTTTGACTCAGGGGTACAAAAGTATTTATAGCAGCATTTTTTGAAATAGCAAAGAACTAGAAGGAAAATGGGTGCCCCAAAATTGGGGAATGACAGAAGAAATTATGACATAGGAATGTAATATGATATTATCATGTCTACTGTGTGCCTAGCCCTATGCCTCAATTCCCCCTGTTGTTTGTGCAGCTATAGCTGTGTCCCTGAGTAGTGGCACCATCACTCAGTGTAGGGATAGGGACCCCATCCCTCAGCCTTCTCCATACAGTGCAGGTAGACTGTGGTTTCCCAAGACCTTTCTCTTCCCTCCTAGGTCCAAGGGCATCAGGCTTGTGTTTTCATCAGGCTCATTTCCCTCCCTAGTCTCTTGGTTTTAGGGACTGGTGCATTAATTGAAGATAGTCAAAACTCGAAGAAGTATGTTATCCAGATCCTTCTCAGGAGACAATTTAATATAAAAATTTATTACAGCCCATGAGAGCTTTTCAGGTTCTGTCCTGCTTCTTAGACATCACTGAGAAGTTATCTATGAAAGAGCCTTTTTGTGTGACAAGGAGTTATGGATTGTCACAGCTTAAAAGATCTAAAAGGAGCATTAGTCATAATCTCTACATGTACAAGGGCAAACTATTTGCTCCAAGGAATCATAGCAGCATGAACTTAGGGCTGGAATGGATCCTAGAGGTTATCTAATCCAACCTTTTCATTTTAGAGATAAGGAAACAGAACCCCAGAGTGGCTAAGTCACTTGTTCTAAGTCACAAAGGTCAGAGGTGGCTGAGTCAGCATTTGAACCCAGGTATTCTGACTCCAAATCCAGTTCTCTTTCCATTGTATCAGAAACAAATCAGTCTATGAGAGGGTTGATGATAAGGGTCAGTCTGCACCTTCAATTAGTTTCAGGAAAATTTGGGCTCTTTAAAAAGGAACGGCCAAAACTTGGTTACGGCAATGGACCATACCCAACTCTACCTGAGGCTAATGGAGGAAGAGGAGGGCAGACAAGAGAGGGATTTTACCAGAGGTGTTGAAAAGGACAAAGGTAATGAAGAGGGATGTATGGAATAAGTACAGACTTGTTGTGTCTCAGCAACCTGCTTCATTAGAATCGCTATTCTGCTATCTCTGAAATCCTTTAGTTGGGCAACTCCACTAAAATGAACCTAGTACCATGAGAGCACCAATTCAAATATACCCAGTAAGCCAACTCTGTTTTATTTTGGAGTAGGAAGACACTCATTGAGGAACGGGAAGGAAGGAAATGAGAATTTTTAAAGCACTTACTATGTGCCAGGCACCGTACTAAGCTCTGGAATTACAAATACCAGTTAAAAGAAAGATAATTTAAAAAAATTGTCTTCAGACAAATGGCATAAAGTTTATGGAGAGAATTGTGTTTTAAAGACAAACCTGAGCTCAGTTACTCAGGCATGGTTCTCCTCACCCTCTATGGTTTTTGTCTTTTCGTTGTGTATCTTCTTCGTTAGCTACATCGTTTTTGTTTTGTGTTGCAATTTATAAAAAGGACTTTCTAAAGCGAGAATATTCCATTAAATCAGGAGATTCTGAACTGTTTTCTTCCTTTGCAGACCAAGTTAATTCCTTATACATTCATGGTGCCTGGAGAGAAATTGTTTCTTTCCTGTCTTCCTCATTTCCTCATAGGAAATTCTGTGTATTCCCTTGGTGTGAAAAGATGCATGCCCGACAAGGACAGTGGTTGTATAAGAGCTATATACAGTCCTGCTGCTAGCATACCACCCCTCCAAGAACAATTTTGCTAATGATACTTCAGAAGGGGCATTAAAAAAAAAAAAAGCTTTTCTCCTGCCACACATTGAGAAACCTTCTCTTCTCTGCCCTTCCAGATGTGAAAATTGCTCAGTCTGTTGGAGTTTGAAAGAGAAACAGAGTCAAGGTAGCTATTTTGGACAGCTAGATGGAGTAGTAGATAAAGAGTGCTAGATTTGGAATCAGGAAGACCTGAGTTCAAATCCTTCCCTAGACAATAACTATACAATTCTAGGCAAATCACTTAATTTCTCTGAGCCTCAGTTTCCTCATTTGTAATAGAGGTATAGTAATAGCTTTTATAGCACATAATTGTTCTGATGATCAGATGAGAGAACAAGTGCTTAGTAAATCTTAAAACATTATATAAATTCTAGCTATTATTATTATGACTATTTATTATTATTATGCCCACTCCTTACATATTCATGATTTCACAATACCTAGATTTGAGTTTCTCTATTTCTCTTCTCCTGGTGATTTATTCTGCCCCCAAGGACAAGCTCTTAATTCTTGGCAATCGATAAGTATGAGTTCCCAGAAATCTTTGGATTAGTAAATCAAGGCAAGCATAATTTCAAGTAAGCTGTTTACCCCAGAACATTTCCCAAGTCCAAATGAATTAGTGCAGAGAGCCCAAGAGACCTAGTGAGATCCTGCCTCCATCGTTGGGAGCACTAAAGGGACAGCATGTAAATTCTACACGGACCGAATGAATGACCCTCATTTCTCTTAGTTCTCATGAGAAGCAGTTAAAAACTATAAATTGGCTTGCAAGATGCACTGGCTAGATAAAAAGTTTTCTTAAAAGTTATTTAGTTATAGAGGATGGAGGGAGAAATCATAAAAAGGAATGAAGGAAAATGGGAAATAATATACTTCTCAAGGTTCCAAGAAAACATTATTTATCTCATATACAATCCATGCTTCGGTGGGATATTTAAAGTGACTCAAGTGTGATACTTAATCTAGTTAGTATTGACTTTTCTTGGAAGACTGAATAATTTCCATTTTGTTTCTGAAACTAGGAAAGTGAGGCATTTTGGTTTAGCTTAAGTTTCTAACTGTACTTTTCATTTGAAATCAATTAAAAGAATAAAACCAGGTCTAAGAAAAAAAGAAACGAGATGCAAATTAACCACTCAATTAAAACAAAACAAAATAAAATAAAAACCAAATCAGTTAAAGGGATGGAAGCCAAGCTTACAGTTGGTTTGTTCCCTTCTTTTATAGTGATCCAGTCTTCACCATTGGAACTAATATCCACTCGGTAAGTCTTGACATAGTACTCTTTCTTGGTTTCTTTTGATATGGCTCCCTGTGTCCCGATGGCAGAGACGAAGCGGAGAAGACCCAGGTCAACCTGTGGCAGAAAGAAAGCATAGGCTATTTCAGGATATTATGGTCAATACATAGTGATTCATAAGAAGATGAACTGAAATGAACCATATTCTCTGAGGCAGAGGTTTAGTCATATATAATGTGGGCTTATAGATCTACTAGACTGTAAGCTCCATGGGGGCAGAGTGAGCTAGCTAAACTCCTAAACACCTTAAACATTCCTTTGCATTCATAAGATCATAGGTTTCAAGCTGGAAGAGAGATAATCATTGTAAAGTACTTAGCACAGTGCCTGGCGTATACTAAGAATATATTTATTATTATTATTATTATTACTATTGTTACTATTATTATTTTTAGCCCAACTAGCCCAATCCCCTCATTTTACAGATGAGGCACAGAGATATTAAGAAAAGTAACAAGTCACACAGCTTAGTGACAATCAGAATACACTCATTAAATGGTTTAAAAAATTTTTCAATCATTCAAACCATAAGCATTTATTAAGCACCTACTGTGTGCTAGGTTCTGTACTAGACACTGAAAATACAACGGAAAAGTAAAGCAGTCCCTGCCATACAGAAGCTTATGTTCTGGGAGACAACATGTATAAATGTAAATACAAAATGGATCCAAGTTGTTGGACGGTGGGGCACAAGGGGCTACTTGTTATAGGGGGAATTTGTCCTATCTAAAATTACACCTCCCCCAAGAAGTCTATCCTGCTCCCCCTTAAGTCTAGGATCTTCCCTCTGTTGATTATTTCCATTTTATCCTGTTTATATCTTGTTTGTACACAGCTGTTTGCATGTGGACTCTCCCATTAGACTGTAAGCTCCATGAGACCAAGGACTATCTTTTGCCTTTCTTTGTATCTCCATCACTTAGCACAATGCCTGGCACACAGTAGGTGCTTAATACATTTTTACCCACTGACTGAGAAGGACAATCCCTGCCCCACTGGAGCAGTAAGAGATCTCCAAATTCTTCCTGGGGCATAGTCACAATTTTTGAAAAATCTTTCCTATTGGGGGGCGGAGCCAAGATGGCAGAAAAAGGCAGGGACTTGCCTCAGCTTTCCCAAATTTCCCCTCCAAACAACTTTAAATAAGATCTCAAAACAAATTCTCTAGTGGCAGAACCCACCTGAAACAAATTTCCAGGTCAAGACAACTTAGAAGGTTGGCAGAAAAGGTCCCTTGTACCCAGGTTAGAGTGGAGCACAGGCCAGCATAGGCCACCCCAGCACAGACCCTGCCCCAGCAAACTAGCAGCAGGCCTTGTGGGTGACTAAATTAGCTGCGGCAGGGTAGCAGTGGCAGTTTCTGGAGTTCTCAGGCCACAGATGGTCAGGGGATCTGACAGCTGGTCAGAAGGAGATTGTAGGGATCCATTTGCTGGCACTCAGGGCAGGACTCCGGGTTGCCACCCTGGGTCACAGTCCCAGGGTAAGGAGGTGCGCTAGCATGCCAGGGCTTGTGGTCCTAGGGGAGCAGGGGCCCTGGTCACAGTTGGAGGGCAGAAAAAGAGTGCTGGTGGTTGATCATAGACCAGAGAACAGAACAGTAGTAAACACACCTCTGCCTAGATCATAACACTTTGAAAAACAAAAAACTTACAGGTCCCCAGAATTATCTCTTAAAACTTTTCCTCTTTTTACATTTCTGTGTCTCAAAGAGACAGCAGCTGGGCAGAGGTAGGTGATAATGGCCACAGACGAGGGGAAGAGAAGCCTCTGGTCAATTCTACAAACAGGAACACTTCATTCTTGGTGCATAGGGGAGAATGGAGCTGAATGCCTTATAAATATATTATGAATGTCTTACAAATAGAATTATATTTTCTGACCATCTCAAAGTACATTTCAGACATCACTTTATTATAATTCATTTTACAAATGAGAAAACTAAAAGACAATGGTTCAGCTCCTGCCCTAGGTCATACATTGGACATTGGTTTGGCTGGAATGGAACAGAGGCTTTATCTAACCCAATTTCATTCTCAATCACTAGGCAGCATTTTGCTTTTTTCAAAAATGAGGTACCAGATAAAGCAATAGCAAGGCTTTGGAAGGGGTGATGAAGTAGGGGTGTGGATTTGTGCTTGGGCATGAGGCTGGGGATAAAGAGAAAGCAAAGCTTAGTTTCTTTCCATTTCCTCCATCTTTCTCCCTTCCATCTTACATAAGCCATCAACTGTGGTACCAGATTGCAAGAACTGCCTAGCTGGTGAGTTTCAGACAAAGAAGCTTCTCTTAGTAAGTGGTCTTGTCTTCCTGCCATTGACACATCTCACACTGGAGTTCTGGATCAGTCCTAAGACCTCCGTGGATTACACTTAGTGATCCATTAACTGAATGCGTAGCAGTTGTAACCAAGTGGTGACTTCACTCCAAGGGTCTGATCATTAGTAGTTAATAGTCAACATTTATGTTGGGCTTCAAGGCTTGCAAAGCACTGTACATACATTATCTCTTTTGATCCTTGCAGCCATGCTCTAGGCAGGCCATAGAGTTGGTATTATTCTCATTCCACAGAAGGGCAAACTCAAGATCCCAGAAATCCAAAGACTTGCCCACAGTCACACAGCTAATTAAGTATCAGATGAAATTAAGTTAAATTAAAACCTGAATCTCCCCTGACTCTAAACTCACTTCTCTTTCCACTACTTTGTGCTTCTATTTTTTTTTTTTTACTATTTCATGTGGAAGCTTGATGTGTTCCTCTGTCTTTGTTGTACTGTGAAAAGGACATTAGACAGAGTCGTAGAAACAGCTTTGCCACTAAGTGGTTATATGACTTTGGATGAGTCATTTACAGTTACTGAGTGCCTCCTCACTTGTAAATGAGTAAAGTGGGTTATTTCTAAGGTGCCTTTCAATTCTGATAATCAACTAGTATTGCAGTTAAATATCATCACAGATTTTGATTTAAAAATTCTGTTTCTAGTCTTAAGAAATAGGAATATTTGTAGCTATCACTTATGAGCATTTTAAGATTCACAAAAGTGTTTTACAAATTTTATCTCTAGGAGGTAGGTGCTATTATTATTCCCATTTTATAGTTGAGGAAACTGAGGCAGAGATAAGTTAAGAGATTTGTCCAAAGTCAGGAAGCTAGTCAGTGGCTGAGTCAGAATTCGAACTGAGGTCTTCATGACTCCAGGTCTAGTGCTCTATCCATTGTTCCCCTTGCTTGTCTTAATCTTAGACCAAATCAGTCAGTGGGCTGCTACAAATAAGGGAGAAGTTCAGATTTTTTTTTTTAAAGTAATAAATCTGCTTTTTTATTTTAAATGCTTTCCATTTATTTCTACACTCAATCGTTTGCAGAAACTTTAAAGAAATGAAATCCAGATTTCTGGTAAATATTTTTAAAGGGCACAAAACCTTAATTAAATATCAAAACCAGTTACGATTTATGGAACATTACAACAATACACTTACCATTGAGGAAAAACGAGAATGCCATTTTCCTTAGAAAAGCACTTCCTTCTGAATCTTGATCTCTAGCCATGATAGCATAACATCCCACTTCACAGAGCTTCAGTTAACCCCATCCAGTTCCTATTGGCCAGGAGACCTTAACTTGGGGCCTATGAATTTGTTAGTAAAAATATTTTGATAACTATGTTCCACATAATTGGTTTCCTTTTCAATCTTATCTATTTTGTGCACTTAAAAATATTATATTAAAATAATGCCTCAGGGGCAGAAATCACTGAATGAACAAACAAGTCCAGAGGACATCTGTGTTGAGGTCATAGCCTCAGCTTCAGGAACTTACACCCCATGAACAGTGTGGGGGTCAGAGGGCTGATCAGAGAAAAATTTCAGAGCCTCTGCTGGTGTTTGAATCTAGGCATAGATGTGCTGACTAGATACCATATCAGGCTGAGGCTGTGGGCAAGGAGGAGTGAGCTCATGGATGAGTGCAGTGGCTGGGCCCTGCGGCTGTGGTCACTCACAGGAGGGCAGAATCCCTGGTCTTGGTTCCAGGGCAAAGGGGTGAGTTGAAGCTTGCAGCCACAGGAGGGACTTAAGGGAGTAAGAGCTTTTGTGGTGTCAAAATTACAGACATGGCTTAGGGGCGGAAAGGAGTATCTGAGGTCAGGTCCCCAGACAGAGCTCAGAAAACAACAGCTTAAAAAACCTGAAGCCTGAGATATTATCCCCCACACCTCAAGACTAGAGCCTGACTCCTAGCACAAACTTAACAGCCAAGAAATAAGCTGCTAAAACAAACAAACAAACAAAAAACAGTAAGCGAAAGAGAAAGAACCAGACTATAGAAAGCTACTGTGGTGATTAGGAAATAAGAGGGCAAGGGGATAAAATAAGGGAGGTACTCTTAGAAGAGTGGGTAAATCAGGTAATAGGAGGGTAAGGGGAGAGGATAAAGGAGGGACTCTTCCAAGCGGTATGGATTAGGGAGGCAGTGGTTAGAAGTAAATTGGCCATCTGAGAAGGGATAGGGTAAAAAAAGAGGGAGAGAAGGATCAATAGTAAGAAAAAATAGGATGGAGAGGAATGTACAACTAGTAATTATAACTTTGAATGTGGATGGAATGAACTCATCCAAAAAATGGAAATGGATAGCAGAATGGATTAAAAATCAGAATCTGACAATATATTATTTACAAGAAATACATTTAAAAATGATACACATAGAATAAAAATAAAGGGCTAGAGCAGAATTTATTATGTTTAAGTTGATGTAAAAAAAACACAGTGGTAGCAATCATGATCTCAAACAAAGTTAAAGCTAAAATAGATGTAATTAAAAGAGATAAACAGGGAAACTACCTACATTATGATAAAAGGCACCATAGATAATGAAGTAATATCAATACTAAACCTATATGCACCAAATGCTATAGCATCCAAAATCATAAAGGAAAAGCTAAATGAATTACAAGTGGAAATAGGTAGCAAAATTAATATAATGGGGGACTTCAACCTTCCCCTCTCAGAACTAGATAAATTAAAAAAAATATTCTGAGAAGGGCTCCATAGACTTCACCAGATTGCCAAAGTGGTTAATGACACAAATAAAGATTGAGAATCCCTGCTATAGGCCACGAATATTGGAAATATCTCCATTTTATGCAATGACTTGGCAATAAAGGATGACTGAGGATTTCAAGCTCTACGTTTTTTTTTCCCT
The DNA here is from genome assembly GCF_900497805.2 of Vombatus ursinus. Classification (NCBI taxonomy): domain Eukaryota; kingdom Metazoa; phylum Chordata; class Mammalia; order Diprotodontia; family Vombatidae; genus Vombatus; species Vombatus ursinus. The sequence goes on along the minus strand of NW_020954639.1, from coordinate 9,239,660 downwards.
AGAGGTCCTTGAAATATTTAAAACAGCAAAAGTTACAAGCTCTCTCCTAAAATGAATTATCTGTTATTTGGCGCAGGCTGACTTTTATTTCAGTATCCATGTCACATACAAGTTATTTTAAAGTTATGCAGCACAAGAATTTCTCCTCACTGAGAAAGGATGGGTCTCACTTTCAATGGGAGACTATCTTTTATCTCACTCTTAAGATTTTAAAGGTGTAAAATTTCTGCTTCTTACATTTGCTCCAACTTTAGGAGAAAAAAAGAGAGCAGCTTTAGTATACAACTTATCTCTTAGGAAACCAACAACAATGAGTTTTAGAGTCTAGACTGAGCAAAAAGGAAGGAATGGGAAGAAAAAGTAGTTATTTACTGTAGCAAGCAACAAACATTAATCCATTCAATAATATTTATTAAGGGCCAAGCCAGGGGCAAAGAAGTTATTGAGTGCTGAAAGTTAGGAATTTGAGGACAGAATTGAACATGGTCCTTTGTGTATCTAGGGATAATTTTCTATAAAGTAAAATTCTTACAAGAAAGCTTAATTCTCCTCCTCACCCTTCTCCCTTCTCCCACAATCCCTGTTCCTCACACCACCCCCACCCTCCAAAAAAAAAAAAAAGGTCAAGCAATTATCCCTAGGAAAGACCTAGGCACTAGTCATTTTGGAGAAAGAAATACTTGACTGTTGGTATCCAGAAGTCAAAGCAATAGATGTCAAAAGACCCAAACATTAAGCTCCTGTAGGCACATGCTAACAGCAATGCTTCCAAAGAACATTATGTGTGTATTTTAAGTCATCAACAACAAAAAAATGTCAAGCAATCATAAAGTATAATTGACAACTCCTCTTTAAACTTTCAATCAATCCTGGTGTACTTTAAGGCTGGGTTCACCAACCAGCTACATAGCTTCTATTTACCACTTTGCAGTCCTTGGAATTTAACTTAATTTTTCTTATAACTTTACTGCTATGGGGCTCAGTAAAGAAGAAGGACAGCCTTACAGAGTGATTAGGGAGGGGCTATAAACTGTTGTACTGACTATTTGGTAGTAACTAGAGCATCACCAGCACACCAACTGCACAGCATGGCAAAATTTCAAAGTAGCATAAGGTTTTTTTTTTCCCAGCCATTCCATATCTGGTTTATGAATTCTCTAAAGTAGAGAGAGAAGACAGTAAACTTTCGTTTTAATAAGTGTTGTATCATTGGTGTCCATTTTGGAAAAATCTTTTCACCTCTAGAAGGACTGAGTTGGTTTTTTTTTTTAACATAAATTCTTATTGCTATCCTGTGTTTTATTGGTGTCATCACTTGAATTTTTCTATGTATCCCAGATACCCATCTCATGAAAGAGAGAATGTTTTTAAAAGAAAAAAAGAAAGAGGAAAAAGAGAAAACAGATCAGCAAAAACAACCAATTAAAGGGGAAAAAGTCTGGCAATATATGCAATGTTTCACACATATAGATTTCCCACTTCTGTATAGAAGTGGGAGGATGTGTCTTTATATATCTCTTCATTGGGGTCACGCATGAATATCAGTGATGAGATGCAATGCCCTATCCATCCTTTCTTACAGCTTTAATTATTGTTTACTAATAATAGCTAGCATTTATGTAGAACTTTAAGGTTTATAAGACACTTTAGATATGCTCTCTCATTTAATCTATTATTTAAGCATCTAAAAAAAACAGTTTAATGTGGCATCCTGGAGGGGAGGTAGGCTTGGAAAGCTCTATTGGTTGAGTATAAGCTGGGGCAGGGACTACTGAGTTGGACAGCCTCTGAGTACTGGGTTGGAGAAGAAATGCAGATCTTTTGTCTTGAGGACTACCCCTTGCTGCTTTCAGAGGAGGTTTGCTAGTAGAAGATTAGCCACCATATGAAAAAAATGTTTTGACTAAAGGTTATATACTTCATCAGTTAAAGAAATGCAAACAATTGATCTTTTGAAATATTGAAAAAGTGTGGTGATAGGTACCACAAAGAACACAACTTTTCGCTACCCTTATATTAGTTAATAGATTGCTACATACCTATCTCATCTAGCTATCTTTATGCCACAATAACCAGTATTTAAATAAATCAGTTTAGTTAAACTATTCATCAGTCAATCAATTACTTAACTATAGACCTATGACTAAGAGAGCCAGTTGCCTGTATTCAACATGGCTTCTCAGTCTTTGTTCTCATGGAACTCCAATTCTAAAAGGGAAGATCATTGGCACATTATGTGGGATAGCAGCTGGAAAGGGTAAAGGGATAGTCCAGTAAAGTTTTAAAGATTGCCCTATGTTCATCCTTCCTTTCAGACAATGACAGAAATTGGGCAACCCATCTTATCTAAACTCAATCGGTCTTTCTTTAGTTACAATGTCCTCATTGTAAAGGAATATCATCATTTTACAGCTGCTTTATTTTTAATTTTAAAAAAATTGTGGTGATTTTACATCTGAGTTGGATGTACTTCTGTTTTGGATTAAGGCTTACAGGGAGGGGATGTGGTGATGAGAGGCGGGACATGCGGAACTGAACATCAAATGCATTCACTAAAATTATTGGATGTTTCACTCTTGTGTGTGTGACAAACATAAACATCTGGTACTTATCTGATGGTATGTAAAGTATTTTTCTGAAGTTTATCAAACTCCTATTGAATTCTGGTGGCCACTCAGTGAGTGAGCTTATATTATAAACACTGCTGACCAGACAAGGTGCACGGTTCCCAATGCCAGTATTGAATAGCACTTTGGAAGATGGAATCTTTGTCAGTATCCTATCGTCACTTTAATCAACAGTAATCGAATAGCCCTTAGTGGACTGTATACAAAAAATGGGGAAATCCCAAGCATCTCATTTTGGGTGTGGGAGAAACATTGTCCTATTAAAAGAAAACAGCTGTTCTTGCTTACTTTATCAGGCTACTTGTAGCAATTCCAGGGAAGGCACTCTGCTGTAGCATTACCATGGGCTGTCTGAACCCTACTGACTTGCTTTTTTGTTGTAAGATGCCTTTTCATATACAATAAAAGTGTACTTTATCCCTATGGCATTGTCTTAGTAATGACAGGAAATGCATTCCCAAGATAAAGAGAAACAAGGAGAGGCACACACATTTTACTTGGATTCACTTTGGGACAAAGAAACACATTTGGCATTGTAGAGTAAATCATATAGCAAATCTTTGCAAACTGGTGGTTAAACACCAGCATGCAGCCTGCGAGCCATGAAATGAATATCATTGCCTCCTATAATAATACATAACTAGCTATCGGTCATGTCAGAATGGAGAAAGCCTTATTTCCAAAATGAAAATCTGTCTTGCTCAATAAAATACTGCCCATCGAGCTTGCATTGGCAAGGGAGCAGTTACCCGTTTTCAGCACTCCTGCTGCAGGTCTATCAAACAAACCTGAGAAAATAAAGGACAAAGAGCTGGGGGCTGATTAAAAACAGGAAGATTGTATGTGTGTGTGTGTGTGTGTGTGTGTGTGTGAGTGTGTGTGTGTGTAGGATTTGTTTAGAACATCTCTTGTGACTCAAAGGACTGCTTAATTCATCACTTGACACCACAGCCCAAAGTAAATATTTTTAGGCAATTGTCTCATTTCCTTAGATAAACCACACGTTTTCTGATAAAGACTTAACCTTTGAGAATTTTTGCTATTCTGGGATCTCATACCCCAATTAACAGCATCTGCGATTTGTGTTTTTGTTTTATTTTTTTCTTGAGCACCATCTACTTTTAACATTGATTCTCTTGGATCATGACGTCCGCCTTAAGTTTTAGTGCCAATAATTCACTTTCTCTTTAAATATTTCTCCAACCTGTTACCATGTTGCTCTGATGAGTTGTTCATTCTTAACTTTGTTGTCAGGAAGGCCATTCTGATTTCCTTGGCAAGTAATAATGAACTCTGCTAGTCGTTCCCACCCACTCCTCATCCCCAGCATGGGAATGAGGGATTTTGGTAGTTGTCCAGAATAGAACATAAGTCATAATTACTGTAACCATGTATAGGTTTTGTTTTGTTTTAAACTATATTATCATTAGAGAAGGAAATGTCTACAAATGTTCTAGGTTTGCTGTTGAAAAGCAAAATGGTGTCCATGGTTCATTGGGAAAAATATCAACAGTGGAATAGTAGAGTGTTGGACTTGGAATCAGAAAGAACTGAGTTCAAATACTGTCTCAGACGTTTATTAACTATGTGACCCTGGCAAATCAAATAATCTTTCTGTGCCTGAGTTGTCCCATCTGTAAAATAATGAGGTTTGACTCAATGGTCTCTAAGGTTTTGTCTCTAATATATGATGCTAAACATATCTATTTTTTAAAAAGTCTGGGTCATTGAAAAGTAAAATCACCAAAGAACAAGAAAAATACAATGTCAGACCTCATTGAGTGCTTTATGATCTTAACTCTCTGGACTGGACACTTTGTCCCAGTTAGACAAACACAAACCTTTGCTGGCATGGAACAAATCATTGGTTGCAAGAAAGTCTTGGCTAGTACCGAGCCAATCCCAAGTGACTACACAGATGAATGTTCCTACAGAGAGGGCTGAAATGACTATTTTGAATGACATTTGGGTACTAATAAGAGAACATGAATTCATGGGGCAAAGGAGCCTTGTTGATTGTCCCTGTGCTAACCTCAAAGAGAGAGAAAGAGTAAAGAAAATAAAGTCCCCCCCAAAAGAAGACCCCCTGTCTTTCTGACAGATAAAAGGAGATAATGCTTGTGTGGGCTGGGCTACATCTGCATTCATGGCACATTCTCTCACTTTTATGGTAATTTTTTTTGCATAAATCAGAAGCGACTAATTAAAAAAGAAATATTTAATTCTGACATGTTCTTTGAACTGGTGTTCCATCTGGTTCTGTTTGAATAGTAAAATCTGCTGTAGTTGTTAAAATTGGCAAGCATTACACTGGCAAAAAGAAACAAAAGGGACTCAGGGCAGCAGGTTAATACACTAGCATTTCAACTTGAGACATTTCCAGAATTCAGCTACCCAAATCACTCCAATATGGAAGCCATAAAGATCAAATGTGAAAGAGAAGAATGCTGTTATTGGGGTGGAAACGTCCTACCACTGGTCCCCATTAGTTCAGTGTGATATTTATAGCAGTAAGATTTGAAAGGACTTTGGTTTGAAGGCAGTGTATGGGGGACGGGCCTCAACACCTTGAAATACACTCAGTGTATTTCATGGAGTGCATTTATGGCAAATACAATAGTGAAAAGAGTCTTCAAATATTCAATTCACTCCTTTACCTGAAGGGGTTCCCTCCACCCCACCCCCTTGCATATTTCTGGGAGGAATATAATTACAGTCAGAAAAATCAGACAAATGCTCTATTCTAATTCATCTCTTACTTATTAAACCTATAAAACCTGAACATAAGATACAATACATTCTGATAACAAAATGGGAGAAAATATAATAGTATTGGGGTTTCTATGGACTCCAGGATCTAAGTAATCAGCAACAGAGGCAATTTGAAACCTCTGTGCTGCATTGAACAGAAAGACTGATTAAATCCCTGTGCTTTAGAAAAGATTGTTTTACATCTTCAAGAAGTATAACTACTCATAAAATATTTTTTTCCCTTAACATGAAATCCTTTGCTTCAATACTATATTAACTTGCAGATGGCTATACCTAAGGTATGCATAATAGTCTGGTCAAAAAGGGGATATTTGAATAGTCCTTTTCCTGACTAACATACTTAGAAGACCTCACTGAGCAATAAATGATTCAGGAACTTAATACTTTTAATTAACATTTTTTGAATACTTATTTGCAATTTACATTTAATTTTAAATCTGAGCTTAATCCTCTCATCTGGAAAGAGGACAAGTATTCTGAACAGACCGAATATAACCCCTGCAAGCTTGATTAAGAATTTGTTTAACTGAAAAAACTCCATAGCAGCAATTACCAAACTGCTGTGTCTCTAAGAGAAGAAAATAATTATACTATGTTTTTTTTTTAAAAAAATTTAACAAGCTTCAAATACATATAAATGTGAAACAAGTCTTCAAAGTCTCTCAGGCAAATGCTTTATGTGAAAGTCCTGGCTTGTTTCTTCCTAGATAATGGCCTCGTCCTACTACTCTCAGTCCAATACTAACAAGAGCCTCCTTTTATGCATAACCCCTATTAAAGGCAAAGAGAGTCCTGCACTCAGAACTAAAGGGAAAAACAACACACCAAGAGTGGCCAATTATAGGTAAGTAGGCCTTGTAAACATCACAGGGACATATGGAACAGACACAGCTGCTTACTGAGATATGGTTTTAAGCATCCAGGCGAGCAAAGTCAGTCAGATACACTGAAGCAGTTTGTGTGTGTGAGTATATGGCTCTTGTTACCTGGCTTTGTCAAAAGCAAAGGAAGTAGGAACAAGTAGGAGAAATGATCATTCATTCATTCAAGAAATATATACTGAGTGCCTACTCTTTACAAGGCATTGTGAGGAAGATAATACAATTGAATAAACCATGATCCTTGCTCAGAGTGACCTTGCAGTTTATTAAGGGATATAATTGTGTCAGGGATCTGGGTTTGCATCCGTGCTCAGCAGCTTACTGCCTAGGTGACCATGATGGGCAGTTCACTTAACCACGCTCATCTGTAAAATGAGGGAGGGACTAGGTGGTCTCTAATGTCTTTTCAAGCTTGTAATCTATGATCCTATGATTTGACTGACTGGATGTGGACAAAGGAGAAGCAGTATCCCAAATGGACTCTAGATTTCAAGACTGGGTGACTTGATGACTTGGAGAAGGTGGTGTCGCTAATAGTGGTAGGGAAGAGAGGAGGAGCCAGTTTGGAGGGGGAAGATGGCTAGTTTTGGACATATTGGGTTTAAGGTGTAGTGGCACATGCCAATGGACTTTCTGGACATATAGATTTAGGAACTGTCCACTTAGAGGGGAGAGTTGAAGTGATGATAGTTGATTGAGATTGCCAAGGGAGAGAGTATAGAAGAGAAGAAGGAGGAGGATGGAGCCTTGGAAAAAAATGTCCGCATTCCAGGAGCTGTTGTCTCTGAAGCCACCCAAAGAGTACTTTGCTTTTTCTCCTGCTTTTGATCTGATTTAAATAAATCTACATAAATAAAATACCCCTCAGTTATATAGTTCCTGAGAGGCAGTGAGGCACAGTAGATAGAGAACTAACCTTATAGCCAGGAAGATCTCCGTTAAAGTTCCTCCCATGACTCATATGACTATGTGACCCCAGGCAAACCACTTGACCTCTTACTGCTCTGGAAAACTTTCTAATAATGTTACTGTAAGTGCCAACTTGTAATGGTAGAAATAGTTTTCTCATGTGAGAATCTGTTCTACCAGTAAAATCACAGATTCAGCCCATATCTTTATCACAGCAAGGGCTAAAAATCTCTACATTTTTTCAGATGGAAGAAAACTGGATGCAGAGGGTTAGTAATTGACCAGACCTTTCTCAACGTCATCAGTAAAATGGCAATAATGCCTGCTGTACCAATTTCTTAGAGTCATTGTGAGGTTCAAATGAGATAATGGATGTAAAAGGTATGAAACACTATTCAAATGGAAAACATTCTAATTTGACCAACCTCAAACTTTGCTAAATCATTTGAATAATTTTGGCCAGACTTAGTTCTGCCTGAGTTACTCAGATTGTGGCTATTATGGAGTTCTGACTTTACTAGCATATAATGGAACTTCCCTCTAGCCCTCTCTGCCACCCCCTACCCCCCACCCCCAATTCAACAACATTGAACAAAGGATGAAAAATCCCTTGGCAATCACTGTGTGCCCCCAAGCAAGGGATCTGATTATTCTTATCTTGGCATTTGTAACTGCAAATACTATAATTGGTCATAAAATTTCCAGCCCTTTTAAAAATCCACTACTTGACTCTAGAGTCTGTAGTTGCAATGTTTCACTGGTTAGCTTCATGCTGTGCGAAGAAGTATTTCTTTTTATTTGTGTCTTAATTGGCCCACCACTAACTCACAAATGTATCCTTTCCCTAAATTTGTCCTGATAGATAGTGTATAAAAAAGAACCCATTAGTCTTCACCATACCCATCATAATTTTAATGCTTCACGCAAATTCCCTTTAGCAATTCTTCTCCTAGTTTGCTTTTTTCCACCCTCAACCATGGAATTTACCAGCCTGTCAATTCATCTTTACTCTTAGACTCCTCCCCCCATGTTTGTTTCTTCTTTCTCAAGTAACTTGATAAAAAATTTATTCCTACAGTAAATATTTGATGGCTTACCCTATAACATAGGATGTATGTGTGGGGAGGGGGCAAAGACATGGACTGTGAAAGGATTTAGGGGTGTTGAGTTCTAATCCTGATTTTCTGTTGGACTGGAAAGGAGACAAATCAGCTAGTCTTTTCCAAACCCTGATGCAGATGGAGGCACATATATCTTCTTCATAGTCCACTGGGATTTTAAAGTACTTTAAAAAATATGAAGGTCCAGAAAAAATGTTAAATAATAAAATACAGACTATCTTCTTTCATTTTTAAAAGCCTGTTCCTGGCTACCGCACAAAAAAGTTTCAACTGATCTGTTGGCGAGACTCCCAAATAACTGAAGGTAAACAAATATTTGTGCTCAAACAGCCCCTGTCTTTCCCAGCACACACAAAGTGGTTTATTTATTATGGGTTTCACAGTAGGTCACGCCTGTAACTCCCCCTGCCCCCTACAAGCTTGGTTTCAAAAACAAACATGAGGATGGATTTATGGAACTAAAGACTTACAGATGGGGCAACAGTCTTGATCAGACATTTGGCCTGTGAACTTTGACAACATCCTTTTACACCCATTTTCCGTGTACTGCCTCCACCCCCCAACTCTAGGTTGGCTTTCCATTGTTAATGAGAGTTTTATTTGCGACTGAAGACCCATGTGTATATGCAGGTACATTTCTAGAAAACATATTCACCCAGTATTACAGATTACTCAGGTTAAAGTCTGCCACTACACCTGGGGTCACAATGGATCCAACCCTGGAGACCCCAAAGAAGAGAAAAAACAGGCTACTTAGGTGCAGCTGGTTGCCAGAAATTATGTATAAACAGCCAGTCTCTGAAGAGAAGCCAATTGTTCTTGAGAACAGATGAAATGAGCCTCCTCTTTTAATGTTTGGTCTATTAGATTTTCCCTCATGGAAGCTTTGTTTGCTATTCAGCTGAGAAGTTTACACTCACTGTTTTTGAAGATTATGCTTAAAGAATTAAAAGCAACACACACACACACACACACACACACACACACACAACCTGAAATCATGTTCTTTCAAAGACTAACTTCCTAATAATATAATTTGGGATGAGGGCATGTCTTGATGTTTTGTAGCCTGGGATGGTGGGGGGGGGGAGAAGGGGGAGGAGAAGCAATGCCTAGGCTGTGGTCAGAGGAAGACAGCAGCACTCTAAAATTCATTGTGATAACTCTCATCACTCTCGTGCTTAGCATTTTCCAAAGCACTTTCCTCAGGCCAAAATTCTCAGGTAGGTCATACAACTGTTTGACCTGACACATCTGACCAGGCCCCTCCCCTGCTTGAGCAACTGCCCACCCCTGCCCTAGGACCTCTAGCATCAATCCATAAATCAATAAGCATTGTTGGTAGAGTGGTAGACAGGTCAAAAGTGAGTCAGGAGAGAGCAGTGTCACAAAAACCTAGAGCAGAGAGTAGTCAGGACAAGGGTGGTCAACTGTGTCCAATATAACAGATAGGTCCTGGTCTCCCCAACTGTTAATATCTTCCCTTCCAAATGAGCTTGTATTTAACTACATTTGCATTTATTTGTATTTAATCTAATTATTTTTATTCCATATCTATTCCATATATACTTCTTGTCTCTTCTATTAGAATGTAAGATTTTGTGTGTGTGTGTATCGATTGCTACATTCTTTTTATTTGTATTCCCAGCTCCTAGCACATTGCCTCTTGGCATACAGTAGGCACTTAACAAATGCTTGTTGATTAACTGGTTGATTGATCATTGTTTTGCTTTCTGGATTCAAAGCTGGGGATAAACAGGTGATCGACCCCTCACTCCCTATCTTCCGTTCAGGGTACCACCATCTTTCCAGTCTCCTGGGCTCACAATCTCAGAGCTATCCTCCACTCTTCTCTCTTCCTCATCCTCCATGTCTAATCAGTTCTCAAGTGGTATTGATTTTACGTCTATAATACCTCTCATATTCATCTCCTTTATAATCATATGGCTCACCATAGTTAGGTTCTCATCACCCCGTACTTGGCCTATTACAATAGTCCCCTAATTGATCTCGCTTCATCCTATCTCTGCTCCCTTCAATGTATCCGCTACATAGCTGCCAAAATTATCTTCCTAAAGCAAAGTTCTGACCAGGTCAGTTCTCTGCTCAAGAATCTCTAGTGGCTCCCAGTGATTTCTAGAATGAAATACAAGTACCTCAACTTGGCATTTATATCCCTTCAAAATCTGGCTTTCACTTATCCTGCTCAACTGATCAAACATTACTTGTCTTCATGCACTCTAGATTTTGGCCTAGCTCTCCATCTTGTTCTTCCCTGAACTTGAGATTCAGCTGCCTTCTACCTCTGCCCCTTCTCCTGTTGGTGTGTACCACCCAGAACTTCCATTTTGAGGACGGGCCTAGATCAGCCACCTTTTATTCTTTGGATTTTGTCACCATGACTTCCAAAGGTATCCTCCTCCTCTTTATCTCCATCATACCCTCCAGCTTTTCACGTCCCTTTCATGTTCATGCGTTTCATCTTCCCCAATTAGAATATAAGCTTCTTGAGGTCTGGGACTATCTGTTCTTTTTACTTATATTTATATAGTCAGTATTTAACACAAGCGCCTGGCACATTGTAAGCACTCATTACATACTCCGTCTTATTGACTTTCTATCTTCTTACTCCTTGGAATCATTAGATTCTTTGAAGGTTCTACTCATTTGCTCCTACAGGAAGTGTTGTCCAATCTTTCTTCTTGTTGGTACTTTCTTCTCACATTATTTTGCGTCTACTTATGTTTATATGTTACATCCTCTAATAGAATGTAAACATTTTTGAGGTTAGACTCTTTCCTCTTTTTTTTTTTTTTGGTTAAATTTTCAACTTCTACCATGGCATCTTGCAAAACAAAAAAAGTAATAAATATTTGTTGAATTGAGTTGAAATAAAGTGAATAGAAGTGCCAATACTTAATGACGGATCTACTAAGCTGGCTCACGATCTACCTTAGCTGGTTATGACAAAGAGACTTTAATATGCGTTTTTGCAGGGGCACTCATGAATATTTCATATCCAGGTATTGGGAAAGGCATTTTAAGGTAGATAAACAAGCAAATACTTGGGTAGACCCTCCTGTAAAACATTATAATTCAACTATAGGAATTTACTTTTATTATGGAAATTCTTGACCAATGCCAAGTTTCAGGAAATATTTGAATCAAAAAAAGGCATTCATTCCTGTACTTTTTACATCATTTCTTGCTCCTTAACAAACCCAATAAATTGCTGAGGGGGAAGGTTTGAGGAAAATGCCTTCAGTATTTGCTTTTCTGGAAGAAAATTCATTTATTGTTCCCTTCACTGATCCTAGCTTAGTGGAAATAACATTATAAATGAATAAATACCTTCATGGATTTTTTTTTTCACATGGCAAATGATTTTTCAAAGGATAAATTCCTATATTTTGGGTGCTATGATTAAGCAAATTCTAGCAAATTGGCCCTGAATGTATGAAAGATTGGGAACCACTGGACTTAAAGCTAGGGATATAGGTAGTGTGTGCACATGTGTGCATGCATAATCACGAGTACATGTATGTAGGGGACTGGAGGGGAGTGGTGATGTGTTTTTCTGGAAGAATACAGCTATCAGTGACTTCAGTAACTGGTAACTTGGTCTCAGATTGCTCAGGTTTTTATATACTTCCTGTCTTCATCTGTTTATTCAAAGTGCCAATTGTTTCATTTTAGTTTTTCATCTGTCACCCTCCCTGATGCTCCTATATATATATGACTCAATGCCAAGATCAAAGCTTCCCTGTTCTTTACACTTTTCATTCTCACATTTCCAGCATTTACCTCTATAATAAGCCTTACGTTTCATTTCAACGATGTGCATACTATTCTGCTCTTGTCCCTTTTCTTTCGCCTGTATCTACCCACGCAAGTGCTAGTTTGGGTCATCATGGCCTATTCCTTCTACCGAAAAGGGGTTTAGCCTCTTTCAGCATAGACTCGGTGCCGACATACCAAGAATTACAGAGGTAAAAGAGCAATATACATGACTTTCTACACATCTGGAACTGAAATAGAGCTTTTTACAGTGTTTTGTTTGCTATCATGACCTACAAAATGACCTGAGCTGAGGATTTAATTTGACTTGTAGAGGAAGGAAAAGAAAAAGGAATAGCTGATAGCTGCTATGCTTTTGGGTGAGCTCAATCAACCTGTCGATTAATAAGCATCTGTTAAGCTCCTGCTACCCTATGGGGCTGGCACTGTGCTAGGCGCTGGAGCACAAAGACACAAATGAAACAGCCCTTCCTTTGAAGGAGCTTGTGTTCTAATGTGGGAATGCAACAACCTGCACACACATGTATACAACACATATGCAGTGTGTATCCCAAAGCTCTTAGTACAATTTTAAGCTTTGGTAGCATTGTTTTTGTGTCTAAGCTTTAATTGCTTAAAATGGCAATAAGAGTTTTGGGACATCCTGTATACCTATATACATGCATATACATACATATACACATACACATACATACACATACACACATATTTGTGTGTATGTATATTATAGCATGTTACATATACTAGTTGAAATATGTAATAATTCATAATATATATTGGACAAATCCAATTACATGTAAGTACATACTGATATAAAATAAATCTACTTAATACTTCTATAAAACATATAACTATGCTAAATATAAGTACATGCAAAGTAAACACAAGGCCATTTCTTGGAGGTAGGCTCTGGAGGGTGGGACAGGGTGGGGGGAGGAATCAGTTCTTGAGCTTAGCTTTGAAGGAGACTAAGAATCTTAAGTACTTCATGGTAACCAAGCCTATGGTCCAGATCATAGGATCAAAGGATCTAAGTTCCAGAGCTGGAAAAGACCTCAGGAACCCATCTTCAGTATCTTCATTTTACAGATAAGGAAACTGAGGTCCATTTTTACAGAGAAATGACTTGCCCAGAGTCACAAAAGTAGTAAGTGTCACAGGCAGGTTTTGAAGCCTGACTCCCTTTCTAAGATGGAAAAGATAATGAAAAGATGATTTTTTTTTTAAGTGGAGGGTTTCATCTTATCTCACCTTAGGTTGATATGCTTCCTGACAAATTAACTCAAAAGAAAAACATGAACAAAGTTTTAGTGTGAAATGGTAAGATAAAACTTGGGTGATGAAACTTGATATGAGGGAGGGGGAAAGGATGGGGGAAATCTGTTTACAAAATAAAATTGGAGTCATATACCACTCAATAGAAATGCCAAATGTATTTTAATGAATTTTTAATTAAAAAAAGGTCTTTTTTTAAACATCTGGAAGCCCACAATACCAAATGATTAGAACATAGGTATTTTTAAAGAATCACAGAATCTTAGGGGCAGCTAGGTGGCACAGTGGATAGAGCACCGGCCCTGGAGTCAGGAGGACCTGAGTTCAAATCCAGCCTCAGGCCAAACACTTGACACTTACTAGTTGTGTGACCCTGGGTAAGTCACTTAACCCCAATTGCCTAAAAAAAAAAATGAAGAATCACAGAATCTTGTGAGTTGGATGGTCCAAGAATTAAGATTTATTAAAAGACTTATTAAAAGAATAAAAGAAATGTGGAACTGTTTATTGATTTTGATGATAGGTCCTCATAATGTATTAAGAAATTAAGAGAAAAAGAACTGAAAGAGGGGATTTTTTTTCCAACTATGATTTTTTTTTTTAATCTCAAGTGGAATCATTGAGAGGAGAATCCTATGACAGTTTTTTTCCTCCAGGGAAAAAGAGATTGAGAAATATATTCAAAATATACAAATAGATATACAATAATATAGAATTAACTCTAGAGCTTTTAGTCTAGAATGAGTTCTCTGTTCTACGTAATTAAAACTATGAAAGCACATGATGTATTTTAGTTAAAACACGCTATTAGAATTCATAAGGCATTGCTACTAAATCCATTTCTCCCTCCCGAACCCTAGCCCCGCTCCCTCCACTCTTTTTGTTCATGGGACTCAATGATATTAATGAGAAGTGGTGATAGGTTAGAAGGTGAAGGAGAGAAGTATATATAAACGAAAGACAAGAGAGAACCCACAAGTGCATTCAGTTTTGTCATGGATCATGTAGCACTCTCTCATTTTATCCAAATGTCCCTTATGAACATTCTTAATGCTGTAAGGAAGGATTTTTAGTTTTAGGACATGAAATGTTTGAGGGCCACATACCAAATCAGGGCTTTCAGACCTTAGGGATACATTTCTCTCTTTTGCCTTTTGGAGAGGGGTAAGAGAACGCTGCTTAGCATCTGTTAGGATGCTGAGTGAAGTGAGCAGAACCAGTGACAATAAATTGTTACAGAACAATTTATACCATAACATTAATAATGTAAAAATGCATTTTGAAAGACTTAAGAACTCCAAGCAATGAAGTAATCAACCATGACTCTAAGGGTCTAATTTATGGCAGTAAGATGATGGATTAACATGCAGAAAGAAAAATGCGTTTTTGGATGTGGCCAATATTGTTTTGCAATACGATGCTTATATAATACAATGGCCCTTCCTTTCCTTCCTTCCTTCCTTCCTTCCATTTCCTTCCTTCCTTCCTTCCTTCCTTCTTTCCTTCCCCTCCTTCCTTTCCTTCCCTCCTTCTTTCCTTCCTTCTTTGTTTCTATCTTTTGTTCTTGCTTGCTTTTCAGTGGAGGAGTGGAGGAAGAAAGGAGAAAAAACAGAAGTTTGATAATCGAAAATAATTTATTAAAAAGAAAACATCATGCATAGTTTTTATGAGGAATGCATTTTTTGTTGATCTGGTCCTTTCAAATCAAGATGTGAAGGTTATTTAAACTTAAGGATTTCATATGTAACATTACACATTGCATAAATGTAACTATTGGTCCTAAATGTGAACATTAAATTCACTCTGTAAAAGGTATGATTATTACTGCCAGGGCAGAAATCAGCAATCCCTTGTGAAGGGATGTCTTGAAACTGCTATCATAAAATCTGTGCATGCTATGGATTTCATTAACATTTTAGTCCCTGAGGATTCCCAATTGTATAATAACAGAAGTTCTTTAAATTTTAAAGACCACAGACAGGAACAGCCTTTCACCCAAAACAGATGTGGAACCCTCAGCCTTGCTTTCTCATTGGTTCTAAGATGTGGAACTGGTTGGTAATTGATAGCTATTAACATGTTTGTTGTTTAGCTTACAGAAATGGAAACTTTATACCGTTTTTCCCGCGAAAAGGTAAGTAATGAGCAATAGGACTGGCTTTTCAACAATGGGACCTTACTTTAGATTAAATCAGATTTCTCAAAAAGATGAAGGTGCGTACTTTACATGAAGTAAACAATGAGAAGAAGGTCAGGGAACCAGCAATGTTCCTTTCAAGGATGAACTAACTTCAGTCTCATTTTCCCCAGCTCTCATCAATAGGGTGAAATTTTGTATATCACATTTCCTTTCCTTCATTTCAATTTTATCAGGGGATTTGAAGACCTAGTAGAACAGCTTCCCCAAAAGAATGTCCCAAATGATTCCAGCTAAATATAGTCCTTTATAAAATGATAAAAAATAATTAATTATAAGATATAAAAGTCAAAAGAAGCTCATAATGCCATTTTCCTGAAGAATACACATACAAATCTTTGCTTTTAAATGTAAGAATTCACATTTAAGTGATACCAGTCATATGAAATGATAAATAGTCCAAAACTGACCAGATCGTTCAATGAATCAGTTGTTTCCTTGACCTTGAATTGCCAAATAATCAGTAACTTGGATTTATTCCCCTCCATTGAAATTACCTCCTGGGAGTTAGGGCATTATATAAATACAACCTCAAAGTTTATATAAGACACATGGTTAAAATGAATAGATACTATTTACACATATCCAATGACACTGGGAGAGTTTGAGATTTGGCTTGAGGCAGCTAGGTAGCTCAGAGGACAGAGTACTGGGCCTGGAGTCAGGAAGACCTAAGTTCAAATCTGGCCCCAGACACTCACTAACTGTGTGACCCTGGGCAAGTCACTTAATCTCTATTTGCCTTAATCCACAAGAGAACGAAATGGCAAACCACTCTAACATCTTTGCCAGAAAACCCCATATGGAGTCACAAAGAGTCAGACACGACTAAAAACCAAGAAGCTCTTCTTATGTATAGCATAGCTTTCTGCTATGATCCTTATTGAAGGAGATAATGCTATCTTTCTTTAGTATACCATGAATTCTTAGCTCTCTGATACAGACACTGCCACCAGTCACTACTGGGGGACATTGTTATGATGCTGCTGACGTGCTCAAATCTTCTGACCGTCTGAAGTTCAGCAGGTCATGTACTGGTCAAGAGCAAAGCAAAGAAACAGAGGCCTTCTCCCTTTCCAAAGTTATTTCCTCTGCAGGCCTTCTCTGGGACTGCTTCCACCACTCCTGGCCAGATACTGAAATTCTGGGTTCCAAACAGATGTGATATTTTATAGAAGACCTGTAAGGCATGACTGAGTTTCTTTATTCGATCCAAATATGCCCTCCTATGCAGCAACACTTGATTTTATCCAATTGTTTTCAAGGATTTCTCAACACTAGTCTAATGCCCTTGATTGATTGATTCCATCACTAAATTCTATGGTTGAATGTCTAGATATCTCTTTAAGAGAGAATTGTCTACTGAAAATAGAGTTGAAAGTTATGTTTAACAAATGTATTTTGGCCTTAAATGATAAAAAAAGATGAAATACTAAAAGCATTTTCATTACAAATAAACCACAATGGTACTTCTAATATAGTTCTCCTTCCTTTATCTTGAAGTTTCAGATGCTTCCTTAAATATTTATTTTATTTTCTCAAGGATGTATCAAAATGTTAAATTAGTCTTTGAGCAAGTGGCTTGATTGCTATTTTTAACTAAATTCAAAAGCTGTTTGACCAAATAAACTGGCTGATCAAAATGGTAAGGAAAAAGATGGCTATTTTTACATGAAAAAAAAACCAATTAATTAAAAATAGAAAAATATAAAAAAAATGATTTGGCTTAATACAGGAACTCCCTCTTCCCTGGGATATCTAGGTTTTTTGACTGAACACCATCCATTTTTAAAAACTGAATTCAATCTAACTAGTGGGTATATTTTATCCAGATGCTGTGCATATGTATATGTGTATGTTTAACGTGCAAAAATGCAAAAAAAGTAAAAGTATTATGAAAAATTTTGTAGCATGTTAGGTTTTTCTCTGAAGGTAGAATGTCTGTCTCAATGGACTTCTAACTACTCTTTATTCATATTGACAGTATATAAAAGTCAGAATTGACATAGACTATATAGGTAACCTTTTCAGTATTTACTTTGCATTAAAATCAACATTATTGTCAGAAAGTTAAATGCTGACTCTGAGTTACATAGTATCAAGTTATCTGCTCAAACTGAAGTTTGAGGAGGTCACTAGTTGAGTGATTTTGTATTGATTGAACCATGGAACCTGTCTGTGCTCCTCACCTATAAAACAGAGATATTAATACTTGTACTACCCACCTCACATCGTGGTTGTGAGGAAAACATTCTTTGTAAATCTTAACCAATATATTATTAACATATGTGAGTTATTATTAACACTGCAAGTTAATGTTAAGCATTTTGCAAGTCATAAAGAGCTATGTAAATGCTATTTATTGTTATCATTAAAGAAATATGGAGGCATACATTGCTTCAGCAGTATTTTGCTAAAGTGCATAAGACAGCAGAATTTAAATACATAATTCCACCTTTGTACAATCCAATAAATCATGCTTTTTCCAGTTCTTAGCTTGGAAAGAATCATTGTTCTGTCCTGTGTCAGCCATTCACTAACTGGCCTGAATGAGTTAATGCATCTCTTAAAGTGCCCAACTCAGAAGTGCAAAGGAATTTACTACCTAGAGAATCTGGCTCAAAAGATGTTCTGGGTTAGTCAACTAAGTATACATGAAAAGATTTATAATTTATTATTTTGAGTCACAGGTTTGTTGAAAATTGGTTAGCCCTTGTAATGTTAACAAGCACTTCACAGAACGCATGTTCTTCTGAAATCAACAAGCTAGTAGAAAAGATTGAAAGATTTATTTTGTGTATGTGTGTGTATCCTGTTTGTACATAGTTGTTTGCATGTGGTCTTCCTCCATTAAAATGTGAACCTCTTGAGGGTAGGGACTGTGGGACTGTTTTTAGCTTCTTTGTGTCACCAGCACTTAGCATGGTGACTGGCATACAGTAGGTGCTTAATAAATTTCTGTTGACTTGACAACAAATTTTAGTGGAAGTGAGCTCTGAGGAATACTTGCATGGGAACAGGGTGATGCGAAAACTAGCCAAAATGGAATTATTCATTTTAAAATTAATGTTCAAGCCCACATTATGAAGAATGGTTAAAGTCAATTTGGTGAAGTTTCTACATTTAGTTGTGGGTTTTAAAAATTATGTTTAAAATTCAAGGAAGAACCTAAACTGATTTTTTAAATGAAGAAGAGGATAAGAAAAAGTAGGAAGAGGAGAAGGAAAGTAAAAAGAGAAAGAAAAGAAGGAGGAGAAGAAAGAAATGGAGGAGAAAGAGGAGCAGAGCAGCAAAATTTGGATCCATTAATTCCTTTGTGGATGAAAAAAGCTCATGTTATCAGGAAATGCATTCTTCCTGTGACTTCTGCCACATTTTCAATTAATCCTCATTACAAAAATGCATAGATTTCCAGAATAAATATTTCTAAGACTCAATGATTCATTAAATTCAAACTTAAAATTTTGGCTTTCCAGATGGGCCTGGCCATCTCCCATTAGGGTGCTCCTTCAGTTCCATGCCTCTAGTTTGTTTCTTTGTGGCTATGCTCACTTAAGCTAACAGTAAGCTATTTAAGTAGCTTTTTTTCCCCTCTTGCCTAGTAGTTGCTGTTGAGATTCAGAACCATTCTCCCTCCGCCCCCAATTCAAGAGTTGTGGGAAGAGGGAAGAGTTGCTGAAGGAAAAGATTTCCTGCAGTTGTTCTAGGTAATGTGGTCTTACGGATAGGGCTTGGGGTTGGCTGTCAGGGGACCTGAGTTCTAGTCACAATTATGACCCTAAACAGCCTCAGTATCTTCAAATATAAAATGGGGATAAGAGAATAATAATTCATATATATATATATAATATATATATATATACATATACACATACATATTTAGGCAACTGGGGTTAAGTGACTTGCCCAGGGTCACACAGCTAGTAAGTGTTAAGTGTTTGGTCTGAGGCCAGATTTGAACTCAGGTCTTCCTGACTTCAGGGCCGGTGCTCTATCCACTGCGCCACCTAGCTGCCCCTATAATTCATATTTAAAGAGTACTTTTCTCACAGTAGCCATGTTACAGATGAGAAATGGAGTCTCCAAGATAATAAATGGCTTACCTATAGTTAACACAATTATCATATGTCTAAGGTGGGATATAAACCCAGGTCTCTAAAATGTCAGGTCCGGCACTCTAAGTCAATAGGCCAGTTCCTCTTCCTATAATCTTAAAGTGTAGAAGGGACCCTAAAGCCTGCCAAGCCCCAAAGTCATCCTTCCTAATGTAGGAATCTCATCTATAATATCTCTGGAGGGAGATGGGAGGGGCATTTTGCCTCTGCTAGAAACATTTTAAGGACAGGAAACTCACTATGTTTCACGGTGGGTTGTGGAAAGCTCTAATTGTCATGAATGCAATCCAGCTCAACATTTATTGTTCTCTTTGTTAAGTTCAATAAATTTTCTTGCAAATTAGATCACAAGATGATATATCTAGAGCTGGGAGAGATTTTAGGGATTATCTTGTTCAATTCAATCATTTTACAGGTGACAAAAACAAGGCTCAGTGAGGCTGAGTGATTCACTTAAGGTTTTATAGGTGGTAAATGGCAAAGTAAAAATTAAAACCCAGGTATTCTGACCCCAGACCAGCACTCTCCCAATGCAACATGACCATTTAGCCTTCCAGTACCCTCAACTCTCTCTTCCCTCTTTCATATGACTGTCTTCAAGTATTTTAATGTCCTCAGTTTCTTCAAGTATTCAGACTTCTTTTCATTCTAGTCAATCTCCTCTAGATACTCTGTAATCTGTCCATTTCCACCTTAAATTGTGAGGACCAGACTCACCAAAGGTCATACAGATAGTAGTAGCAGGTCTGGATTTGAACTTGGTTTTCATACCAAATCAACTCCATCACTACTTTTCTATAGAGAAAATGAAGACATCCTCAGGGTCGAAACAGCATAGAAATGAATCATCACAAAAGGTGACCTCCAGTTTCTCTTTTTCTGCTCTATTTCCCCATGTCGTACTTTCAGAATCAACATTGGTATTAGGAAAGTAAGAGGGAGGAGAAAAAGGAAGTGGTTTCTGGTTGACAGAATCATTGCTGTATATAAAGTGCAGTGGGGAGTGATTCTTTTTTTTTCCTTTTCTCATTCATCTGGAAATGTTGTGATTTGCTCACAACAGGACAGATTTACCAAACCAAACAGGATGTGGTATGCATGACCACCAGAATGTGTAAGGGGCTTTGCAGTGACAGATTGTTGCCTTGTGGAGAAAGAGATCACAATTTAAAGGAGAATAAAGCTTCAATCTGATTCCAAAATATTTTGCCAAGAAACATGATTTCTGAATTCATTGGCTATTGTTGTCATTCAGTTGTTTTCAGTTGTGCCCAACTCTTTGTGACGCCATTTGGAATTCTCTTGGCAAAGACTCTGGAGTGGTTTGCTATTTCCTTCACCAGCTCGTTTTACAGATGAGGAAACTGAGGCAAACAGAGGTAAGTGACTTGCCCAGGGTCACACAGTTAGTAAGTGTCTGAGGTCAGATTTGAACTGAGGAAGATAAGCCTTCCTGACTCCAGGCCAGGCACTTTCTCCACTTTACCACCTAGCTGCCTGGAATACATTGGAGGGTGTGGTCATCTTCCTTTTTTCATGGTAACATTGTCCTTATTGGACCCAGTCATTTTTGTCTCTTGACTTTTTTTTTTTGTCTCCTGGCATTTTAATCAGGGAAAAGTCACAGTTGTTTTGAGGGAAGCATTCCCAAAAGCTTTAATTAAAACCAGGAGGATAAATCTGTTTACAGTGTGGTGAATATTATCATTAATAAAACATTAAAATAATTAAATGAATTAAATTCTGCTTTGTTTGAGAGTTTTTTGGTCTCCATAACACAAGTGTTATGCTTCTGTTTTTTGTTTTATGTTTTTGTTTTAGTTTTTTTTTTTTACAATGAACAGGGGGAAAAAAAAGACTGGAAATATTTTTTCCCAGAAGATTCATAGAACTGTTGAGCTTGAAAGAAGTTTAGTGATGTTTCCCCTCTTCATGTCAGAGATGAGAACACAGAGGCTCAGAGGGGTAAATGAGCTGGATACCTCTGTGAATCTTACAAATTAAGGGCATCTTTAACAGTAGGAATACTTCCAATTTTGACCAGGAATTGCTGATACTACTACAAAACCAGATGATCAGCATAAAGAAATCCGACTAGCAAAATGGGTGAACATGGGTGAAATACATGTTAGAATGACTGTATACACGTGACGACCAAATATCCAGATGAAAGAATTTCAAGTGAAAAACCTGGTTCTTCATCTCCTAGACCAATAGTACTAAACTCAAATAGAAACAGGGCCACTGGGGGCTTCACACTGACTTAGAAAACCAGCCCCCCAGGCTGTGTGTTCAACACCTCAGGTCTAGAACTTGACTTCTTAATCTATTTTGGTTTCATGGATCCCTTTGGCTACCTCAAGAAACCTATTAACTCCAACATAGTGTTTTATATGTTCATAATGAAAAGAAATGCTAAATTTTAGTTAGAGGTTAGTGAAACTACAGATGTATTTTCTTTACCCATCCAAGTTCATAGATTCCACCTATCTGGGTCCCAGGTTGAGAATCCCTGTGGGATCTCAACATTTCTCTAATAGATTTTTAAAAAAATTTAATCGGGATGTTTAGCGTGTATAGACACGTCTGCCAATGTGTGTCCCATTTTTGTTCTTTAGGGTTCAGATCATTAATATTGAGCTTATATCTGCTTAAACCAAAGGATGAAGGGTCATGCTGTGCACATTGTTTAGAGTGAGGGACTTGGCATTTCCTGATTTTAAAGTATGATCAACTCTGTCATTGACAATCAGGGATTTTCAGGCTCTCAGGATGTGCAGAGGCCTTTAAGCAGGATACCTGAGAGTCCCATTGTATCAAGCCTCTGAAACGAAAGACCTTCCTCTTCTTTTCTTTGACACTGAAGTACCACTTGACTTGTTTTTAAGCTTTCTTGCAGACAACAAATCTCACAGGAAACACTGTTGTGACCATTCATATCATTGGTTAATGAAGCATTGTTTTTTTATGTCACTCAGTCATTTCCTAGGAAAACAATGGGAACCCAAAGAATGCTCTTCTCTTAAATTAAGGGAAGCTTCCAATATGCCTTATTAATTTAACATATGCTAGCATTTATGCTTGCTCTACCATAGCAATATAGTTTTGGGGCACATTTTATGCAAAATTTGAAAATGATTTAAAAGTACATAATACGCATAAAGCTTTATATATGCATATTTTATTGCATATATATGTATGTATATATATTATATATAATCTTACATAGATGTATACATACATACATACAAATATATATATATATATATATATATATAAATTGCACCAGAAATAGAATGGTATAGTAAATGGAAGAACGGCTTGGAATCAGGAAGGGCTGGGTTTAAGTCTTGTCTCTAACTTATATTAGTTACACAACCATGGGCAAGTCACCTAACCCGATAGGGCTAAGTTTGTAATGTACAAAGGAGTTGCTGATATACCTCATTGCTGGGAATCCAACATACAGATAAAATCACAGGTGCAAACCAAAGAACCCCTGCCCAAAAAAATGCATATTTCTATGTATACATAAACAGAAATTAATGTATACCTGTGTTTTGGGGATAAATATGATTCTTGTTCTTGGCCCAAATTATGCCATGCTTATTTTTTTAAACAAATTCCAGTGACCCCAGGTTGCCCCAGGATTAAGTGTAAACTCCTTTGTTTAGCTTTTAAAGCCCTTTGCAACTTGGTCCCAACCTATCTTTCTAGCCTTATTGGACATCATTCCCCTCTCCTGGATTCTTCCATCCAGCCAATCTGGCCTTTTCTCTGCTCTTCATATACAACATTCCAGCTACCATCTCCATGCCTTTGCGCTGGCCATGCCTGGAACACACTCCCATCTCATTGATACTGTACTGTAGTCCATTCTTCCTTCAAGACTCAGCTAAAGTGCCACCTTGCACATAGAGCCTTTTCTGACCTCTCCAACTGCTAGTACCCCCTGTCCTTGACTACTATGTATGCGTCTATATTTATTCTCTTTCTCTCTATTCTGGGTATACTTACATATGTACTTGTCCCTCCCTTTTTCTCCATTAGAATATAAACTCATTGACAGCAGGACTCCTTTACCCTTTGTGCATGTATCCCGAGCACCTAGGACAGTGCCTAGTACATAGCAGGTACTTAATGTTTGCTAATTTGTAAGACAGCTGGCTGATAAGAAAACACTACCACCTTACCAAAACCTTCCTAGATATTAAGAAACAAAACAAAACAACACAGAATGAAAAGAACCAGAACCTAGAAACATATGAGATCATTCATAATAAGGACATTTAATTCTAGTCTTCCCTCTCATTTATTTCCTCTTTATCCTGTATATAGCTTGTTTGTACATATTTGTTTTCTTATTGTCTTTCCCATTAGATTGTGAGTTCCTCAGAGGGCAGGGATTGTTTATTGCCTCTTTTTGTATTCCCAGAGCCCTGCATATAGTAGGCTCCTAACAAATGGTCATTTATTAACTGATTAAGACCAGCACATAAATATACTTACAAAACTAATGCTCATTTTCTCTTCAAAGTGAACCTTGTGGACAGAGCAGACTCCCAAGTCTAATCTATGTATTTGACATTGCATTCATAGGCCAACTGGCCCAGTCACCATCTCCTCCCAGATGAAGAGAAATTCAGAGGAAGCTGCTTGATTTAAGGCAAGAAGACCACTCAGAACCGAACGAACCTTCCTTGGGGCACAGCCCCAAGACCCCTGGACAGTCTCCCTTCTTAGGACCTCCTTAAGGTGTATCTTACAGCTACAGATGCTACCCAGCATGGTCCCCATTTGTTACTGACAAATATTAATTGCAAGTCCATTTGGTCTTCTGTTTTCTGCTGAAAGGTGACTGGAAGCCTTTCATAAATATATATATATATATATATAATATTTGAATATATGTATATATATGTATGTGTATGTATAAATACATATACACATACATATACATACATTTACACACACACACACACACATATATACATACACACATGTACACACACACACACACACACACATATATATATATTTATATATATATATGTATATGTACTACTGCAATTTCCAAACTCCTGCTAGGCCACTGTCCCTAAATCATTGAGTTCTTGCCTCATGCTAAGAAGTAGAATTTCATTAACATTCCAACATGCTCAGCACTGCAAAAAATGTATCCTGCCCTTCTGAGCTAGGGCTGTCAATCAGCCCTCAATTGTGTGTTGGTTTAGGGAGAAGAGCAAATTACCAAGGGCTACGTTGACACAGGCAACCCTATTTCAATTCTGTCTTAATCCTGAGCAGTATTCAACACTCTCAAGGTAACAGTAGTTTGTCTTTTCTCACTCCCAGAGTGATTTGGTAGACTTTTATTTAGAGGGCTAGTTGGAATTCAGTGAGCCATAATAGGCCATTTCACTTTAAGTGTATGTTAAGCTAATATTGACTTTTCCACTGTAAAACAAAATCTTTGTTATTTGTACTCAAAAGACTGAGAAAAAAAATCAATAGACATGGAAATTGAGGATTAATCATTCCAGCCTTTTCTTTCTTAGACCTCTGGGGAATTAGTCATCTTTATTTACCTAGCAAAGATGCAAGGTAGGTTCTGTCACTACAAAAAAAAGTCTGGATCGTCCAGCAAATATCTTTTGTATGATTTGCCTATTATGGATCCTGCAGGTCCAGATGTAACTGCTTCAGTTAGCTTTAGATCAAGAAGTCAGTTGAGCACATAGCTGGGGATGGGTCAGAGGTCTAGAACAGGTGGCGGGAGAATGAGCAAATTAGAATCCTAAAGGATGGAAAGAACCATGGGAATAGAAGACCAAAACAGGCTTTGGGAGGTACCAAGGGTGAAACCCTCTACTTTTAACCATTTCTAGGGTGGGGGTGGGAAAGAGGTGGAAGGATACTGTTTCCACAAGGACCTTGGGAGGTAGGTGGTACAAATGTTATTTCTCCCATTTTGGAGAAGAGGGAACTGGGCCCTATGATTTGTCCAGTCTCGCTTAGCCACTAGGTATCCCATCCGGAATATCAACAGAGGCTTTCCAAATCCAATCTAGTGTTCTTTCCACTGTGCCATATTTGCGTGGGTGAACCACGAAACCAAGGGTATCAAAACAAATAATAATTGTCATTTTTATGAGATGATAAGTTGCAGAGAGTTGCTGCCCTACATTGGAATAGGGAGTGTCCTCCTCCGGGAGCTCCTTATACTGGTGAAATCACAGGTCCAGTCTCTATCCTTACCCATTTATTCAGCACAATGGATAGAGGGATGAAATTGGAGTTAAGAAGACCTGGGTTCAAATCCTGCCTCAGACACTATCTCTGACCATGGACAAGTCACAATCTCTCTGTATGTTGGTTTCTTAGTCTGTAAAGTGAGGGGCTTAGAATTAATGACTTCTGAGGTCCCTTCCAGCTCCACATCTAGGATCTTATATCCCTTTAAAATTTACAAAGCACTTTACATAGGCATTTGAGCTTCCTAAGAGCCCTGGGAGGTAGGTTCTACAGGTATTATTATCCCCATTTTATAGCTGAGGAAACTGAGTGGGTAAAGGTCTTAAGTGCTATGGTCATACAACCAGTAATTTCTGGAGGTGGAAATCAAACCTAGGTTTATTTGACTCTGAGTTTCATACTGTATACACAATGCTAAATTATTTCTTGGTTAATTAATCTATTTTTGTGTGCTATTTAGGTCAGTGTGGAAAAACAAAATTTCTAATGTACCCCAAATTCTTTACACTTGGGAAACACTCCCAAGCAAACATAGGCAATGTAGGCCAAAAAATGAATTCCAAATCTCTTGAAAAACAGAAATATCTGCAGAAACAGCTTCCTTGTGGTGGAAACATTCCAGATCTACTGTAACCAATATAGCTCATTTGGATCCAAATCCTCTGAAAAGTGATTTCTTTTCAGTGGAGTAGCTAAATGTTAGTTGAATTGAACTCGGTTGAATTGAATTGAATAAATGAATTCACACGGTGTTTATTTTGTCTTCTCTTCACTCTGACTGTTAATACCAGAATAATTTGATTGTGTTTGTATATTTTGCATTTTTCTTTTCATTTAAAGACATAGAGCACAATGTTGATAGAGGCAGTATACTTTTCTAAGGTTCATGATCATCTTGGTAAATGTTTATCTGTCCTGGTCTCTTTACCTGAATCCACTCTCTATAGGAATCTTCTCCAGGAGTCCATCCATTCTCTGGGTAATTCAAGCGAGATCTTTCTGAAGACCAATTGGTGCTATACTGGGAAGAAACTGTGATTTGGTCTGAATGAATTTCTCCTGATTCCATGCCCAGTGGTTCCATACATGTGAAATCTGAATGGGGAAAAAATGGGTAGAACCTGTTAACATTTTCTATGGAGTCCATAAGTGATACTGAATGTGGTTGTTATCTTTTTTTTTTTAATGACTAAACTAAAATGTTAATTCTAATGCGTACTTAAAGTCCATAGAAACTTGAATTGACACAATAAGAGTAGTAAAAGAAGTAGAGCTTAGATTAGCATTATCGTTTGGGTTTCCATGACGATCCTTTTAAAACCAATGATAGGAAAAAATATTTTTGAACCAGTGATGAAACCTGCTATATATGGAACTTAAATTTACAGAAATGTTCTTTCATTTTTAGTAGCAAGTGAGGAATGCTTTGATCTATTTTACTAGCTGAATTTCTATATAAGTTCAATAGATAGGTACATTAAAAAGGTAAAGGCAATCTAATTTTCATAAATGCTATCTTGTTTTTCCACAGACACGCATGAAAATATGTGAAATGCTTCATATTTGCAGGTTTTCAATGGATCATTTCCTAACATTTTGCTTATAAATTTGGACAACAGTGAGGGAGACTGTGCAAAGAAACTAAAAGATTAACACTTCAACACTCCAAGAGACTTTCTATTGAAGGAACTTTGGCATTAATCATTTTTGTAAGTCAAGGGTTCCTTCTTAATATGACTCATTTATGTATATTATAAATTTAATACTTCATCTATCTGGTGGTCAGCTGTCTTGCCACCTTACACATAAGGAACACAATCAAGAAGGAGGAATTTGAAAAAATACTTCTGAGTAGCCAAAAGATGGGTTGCAAAGTCTGCGGATGCACTAACAGCTCATGAATTCATTGCTTATCTGAGAAATCCTGAAGTCTTCACTCAGAAACTGATTAGTCTTACACACAGATCTAGCAAACTTGGCTATGCTGTTTCTAAGATCCCAGAAGATTAAAAGTGGCAAGGTATGGGGGTTGATCTAGGCAGGTGTTTTGACAATGATGAGCAAAAACTCACAGAGTGATATTCGAGAGGAGAATAAAAAAAAAACCAAACAAACTCAACCCAATAAAAAGCAGACAAAGAATTGGAAAATGAAAACACTTGAGAGATAGTCACTGGAGGGGCTAAGAGACCTGTATATCTCAATAGGTCTGGATAGAGTCCCTGTATTACAGTATACTAGTGTTGGACACTAGACTTACATACAGAGCTGACCAGAGTTGAGGTATCAAAGGGCCTGCAGGCACTCCTAGTGCTGCCAAGACCAGATTAAAATGTAATTGGGAAATATTTAACAAAATCAATAAAAATACAATAAAACATAGATAACATCACATTTTAAAACTAAGTCATTATATGTGGCTGTAGAGGTCCTTAGGCATGGATTAATGGCCCTGGTTTCTATTTATTTGAAACCTCTGGCCTAGAACTTGCTCCAGAGACTTGCTCATAGTCAGTACTTGTATCCTGTCTAGGGTCACAGAATCAGAATGTGTTAGAGATGGGGCTTGAACTCAGGCCTTCTTGGACTCAAAGTACAGCTCTCAATTCATGATGCCATGCTACCTCTATCACATGATGCAGGTTCAAAAATGATTTTGTAGTCACTAAGGAGGGAGTACATTATATTTCATATGGTCTATTTAAGAAGGCAGGAATGGGAGGATTACATTTTAGAAGGATTTCCATCCAGAATGGTCAAAGATAAAAAAAAAGAGTATTTAAAGGGTAAACACTCAACCCAGAAGGATCATAAATTTAGTGCTAGAAAGGACTTTTGTTGTTGTTCAGTTGTTTTTCAGTCATGTATGACTCTTTGTGAACCCATTTGGGATTTTCTTGGGAAAGATGCTGGAGTTGTTTGCTCTTTCCTCCTCCAGCTCATTTTCCAGATGAGGAAACTGAGGCAAACAGAGTTAAGTGACTTGCCTAGGATCACACAGCTAATAAATGTTTGAGGATAAATTTGAACTCAGGTCTTCTTGACTCTATGCCTGGCACTCTATCCATTGTGCCACCTAGCTGCCCCAGAGAGGGCTTTTGAGGTCATTAAATCCAACCTCATTATTTTACAGATGAGGAAACCAAGTCCTAGAAAGGTTTAGTGACTTTCCCAAGGCCACAGAAATATGAAGTATTAAGTAGCAGAGCCAAAATGTGTATCCTCTGCTGGAGCATTCAAGGTAAATGAAGTTTTATTTTATTTCTAGTTTTCTTATGCTAGACTTCAACTATACACTCATTATAATTATTAATGTAAGAAAACAAATCAACTATGAGATCTTGAAATTTAATGTTTATTAACTTTACTTTTAATACTTTAAAAATTCTTTGTTTCTTGAGTTGAAAAAAGAGTCAGAATTGCAAATGACCCAAAGGGAACTGGAGAAAAGTATGGTGGGCTTAAGTTAGGTGAGGCATATTACCAACAATGACTTTTTAGTAAAAAGTATTATGAAAAATATCATCAGGGAAATGAATATTTGGGAAAGGATGTGGGCTGAGGATGTTGTTTGACTGACAAACAAAGTTCATGAAAGAAAGAGACCTAGCTTCCCAGCGTTTTGGATGGATTGTCTATGGAGGATTGATAGGAAATATATGGACAGGAATTACGAAGCAAGACAAGGCATGACTGGATTGCCATGGGCACCATTGCAGGGAATACCTAAATTGATGATACCATGGATCACTGAACTATCAAAGTCAAAAATCTTTAGTAAAAATGACACTGCCTGGAGGAAGCATGGGGTAGAAGATAGCGTGTTAGACCCAGGAGTCAGAAAGACATAGGTTCAAAGCCCACCTTTGACATACTAGCTGTGTGGCTCTAATTAAGTCCCTTATCCATAAAAGGAGAAGGATAATTCCTCTAGAACATACCTCATGGGGTTTCTGTGAAAGTCAAATAAAAATGTAAAGTATTTTATCAACCTCAAAGTACCATGTGAAATATTGACAATTATTATAAATAGGGTTGGTCCTATAGTTTCACAGAAGAATAGTAACACACAAAACAAGTCACTTTTAACAAAGAGTAGAAAGAACTCCTGAGCCAAATAGAGAACCAGTTGTGTTGTTTTTGCCCCCCTTATTTTAAGATATTAAAGGAGCTATAGTCCCTATGTGTCTGTAGGACTGGTTGTTGAGAAAACTTAAGTTGGAGAATAGAGAGTCTCTCTGTTATCCAAAGAACTTTTTATTGCAAACAAATGTACATTTATAGAGGGCTTAAAGAATGTTACAATAGAAATCAAAACATGTTCTAATTAGTCAGAGAAGAAAAAATGTATATGCTACCTTCACTATTTCCCACTGAATTAAATCCTAGCCTGTGTTCAGTGTGATTATAGTGTGGGTGGGTGGACTGAGCATGCATACATATTCATTCTTTCATTCTAAAATCAATGTTCAGACTTTTATGAACCACAAGCTATCATTTCTTCAAGGGCACGGGGGCACCCGGCTTGACTGTAATTCACTGGTCCAAGGCATTGTTTGTCATCTCTTCGTTTTTCTACATCATTTCCAGGCTGCACAATCAGCTCTCTTTCCCTTTACCATTTCATTAGGAAAATTCACAAAGCAGCATTTTCCTATTGATATTCAGAAAAGGTTAATTTTTTTTTCTTTAAAGAGAAAAGCAAACACCCAGCCCCCTTTATTTATATGACATTTCTTTAATGTTTCATGTGGCAGCAGGTGTGTGGGAAGGCATAGCAGAGCAAATTTTCCACTGGGCTTTAGAAGATGAATAAACACTGACCTTCTGAGACACTGCTGTGCAAGACGCTGTAGTTGGCAGAGAATCCTTCTTTCGCTATTGCGCTGTCAGTATAAAAAGCCAGCGACAGAATGCCGGTTGAGGAACGGATGCGGCCTGGTGTTTTCTGTCCACAGTAACGCCCGATATGAGGACCAACTAGAAAGAAAGAAAGGGAAAAAAATAAAACACAAAACAAAGCAGAGAATGTCAAAATATCTTTTCTCTTGCAGCAGATGAGAGAACAACACTTTGCAAAGATGAGTCCCAGCAGAACACAGAAGTGTTTTTCTAACCCAAATCATGCCTTCCCTAGTTAATTGGTTTGCAGTAAACATATTGGGCCAGGTTCGCAGGGAGGATTTAAAAGTGTGCTCTGAGGAGCAATGATGGGCAAAACCGCCTTCCCCAGTGAACAAGATTATTTTCGGAAGGAGAAATGAACGGCTTGGTTCAATTGCAAAGAATGAGACTTGGGCAGCCAAGTTGTACCTCAGCATTCATCTCAGGGCCCAAGCGGTATGCACAACTTGCCCCTGGAAGCATCAGGGAGATGCCTCAAGCTGTGCACAATCATCAAAACCTCCTCCAATCCCATCCAATGATTCCCTCTATCCTAACAAAGGAAAATGGAGAAAGCGTCGATATCTTCAGACCCCCTAATGGCTTCAAGGGGTTTGTTCAAGGTGTGGAAAACCTCAGCTTCTCTCCTTGCCCTATTCCTTCAGCAATCTTTTGTTCGGGAAAGCCTCACATGTACTTTGTAATGCGCCATTTACTCCTCAGTGGTTCATCTGGAGACAAGTTAATATTTGCAACTCTTTAACAACATATTTGGAGACTAAGAGACATCAGTAATGGAATCCAAATGACAACTGGATATTCATATTGAAAGGAATATTACTTTCTGTGGGATTCCTGCCTCAGTTCCCTTAGAGAACATCACCTAAAACTGCCTAGCTTATATGTATGTTTTAGGCAAATCAAATGATCAAGAAATAATGGCAAACATGAATTTCACTGTGTAGCCTAGGGCTGTGGGAAATGATGGGAGGTGGGCAAGAAACTATGTACAAACTTAAACCAGTGGTTAGGAGAGAGTCAAGTTGTTATTTAGTTTAAGTCAGCAATACCTTTATCCTGAAGTGCTTTTTGCCAATTTTGGCAAATGGTCATTTTGACAATGCTGAAGTACTCTGGGCTTGAAAAGCGAATAATTTCTTTGGGTAGGCCAGTAGCAGTACTAAAAATGACTTTCCTGTTTTCATGTCAGGAATTCTTAACCTAGGGTCCATAAACCATGAAGAAGTCCATGGGCTGATGTTAGGGTAATTTTCTCATGAGAGTTCTAGCTTCTCTCAGCAGAAGCTGAGGGTCACAACCTGTTGTGTGGCAGAAACAAGGAAGTCTCACAAGACCTCTCCTTTGCTGACACGCAGCTCCCACAGTTGGCTCGGCTCTCCTCTCATTGGGAGAAAAGTCCTACTCATACCCCTGACACGAGGGCTGCAGGTGTCCAGCAGACTTGGTGATTGGCTATCACGTGGAGATCATGCTTTGATCAGGTGTTACTAGGGATATAAAAGAAAGCTACTAGCACTTAATAAACGGAGCTTCTGCCATCTTGCTGTCTCCCGCCTCATCAATGCGCTTCCGGGTTAAGAGTATTGAGCTGGTCTCATGCTCACCACTGCAGCAGCTGAGTCAGACTGATTTCAGGGGGTCCATAATGTGGAAGTAATATCTTAATTTCAATACGTTTAGTTTTCTTTATAAACCTATATATTTATTTTATGTATTTAAAAACATTCTTCTGAGAAGTGAGTCATAGGCTTTACCAGACTTGCAAAGGGGGTTCCATGACACAAAAATAGGTTAAGAACCCCTGCTATAGGTTTCTGTTGTACGTCTAAAGGAAGCCCATCCATCAGTTGATTTTGGCTTACATGGACAATCTTGCATCACTTTTTTTTTTAATCTGGAAAATACACAGTTCCCTGTTATATAATCCAGGGATGTTGCCTTGTCTATGGTCACCTAGACTTTTCTATAAACTGGGTAGGCAAGTAGCTAAAAGATATTAGTTGGATGGAGCTCAGGGTACAAATGATGATAAAGTCCCTACCAACCATTCCTTATTGGCTGCTTCCATGGAGTTTGTACATGAGTAGGATTACCACTTCAGCATTTTTTCAACCATTTCACTCTGTTTTTCTGCTATTGCAGAACATATTAGCAGAACTTTACTACTTAAACTGGGTCTACTCAGGCATATCAGTTAGAAAAACAAAATGAAATAAAACTGGGCTGAAATCAATCAAATAATCCATTGTATATATGGAATGTGTATGTTTAAAGCAACCAGTAGAGCTAAGTGATGGTTATGACCAAATTAAACTCTTTCCTTTCCACCCTCCTATCCATTTTATAATTACAACCTAATCAAAAGGAAGGCAAAATAAAATTTAAAATTTAAAATAATTTGCTTGGACAACTCAAAGGCATTATGCTGCAAACATTGGAAGGAAGTGTTACCCTATTTTATACATTTAAAAATGTTATTCCAAGAAGGGGTCCATAGGTTTCACCAGACTGCCAAAGGGGTCTTTAACACATTGAAATGGTAAAAATTTCTTTTATAAAACATGAAACAAACACTACTTCAGTCCTCCCCTCCTTCCCCTTTTTCTGTTGTGCATCTATTAAGATTTTTTTTTTCATTTCAGTTGAATTCAACAAACATTAGTTAAATATCTACAAGGTACTATGCTAGGCTGGGGATTTAAAAAAGTAAACAATAAGATAAAACAAAACATTGCTTGTCCTCAGGAAGCTTACTAACTCTAGACCTTTTCTTGGAAAAGATGCTGGAGTTGTTTGCCATTTCCTTCTCCAGCTCATTTTCCAGATGAGGAAACTGAGGCAAACAGGATTAAGTGATTTGCCAAGGGTTGAAATCAGATCTTCCTGACTCCACACCTGGTGCCCTATGCTGTGACTTCATCTGTGTGGGAGTCAGCACCTAAAAGTAGGCAACTAAGAGCTGCCTGGGGGTACTAAGCAATCAATTGGCTTGTCCATGATCACACAGCTAATGAAGGGCAATTTTTTGAACCCAAGATTTCTTGATGCTAAGACTGGTCCTCTCTCCACTACACTAGTCTGACACTTGTTCCTTTATCAGACATCTATAAATGTGGCTTGCTCAGGCCATAAACTAGATCGTTTCCAGGAAAAGTGTCCAAATAACTATTAATCCTTCTCTTGTCTAATTTATGAAATGGATGGCTTTCTCATTTTTCCTTTATCTTTCACATACTCTTATCCTGGCTTCATTATTCCCTCCTACCATTAAATATATTATTTCTCTATGTGGGGAAATATCTGTGGATGGTTCTGCTCCTTTGGACAATGGCCTCTGCTCGCTATAATCACTGGTTTTACCAAGAATTACGAGTGACAAAGGGAAGCTGTGGCCTTTTTATTAGGGCAATTTAGTCCCATCCCTTCCTCCTTCCCCCACCCCCACTATTACCCAGTTCCTTAGGGGGAAAGAAACCTTTGAAATAGCAAACAGAAGAGAACTTTGTTTACTACAGACTCATAATTTAGGGAGTCTCCATGACTCACTGGCTTATAATTTTTAAGACATGCTTGGTAATTCTCCACTCTATCTTTTAGAATATTGCCCCCGGATAGCATTGTGCCACTCTCTTTAGTAGCCCTCAAGATAGCGGAGCAAAAAAGGCTTTTTTGAGTGTACTACAAAGAAGTATTGAATTTTCCTGTACAACAGTGAGACCTTCGCCTAGCAAAGTAATGCAATATTGATCTGTGTGTGGCGGGAGTGGGGAGAGGGAGGAGGACTTTTAGTCTTCTTGTGTATGTGACCAGTTGTATATTCAGATGCTCAGAGCTGTTGGATTTTCTTTTTTGCTCACCTCAACTTTTGAGATAGCAACAAATTAGCAAAGTGTAGAATGATGTCATAAGTAATACATTTTTTCTGGTTGTGATATTCTAAAAACAGTGGAGTTGCGATTAAAGGAAAAAGAAATTGTGCTTCCAACTTTGTGATTACAAGGATACAAGAATAATGCAATTGTACCGAGAAAATTGTGCATGGCATACTGGTAATTGGAGGGAAGTCATTAGATTAAAATGGCAGTATCTTATCAGTAAGAAAGAGTATATCTCTCTGACTTCCTAATGATACCTACTATTGATTACTATGCTTATTCATACCATTCTCTGTTTCTTCTTCATTTCCCCATTTATTATAATTCTGCCTTAATTTTCTTATACTGTGTAAGACTTTATTCATCTTTTCAAAAATGATAATCAACTTTAATAAAGTACTTTGGATAAAGAAATACATATCTTTTAAAATTACAATATATGCTATGTGTAACTCTTCATGAGTTAACTAACATGCATTTTATTAGAGAATTTCTGAAGTACAAAGAATATTTCAGGGAGTACCTAAAATGATTTCCACACCTCCTCCCCTCCCAGAAGGTCCAGGATTATAGCTATCCTAGTAGTTTCAGGAGCTTAGATTTAATACCAAACTATATATACATAGATTCTATTCAGAGACCACATTACCAGAATCCATTATTAAAACATGTTTGTAATCACTAGAAAGTAGATAACAGCCAAAGATTTAAAACAACAATAATAATGCAGCAACAAAAAACAACATACATACAATACAAATTGATGGTTAACTTTATCTCTACTTATGTCAACAACTGAAACTAAGCATTAATTTTTGGTTCCATAATTTGGTGCAAATGCTTGTGGTATTGACCAGGGTAGCAATAACCCATGGCTCTCAAACCATGTGTAAACTTCCTTAAATTACTTCTGAGCTTCTACTTGAGAATCTATAGCACTTGGGAAAAGTGGTAGATGAAGATGAAGAATTCATCATGTGCATGCTTCATATTCTAAGTTTTTAAGTAAACTGCTTTTCTTCAAAGCCAATGTAAATCAATGGGTCGCTTTCAATTACTTGGCCATTTAATTCAATGTTTATGATAAAATGCATCACAAAATCGTTCAATAGCTAAAAGCCTTCAGTGCCTTCTGCTTGTTGTTTTTGGAAAGGATTTCAAAGATTCATCACCATTTTACTGGCAGAGGAATTGTATGCTTTGAAATGCTATGACAAAAATGTCTCTAGTGCCATCGAAAAGCCCAGGAGAATCTAGTCTCTCTTTTGGGCCAAAAATTAGCGAGACGTTTTGCTGGAGCAGGCTAGACAAGGTCAGCTAAATATTAACAAATACATAAACACATTTATCATATTCCACCAGCCAGCGTACTCTGGGAATAAGTCAGACTTGCCAGACTTTTAAAGCATGGGTGAATAGCATGGCTGATAAGTTGTATGGTTAATTGTTCCTCATTTCGGCTCAGTGATTTTCTAGAACCAGAAAATTACTACTTTGAAAAACCCTTGACACTAATAACAATGTACTCCATTCTGAAAGTGTTCTAAATATGTTGGTTGATTGGACCTTCTTTTCACATGTCAGTTTAAATGAAAGTTCTAGAGGGGAAGGTTGAAAATTTGGGTTGTGGGTAAATAAACCCACTATTAAATGTTCCAGCTATTGTTATAATGTTGTTATCACATTGTTATAAGACTGTTTTCCTAACTGATGGATTGAATGCTGGGTAGTCAGCCCACTGTTTTGGCAATCTCATTACTTAATGAATGAGTTTCAGTAAGATCATCATAACCCTATTTGTATGATAAAAACCCTAAGGAGGGATTTAATGTTAACTTACCCATTTCATCTAATGACAATATAAGCTTTCACTAAATCTAATTTTCTCCCTAATTGTTTATACATTAAGAAACTTATCAAAGTTGAACAGTAACCAACACAAATGATATTAATAGCAAGAAAAGGAACATGCAAACTCTGTCATAATTTTGTCCATTATTCACTTACAAAGTGAATTGAAATAATCCTTTATTTAGCTGTAGTTGCTACCTGTAAGTATGGTAAAAAGGCATCAGAAACAAGAAGCTTAGATTATATGATTTCTAAGATTCCTACCAGCTGCAAAAAAAAAAATCACAGTATTCTTGGAAATAGTTGGTCGAACATGGCCTATTCTCTGATTCTTAAGAACCGCCAAGTCACCCCATTTGGATTCATGACCTGTACTTTCTCCAGGGAAATATGGATGTTAAGCCAGACTAAACACACCACTGTCGAAGCAGCTGAAACAAATTATTTGATATAATCTTCCTTGGCCAGAATTGGGGGGGGGTGCGGTTTAGCCATTTATCTTCAAATTCTCAAAGATTAGAATGGAAAATGTTAATTTGGAAGATAAAGAAAATCATTGTATTTCATATGTGGGTATCTGGTGACTCTTTCAGAAGAAGGTCAGGAGAGCTTAGCCCCGACAAGCAACAGTTTCCCGATGCCTGAAGTTTGGAGCTCCTAAGGTAAAGGGGATGCCCCAAATCAGAGGTTCTTATCCTTTCTTTAAACTTGAAAATTTTGAAATTTTCTACCGCATTAAGTCTGGGAGACAATATCACCTTTAAAAAGATCATGTGTGGTTGGTTGGTCATTTGACAGTGGGTGTAGGAGTGGGTGGGTGGGGTTGGGGGGATGGTTTTATGAGCTCAAGAACTCTAGGTCCTTGTTTCAATTTTGCCAGTAACGTGTTTTGTGACCTCAAACAAAGCATCTAATCTCACTAGGCATCTCTTTTATTCATTCAATGAGGGGGTTGGCTCAGATCGGTCCCAAGCTTCCTTCACACAGCCTAAATCTGTTATTCTATAATGGATCTCTTTTTTAAGATAACTCCAAAATACCAAATGACAGCTTGTATCTTGTGACATTTGAAAAAGGAATCTTTGGGAAGTCAATGATAAAAAGAAAGGTCCCGTATTACACCTAAATATTTGTAGTAGCAATTTTTGTAATAGTCAAGAAATGGGAACAAAGTAGATGCTTACAGACTGAGGAATGGCTAAATGAGTTGTGGCACATGAAGGTAATGGAATCTTATTCTGCTATGAGGAAGGATGAATTCAGAGAAGCATGGGAAGACAAACCGACTGATGCAGAATGAATTAAACAGAATCGGGATAAAATGATATATGGCAGCAGTCACCAAGCTATAGCCCGAGGGATAAATAAATGCAGCTGCCTCTTATTTGTACAGCCCAAGCTAAGAATGGTTTTTCACATTTAAAATACAATAAAACTTTATTTTAAAATGTAAAAACCATTCTTACCTCAGGCTGTCCAAAAGACCATAGAAGCTGTACAAAAAAAAGTCAGCAGACTTTAGTTGGTTGACCCTTGATATATAATAATAAAGTAAATGGGGAAACAAAAGCCAGCAACAACAACACAATTGAAACAGAATACTGCAAAATTATAATAACCAAGCTTGGCTCCAAAGAAGAGAAATGAGTAGGCATGCCCTTCTGTTTCTTTGCAGAGGCAAGTGATTATGGGTGAGGAACACTAAATACAATGTCACTTATATAAGTCAGAACATAATGACTTTTTCCATATGTTAGTAAGTTTTGCTGACCTTTTTTCTCCCTCATTTTTATTCTATGTTATAAGGGGTTGCCCTTTGGAAGAGAAAGAAGAAAGTATTGCATTAGGAAGTATAGGAAATAGAAAAAAAGGATTAAATATATTTCAAAAATGAAAAAAAAAATTTGAAAGAAAAAATAATCTATTACCCTCTGCCCAGGCCCTCCCTTCTCTGGGATGCTGTTTATTCTTGTTCTTACCATCAGGGAATCCATCCCAAATTTCTAGTCGGTCATATCGACAGAACATCCCCCCTGGAGGATTAGTGTCAGGCTCAAGGTCAAAGCTTTCAAATTCCAAGATAATCTCTGACATCTTTGGTGCAAAGATAATGTAAGTGCATTCAAGGCTGTTGGGATACTTTTCAGGGAATCCAGGGGACTTTATCACTCCAGTAGATGAAGTATAGTTTCGGGAACATTCAGGACCTATACAGGCAAAAACAAAACAAATGAAGAGAAAGAAATGAAGTCCTAATAAGACAATAATTTATGAAAGAACCTACTATACTAGGATTCACTGTTTTAATCACTGATTCACTCAGCCCTTTCCTATTATTGATAGGTATGAAAATCATTGTGTTCAGCCCAGTTTTCCATTTGTGTGGATAAATTTGAAAACTTCCTATGCCTTGGGAGAAAAAAAAATGACAACTATAAAATCATGTGGGAACAATGAATGAGTAAGCTGCAGAAATCTCGACAGAGCCCTAGAGAAATAATTATAGCCCCTTCAAGCTTAAATCTTTAAATCTTAAGGTTGACAGCCATTTATTGGTGAAATAGAACATTTATAAAAGTGGGTGAGTGAATTCAGTAGAGGGAGTGCTGGTTTCAGATTCCTACACTGGTGACTGAGTAACTCTGCCAGATGTGACCTATGCCTCTTTGACAAACTAAATGTGAAAGGTAATTCGTACATGTACCCAGGGTGAGTGACTCATTCTGAGTGGTGTTGACACAGGTGTGCCAGTAAAGTGTGGCTGTTAGTGAAGGCATGATAAACTGTGATTACAGGCAATGTTGCTGAAGTCACCTAATATCAATGTTGACATACTAACCTTCCCGAAAGTATCAGTTCTAGTATATTCTGCTGTTCCAAAAAATGGTTGTTTATGGTGAGAAAGTTGGTGATGAGGGAAAAAAATACCTACAACATTTAGTTGGGCCTGACTGCTCAAACCATTTCAACTTTACAAGTTGTCATGGTTTAATATTTCAAGCATTGGTCAAGGACAGTACCAGAAAGCTAGTATTATCGTTGTGTGGTGACAATGGTAATGATTAACATAATAATGATGATCACAGGTTCCTTCTCTTAAGGAAAAGACTTTGGAGGTCAAATAGTCAATCCCTTCATTTTACAGAAGAGGAAACTGAGGGTTAAGGTAGGTTAAGTGATTTGTCTTAGGTCATAAGGTCAGTGATAGAGTTAGGATTTGAACTGAGGTCCTTAGTCCAAATCCAAGGGCTCTTTTCACCGCAACACATGGCCCTACCTAGGGTGCTTCCACCATCTGATTAATTCATTCGTGCTCTATCCACAAAGAGGAGAGAGCTACCTGAATACTTGAAAAATGTACCTATCTAAATGGCCATGTGAGGATGCATGCTTTTCCATGTGTTTTTCCTCCATCACACACTTCAAAGGATTCATTTTAAGAATCCCTATGTGCATATGACATGCTAGGACTGTCTTAATATTATAAAACAAATTTTGTGGTGCTGAGCTCCATAATTCACCCTACATGCATGTGAAATGCCAGGATCATTTTAATATTATGAGAACAAATTTTTGGGGAGCTCAGCTTCATATTTCATTTTTTGGGACAGAGAGATGTAGAAGTTTATCCATTAATATCTCCCTGAGCAAGTTCTAGAGATAACACTTAAAAAAAGTAGTTTGAGGAAAATATTCTTGACTAGATAGTCTTCAAAACAAATTGCCAAGAAATCAAAAGGTAACTTATTAGTCATCAGGACAAGTTAATTTTATTTCCATTTAATTCTATTAAACAAAAGTTCATAAAGCTCCTACTGTATATAAGACACCATATGATGTAAACCCTGTTTTCAAGATAAAGAACGATAGGTACGCAGATTACTGGGATACAAGAGAGAGTGAAATTGGTACAAAGAAGAGATTCAGGTAAACGCACAAAAAGTAGGGCAGCTAGGTGGCATAGTGGCTAGAGTGCTGGGCCTGCAGTCAGGAAGACTCATTTTCCTGAGTTCAAATCTGGCCTCAGACACTTACAGGCTGTGTGACCCTGGACAATTAATTAATTAATTAATTACGTGAGCCTGGGCCACATAATTCTGCTTGCCTTAATTTCCTCATCCGTAAAATGAACTGGAGAAGGAAGTGGCAAACTACTCTAGTATCTTTGCCAAGAAAACCCCAAATGGGGTCACGAAGAGTAGACATGATTGAACAACAACAAATGCACAAAAAACTTGAGTAGAGAAAGTTCACTTTCAGTTGTTGGGGAGAATTTAGTGAGGAGGCCACTAAGCTGAGCCTGGAAAGAAGGGAGAAACCTCATCAGCTGGAGATAAGGAATGGGGAGGGATCTCTCTGAAGCATGAGAGATAATGGAAGTAAACTTAGAGGAAAGAGTGACAATAGGGGACAGAGAATAGCCCCATTTGGCTGTGAACTAGAGTACTTTGTTGTTCAGTTGTTTCAGTCATGTAGACTCTTTGTGACACAATTTGTGTACACAATTGGTTAAACTGAATTTAATTGGAGAGTTTGAGATGGGGTTGTTTTTATCCCTGTGTATTGCATTATTTTGGCTAAACTTCAGCACAGATAACATTTGGAAGTCCTTTTGAAAGGGCTGATTTCCTTCCTTCCTTCCTTCCTTCCTTCCTTCCTTCCTTCCTTCCTTC
>NW_020954639.1:9151769-9198396 GCF_900497805.2 Vombatus ursinus | reverse complement strand
TCCTTCCTTCCTTCCTTCCTTCCTTCCTTCCTTCCTTCCTTCCTTCCATCCATCCTTTGCTGGATCTCTCTATCGTGCCCAGGCTGAAAGGGCAGTGGCCAATACTGTTTGACATGGAAGCTATGACTTGCTCTGTTTTTCAGTTGGAGCTGGTTTGCACCTCCTTCAGTAGACTGGTGGTCCTTCCCCGCTGGAAGCTCACCATATTGGTGCCAGACTTAGTTCAGAGACTTGATTGGCTTTAGCCCTAGTGTAACTCAGAACTCCTGAACTCGTGACCCATCAGCCTTAGCCTCCCCAGCAGCATGGACCACAGGTGTGCTCATTCTTTCTTTTGTAAACTTCTTTTTTTTCCTGTTAGTTATATTTCAAGAATCAGGCAAGAGACAAGATGAACATTGATGGAATAGGACCAATGAACTTGGGAAATTTAAAGGGGAAGGGAGGATATTCCAGTTTGGGACACACCAAGGTTGAGATGTCAGTGGGATTCCAATTTGTTCCAATGTAGTTTGCCAATCAACTTTTTAAATTACTCTGGTGGTCTCTCAGCTGAAAAAGAACTAGAAGAGTTTTGAGTCATTAACCCATAAATGAAAAGAAAGGTGGTAGCCTTTTAAAACTGTTTATTTCCAGGACGTAAAACTCACTAGAGCTGAGCTCAAGTCAGTGTGGTCAGGTCCTCATGAGGCAATGCAAAAAGAAAGAGTTATGTTGCTAACTGTAGCCAAGTAATGAATGTAAAGGCAGCTTTATTTTCCCCCCACCCCACCAAATTGCTCAGGTGATGGACACTAAAGGGGCTGAGGGAGTAAAGCCCACATGGCAGGAATAAAAGGCAGTTCACTGTGAAGCATTAACACAGATGGTTTCGTGTAATCCCTAGGCCGTTCTCCATTTTGTTATGCTACGTACCTTGGGGAAAGTACACTGATATATCTAAGGACATTAGGGTACTCTCTGAAGATGGAGATTTGGTAGTACAAGGGAACTTCAATCCTTGCTCTGACATGTAGCAACTGTGTAATCTTGGGTAAGTTCCTGAGCCTTAATTTTCTTATCTGTAAAACGGGGATGACAATGCTAGCACTAGAATTACCTATATCATAGGATTATTAGTTAAAAGAACAAACTAGTAACACTAGTTACATAGCATTCTAGGGATGGTAGCTATCATTTACATTATAATCTTGACTCTAGATGCAGCAGCGCCTTTTATGACAATTGGATTGGATATTTTACCTTTATGGACCTCATTTTTCACTTCTGTTGAGTCTGATGATGCCTAAAATCTCTTTCAACTCTCTCTCAGATTCTGTACTTCTCAGTTTAATCCATTATCCGACAAAACTAGTTTTGACACCTTTTTTCATGCAATAAGTTTGCAAGGAGGGGCAGAATGCTGTAAGAGATAGAGTACTAGCCTTGAAGTCAGAAGGAAGCACGTCCAAGCTTTGCCTGGGACGTAGAACAAATGTGTGTTCATGAGTGGGCAAGTGGCTCAAATACTCAATGCTTTGGGGAACTTTCTAAGAGCGTAAGTTATGGAGGATGTACCCCTAGGCATCAGTGGAAGGCGTTTCTATGAGAATGAAATCACACATCTGAACCCAAAATAAAAAGGCTTCATAAATAGACTATAGCAAAGAGATTACTAAAACAGATCTGTGGTAGGTAATTGGCTAAAAAGAAAACCACTAAAGGAACCTTAGTAGTGATTAGGAACAGATAGATTTAGCAACTCTGTGTGTGTGTGTGTGTGTGTGTGTGTGTGTGTGTGTGTGTGTGTATGTGTATGTGTGGGCGGGGGAGGAGGAGGGGAAGAAAGAGGAGACAGAGAAAGTAAATGAGAGAAACGGAAAGTCAACAACTACTTTGACACAGGACTTAAAAGGATTTTTAGGCCAATAAGCTTTTTTGCAGATCCTTTGTTAGCCTGGATATATATGGAGCACATACAAAAACTCCATGTCTCGCTGTTGTGGACACACAAGTAGAAATTTTGTTTTTCAGCACTGAAAATCCCAATGAAACTATGTGTCAATACATAGCTCCTAAGATCCCCTAGAATTCTCTTGAGTCCCACAAGACTCACTTCCCTGACATAGACTGTTCAGGTCATTGGTCTGGATGTATCAGGTTGAAAGGTCTTCTCAAATCCACATTCAGACCGGGAAGTTCAGACTGGGTGGAGGGGAGTGAAGACTACAAAGCTGTGTGCTTAGGGGTAGCAGTGGGCCAAGGACTGACGGCCTGATGAAGCAGGGAAACATCTTGAGAAGAGTAGGAAGTGTTAATGGATCCCAGCAAAATGAAAGTGTCCGGTGGTACTGCCCCTGAGGCCACAGGGGACAAAATGGCCTGATTTTCTTAAGAACCAGAGTTTGATATTTGTAAATCTCGGGGCCAACAGGTGTGACTAATTTCATGATTGTATTATCTTATGATTAAGGTGATTCATGTGTATTGAAATAACAGAAGCAAAGTGTTTTTAATAGTACAGATTCATGCAATCATGATAAGATCATTTAACTGCTGTTGAAAAAAAATAAGCATGTGTATGTGAAGATGCATTTCTTTGAATAGTCAATCAGTATTTATTGAGTGACTATACAGCAGAGAGAATTCTATTTAGACACATAAGAAATAGATGCTATGTTGCTTGTCTTTGGCCTAATTATTGCAATGCAGTGTCCCTGATAGAATGGAGACCCCTTGAGGGCAGAGACTGTTTCATTTTGTCACTGTTAGCCCAGCACCCAGTATAGTATATGACATATAGTGGGCATTTAATAAGTGTTTCTTGATTGACTGATACTTAAATGAAACAATTTGAATTCATTAACCAGCAATGTATTAGCAGGTGGGGAAAAAAAGAGTGGAAACTAAATGCATGTGTTTTTGGTTTGTTGAACCATGACTTAGCTGAACACACTGAGCAGATGCATATTTTAAAAAAGTGATGATCATGAGGTCATTAGTCCA
Organism: Vombatus ursinus; assembly: GCF_900497805.2. Lineage (NCBI taxonomy): Eukaryota > Metazoa > Chordata > Mammalia > Diprotodontia > Vombatidae > Vombatus > Vombatus ursinus. The sequence continues at coordinate 9,195,411 of NW_020954639.1, read as the reverse complement.
GGAAGGAAAGTAAATCTGGGGCCAGATTTTGAAAGAGTGACATGAATTGATGGGTGGGGCCTGGAGGGAGTATTTTCAATGCAGAGGCATAAAGCTGTCCAGAAAGTTGAATTCTAGGATAGGTGAGATTAGCTTCACTCCTAGAATGTAAGGGCTATGGAGAGTTAAGATTTCCATTTTAGCCAAAGGTCTTCCATATTCACGGTAATTAGGGAGTTTTTCTCCAGTATTTACCCTATGATGTGAAACAAGGATTTCCCTGCAGATGAAGACCCTTCTATATTGAAAAGATGAAATTGGAGAGGTGTAGGAGACTGGTTAATGATGTGATTTGAGTTATAAAAAGTAAGCTGACCACTTTAGATTTAAAACATTAGGCAATGGATACCTACTATTGGTTGTGAAGTTGGAAAGCTACCTCATGATTGTCCTAAGAGTTTAGCATAGAATGGGGAGAGGCTTAACGCGGGAAGGGTCTGGATGTAGCGATGGAAATATGAAGTGGTAATGACTATGGAAGTGATAATGGGAGGAACAGATCTTTGAGACCTACAGGATGCAGATGAACATAAAGGACACGGGATTCAGTGATGAGTCAAAGATTACTAGGTGTAGATGTAGTCAAAGAAGAGAGGGTTGGACATTGAGTTAGAAAGACCTGAGTTTGAATCCTGCCTCAGAAACTAGCTTTGTGGTCCTAGCAATTCACTTAGCCTCTGTCTGCCTCAGTTTCCTCATCTGTGAAATGGAGATTATAATCGCATCTACCCTTTAAGATCATTGTTAGGATAAAATGAGTTAATATTTGCAAAGCATATTGCAAACCTATATAAATTAAAGCTCTATATAAATGCTAGCAATTATTGTTGTTGTAATTCCAAGGTTTTAAGGAAAAGGGGTGGGAGGATGATGGGGACCCTTAAAATAATAGGGGATCTAGAAAAGGAAGTTTGTTTGGGAGGAAGGGAAAGAGGCTCTATAAGTCATGGCCGCACACTTACGTCTCTTATCTCTTTCAATCAACTTTGAAAAAAATACTGATTGGAAAAGGAAGGTAATTCTTTACACTCTTTTCGGGATGTTACTCCTTTGATAAAAGCATGTGTATCTGTGTGTGGATAGAAAGATAGACAGACGGGCTAGTTCATTAAAAAGTCCAACATAGGTCTTGACCCTTTAGAACGACTATAAATGGAACCGTGGTTAAGCGTCTTGTTATGAATGTGACTTTCTATCTATGTTATAAATGAAAGCATATCTAGTATTGTGCGAAGGATAATGGATTAGCAGTCGGAGGGCCTGGGTCTGAATCCTTGCTTTGCTCCTTTCTCCGCATGTGATCTTGGACAAATCAACCTCGGCTCTCTCAATCTCAGCTCTCATCTGTGAGATGAGGAGGCTGGAGAAGTTGACCTCTAGTCCCTTCTCTCTTTTAACCTCTGATTCTATGATCTCAAATGGCCCTTCTATCTCTGACAGTCTATGATCCACTCACCTATGATTTTTTTAAGTTCTAAAGTCATCAAATCTAGTCACAGTTATTAAGCACTTGTATGCCTGGTACTGTGCTAAGCTCTGGGATTATAGAGAAAGGTAAGAAACAGTGGTTGGGTTCTCAAGGAGTCTTCATTCTAATAAGGGAGACCACATGTAAAACAATTAGTTACATGAAAGTTACATACAGAATAGACAGAAAACAGTATGAGAAGGAAAGGCATTAGCCGCTCGGTGGACTGGGCAAAGCCTGGTGGAGTAGGTGGTATTTAAGCTGTTTTGGAACTGGGCCAGCATTCTTTGAAGTCCAAGAAAGTCTTATTGTCTCAGCTGAAGGGTTCTTAATGAGCTCTTCAATTAACTACTTGGTTGATTCAGAACTCCACTTTACTCAAGATCAAAGGTGTCAAACTCAACTGCCAGAACCAGATGAAAATGTAATTGGGAAATGTTTAAAAAAATAAAGAAAATACAATACAACAAAGATAATGTTAATTTGTGGTTTTCTAACTCAATATGTAGCCACAGATCCATTTCTATTTTTGATATCAATACTCCAAACTGTTCAGGGGAAAAAAATCTATCCATATTCGCATCCAGTGAATTAACCTTTCAGGTTTTTTATACATTTCTCACCCAACAGAATGGGACCATGACATAAAATATTAATCTACTGAAATGTAAATATGACAATCACTTTTTAAAATTGATGTCATTTTTACAAATTCTAATGCAATGATACAATTATTTTTAAAGTATTGACTATGGGCAGGATGAGAGGCAATGTGATAGAGTAGATAGTGGGTTGGCCTGGGAAATAGGAAGTCCTATCTTTGTCCCATATTAGCTCTGTGACCATGAACATGATACTTCACAGTGCCCCAGGAAACTCTATAAGGGTATAAGTTGTGGATAAATTTGCCAGTTTGTTGTCATGAAGAACTTTTCCCCACCAGGAGTACACTCCACAAAGGTCACAACAATAACAACAACAAGGACAACGATGATAGTGATGGTGATGATGATGATGATGATGATGATGACAAAAAGATGCAAGGTACTGTGATACACTCTGAGTATGCAGGAAAATAATGATAGCCCCTGCTGTCAATCAGCTTATGGTCAAATAGGGTGATATGACGTGGAGAAGTAAGTGTAATGCAAACCACAATATAAAGGGGCAAAGAAAATGCTCTGGGAATATTTTAGGAGGAAAAGATTGCTTCCAACTGGGGAATCCAGGGTGACTTCATTGAAGAGGTGTCAGCCAAGCTGGGCCCTAAAGAAATGTCAGGCTGTTAAGAGGTGGAGATGAGGAAGCCAGGCAGGAGGGATGGTCTGTGGGAATGCAAGGTAGTAGGACAGGGCTGCCAGAGGTTCAGGAATATTCAATAACCCAGTGTGGCTTATGGTGCATGAAAGAGGAAATGTCAAATAAGATTGGGGAGCTATGGAGAGCCTTAATACCCCTACTAAGGGGTTCGTAGCTTATCCTACAGTCAATTGGGAGTCACTGAAGCCTGCTTCCTTTTCCCATGCTTATGCAAACCCTGGCCTTGGCTCTCTCTTTTGTGTGAGAGAGCCAGCTTCAAAGAGCTAAGACCAGAGGAGGAAGCACTGTATTTAATATGTGTGAGGAACCTAAAGGCTGTAATGAGTATAATGTGAGGTGTTTTGCAGGTAAAGTTACACTTTTTAAAATTAATTAATTTGCTTAATGCTCCCACTGGGAATTGAAGCATACGATGAACCAGACTTTACTCTAAGTTACCTCACAAAGCCTCCTCACTGCTGCACCCTAATAAAAGGTTAAGCAAATGATTAGAGTGGGGACCTATTCCTGTTCCCAAAGGAAATAGCGTTTCCCACTATTCCTACACTATCCAAAAGGCTATTTTAATAGCTTGGGTAAACAGAGGTCTAGTGTTTCTCCCACCAGAATAGAAGCTACCATAGCATGGAGGTGGCTTTCTGAGGACCAGACATTCTTGAATATAGTAGCTAGGAACAAGAGAGAGGTGGGGGGTAGGGGCTGGTGCAGGCCCTTTAGGAGGGACAGAACCTCTATGAATTCAAGGTGGGAAGGGGCTAATCCTGTTTTCAAAGGGGACTTTTTGGCTGCTCAAAGGATTAAAGAACCAGTTTCTGAGAATGGTTTAACTCTTTTATTTTCTTTAAAGAAAGAGAAAAGTAAAAAGAAATGCTTTTTAAATACAGTTTTGCCAAAACACATTCACTTGGCTGGTCACAGCATTTGAATAACATTGTCTTGATCTGTTCCCTCGCCGGATGTGTGTGTGTGTGTGTGTGTGTGTGTGTGTGTGTGTGTTCTCTCAATCTTTTGCTTCACTTTCATAAAATATTAAAACCAACTCTTGTTAAACGGGAAAAAAGACACAGACTAAGGTCTGTCATTATTCTTTGTTCACTTACCTCTCTTGAAAATTTCATAGCGTATGGAAAATCCAGCACCATGTGTCTCGTAGTCAGAGACAAACTTGATAAACAGGAATGGCCCTGAAGACACCACTGGGGGAGGAGCTATCTTGCCACAGAACTTTCCCCATAAACGTCCACTTGCGCTATCTCCATCAATGACTTCAACATAATCATACCTAATGGACAAGCACAAAGGGAAAACATTAAGTGAAATAAGAAATGTTTCGTTTCTACAATTTCTGAGCTTGACATGAGCCAGCATAGATTGGTGGGGGCTGGGGATCGGTGGGGATGCTCCCCACATCCATGACTCTACCACACAGTGAAATCCAGCAAAATGAAATAATTAAAATGGACTACATCATGTCTGTAGACATCATCTGGCAATGCAGAACTATTAGGAAGAATGGTGTCCATTATACTGGCAGACAATGTCAGCTAAAGTAACCAATTAACAAGAAAAAGGAAATCTCATGAGCACAATTCTGTATTATTAAATTGTGTTTCTTTGTCTGTGGTAGTGGTGTCAATACATAATGCTGTGCATTCTTTTCAAACTGTGAAGTTCTTTTATGAATTCAAAATGTCCCTGGCTAGAGCTCTCTATGAACAATACTTTGATTTCTGTGAACTAGCCTCTAAAACATATGGCCACAGAATAATAAATGAATTCTTACTCATTTAACTCAGTTCACAGTTCCACCACATTCCAGACTACTCAGAAAAAAACAAAAAACAAACCAACCTGTCAATATCTACATTCACAGATTACCTTCTTGAAAATCAGACTTGGATCATAGAAGTTACATTTTCTCCCAACTTTTGTTTTAAAAAAGAGAAAGAAATAGAATTTATCTTGTAACATTCAACTTGATTTGCTTGAAAGAATATACTTATTTGAAAGAAGGGAATGAAAAATGCCCAGTGATGAGATTTAAAATAGGGTTAGTAATAGTATTCTGGTGATGTGATTAAAGAAATAACAGCGAAATTCTACCACAAAGTTTATATTGAAAGGACAGAACATTTCTTAGCCCTATAAGCAGATAACTCACCCTTAATAAACTAGTCCTTTCCTCATCCTCAACCCCCACTCCAAGATAATATGAAGGGAATGAGGCAAAAAGATTCATTTGTCTGGTTATATCTATATCTATACACATATATTTGCTTCTCTCTCTTATCTTAAAGATATTTATTGCCATGTAGAAGTCAATCTAATTTGTGTTGTTTTTCTTCTAGAATTGGCATTAAAATGTTATTATCCATTTGTTTTAGAGCTTTATTTTACTTCTATGTTTAACTTGTTTCAAAAATTATGGTGTATTTTAATTTCAGGAACAGTTTAAAATGGCAGTAACAAACTATATCTGGCAATTTTTAAGGGATCAAAGGGTAAAAAAAATAATTCTTCGTGATGACCAATGTCATCTTTAACGACTCTTTTTTAAGCTATCTTGGGCACATTACTTATGTTTACATAAAGTCTCATGAGACAATTGCAAAGATGATATCACTAGTTAAAGTGGACAGCTTAAGGCCCTTTAAATTAAAAATGACATTACCTCATCAGTAAAAATTGCATGCCAGCTTTGCTGTATATCAGGGAGAAAATAAAGCTGACATTGATGGAACTCTAAGCATTAACATATGTGAATTACTGCATTAACTGCATTTCCTCTGGCGCATCCAATGTTTCCAGTGACTTGGCCGGTTAGCATTGCTGTCCCATTTCAAAGCTGGAGAATGAGGAATTGTTGTTCATTTCTCAATATTTTGGGCTTGCTTTGCTTGTTAAAAGAAGAGGAAGAAGTGTAAGAGGAGGAGGAAGAAAGCATTATATTTCAAAGTTCTGAACCAACCTTTTACATTCAAAGAGAGGGCAGCTGAAATGAGCACCATCTCCTCCTATTCATTCCAGTCAAATAAATTGGCATTTGATGGAGAACTCCCTTTTATCTCTGTTTCCCCTTTGACAGGACAGGTCTGTTTGTTTTGCTCCACAGTTTCTTATAATTTAGCTGTGATTTGGCCTGTTTACTGTCTGCACTAGCTGCTGTGTATCTAGGCTTTGTCATATAGGCTTTTGGCTTGAATCTTGATGTGATCTGAATATTAAGCGGTTGAGTCTTGGTGCATTTTGCCTTTGAGACAGAAACCAAGTGAGATGGGGCAGCATTCTGAAGAACCAAAGACATTTTGGAAGGAAGTCTTTTCTTTCAGGTAAAATAATATCTTCTATTTCAAAAGCCCAGTTGTGGTACTGGAGATTTTAAAGAGATAGAGCTTAAATTGACATGGCAGCTAATAGTCACCACCAGGCTCTCCACTTGGCAACACCAAAAGTCATTAAAGTGAATAGCGAGAAATTAGGCTTCCTCCACAGTAAGAGATGAGTCTTGTGGCATTTTCAAGTACTACAACTTCACATGCAGAAATTAAATTATTGGAATATGAGTGATGTCTCATCCTTGGAAAATGGAAATGCAACTGTCATTCTAGCAATGCTCCTTCAAAGTACCATGAAACAGAGACCAGAGAAGAGTTTCACCAATAACAGTTTTCGTAAATAGTCGGGCAAGTGTACCATCACAACTTGTCAATTACATCATTGCCAGTGAAGTTAAGAAAGCAGGCTCGCATCTCCCTCTGGAGTTGATACCGGCTCTACTCCATAAGTTTGTCAGTGACAAATGCAGTGCCAGGAATGTAAGTGTTGTGCCAGCAACCTTCTCTGGAGACAAAATGTGTCACTGCAGCAACGCACCCAGGCTGCCTTGGCCTCGGGCCCAGGATACTGAGTTTGCAAATTTGGATCTCCCAGCCGGCCTGCATTGCTCGGTTACTGCTACCAGTGTATGACAAACACTGCTTTTCTTGGGATGACAAGAATATAGTGGGAACGGAGAAGGTAGAAATGGAATCACTTGTCTGAACCTCAGTCTAACCTCACTGTCCTAGGTGTGCTATGTGTTTCTGCTATCTTTTTAATGGAGAGCAGTTCTTTGTAAATGAATGCAAGTTCTATAATCCAGATGATACAGATGAGTTACCAATCAACATTGATGAAGTTTTCAGAGCAAGACACTTTCAACCTCCACCAATGAAATCAAAAGAAAATAACACAAAAAGAAAAGCATAAGGTACTATGGTAGGTTCTAGGGATTTAAAAAACAGATCTTCTAAAATCCTAAATTATCCGGCGTGGTGGTCCCTGCCTTCCAGCAGCTTTCATTTTCACCTGGGGAATCAAGGGAGACTTCATTGAAGAGATGCCGGATAATTTAGGATTGTAGAAGATCTGAAAAATCTGGCTAATGGAAGCAGTAGCAGGCCACAAAGCAGACTTAACTTCATTTGGAGCACAGAGTGTTAAATGTATACTGACTTTCTTAGAGAGAAAGATTCAATCACTGATATCTGGACAGTGCATCTAGCACATTATTGACCATAGCATTCCTCAAATAGCTTGGAAGCTGTGTCCTTTGGTCTTGATTGGATTTGGGGCAAACGGAAAGACAGCATTACAGGTGTCTGGGTGCACCCTTAAATGTCCCATGCTGAGCATAAACAGAATTCAAAGATAATTAGTATTTTTAGATAAGTTTTTATCCTCACTTATATTTTGTTTTTGTAATAGATTTTGTATAAGAGTTTGGCCTAACTATATACACAGAAAAAAATCAGACCAGATGAAGAATGCCTATTCAGATTATGATATGCAATTAGATGGACAACCTATAGAGTTCATCTTTATATATCTATTTCTAGATCTATTGTTCAGTTGTTTTCAATTATGTCTGACTCTTTGTGACCCCATTGGGGGTTTTCTGGACAAAGATACTGGAGTGGTTTGCCATTTCCTTCTCTGGTTCATTTTGCAGATAAGGAAACTGAGGCAAATGGGGTTAAATGACTTGCCCAGGCTCACATAGTAAGTGGTAGAGGTGAGAATTGAGCTTAGGAAGACTAGTATTCCTGACTTTAGGCCTGGAACTTTACCCGCTGTACCATCTAGCTGCCTAGATCTATGTCCATATCAATATATGTGATCCAATATATACGATATCTACATATCAATAGATATCAAATATATATGTATATAACATCTAGACATTGCAAATTGACATGTTGGGTCCAGAATTCAACAAGAGAGGAGCAGGATGGATTGCCTTTTGGAAACTGCAAAGTACCTATACAGATTCCAAACTTCTCCCTGACACAGTCCCATTAAAAAAACAAAAAACGAAAACCCTGACCTACCACTGTTATTGTATACCTGTGAGTCACTGGAAACTGTAGTCTCCAGAGATCTAAAAGTAAGTATTACTGAGCGAACTTGTTTGTCGTTGTTGTTCGTCCTTCGTTCTCGAAAAGGACCGCTCACAGCAGCAGGATAATGGAGAGGCACATGGTGGATATGAGCAGGCCTACTCATTCATATCAAATAAGGAGATAAGTGTAAAGGATTCACCAAAATATGTATTATCAAAAAAGAAGAGGGACTGGTAATGTGGTGAGAGGGGAAAGTAAATGATAGGAAGCCCAAGCCTTCCCAATATTGGGGGAAAAAAGGGAGGAAGGTCTATAACATGGTAGGCGAATCCCTCTGGTGTACTTACGTGAGGAAATGGACAAGAGTAGTACCGGATGTTGAGTAATGAATGGGCTGTAATCTTCATTGATGGAAAAAATGTACAAATCAATGAGGTCACAGATCCAATTGAGTATGTTTGTATTTTAAAAGCTTCCCCTCTTTACTGACTCTTCTAACAGATGTCAGTGGAAAAACAACAACAACAACAACACATTTCCTTCCTCGGCTGCTCAGAAGGAATGTCAAGCATTCTGTTTTCTGATTCAAAATTGTACTATACTACCCTCCTTTCTCAGCTTTGAGTGTATAGACACTTTAGTGTCCTCATTTCCAAATAATCTAAGTATTCTCTCACTTTAGAACGTAAAGGAGATGGACCATGTCCTTTTTTCTCGGGACGCCACCAGATGTCTCACTGCCAAGCCAGGTATACCTCAAATTTTAAATAATAATAGGTTTCCCATAAGGGTGATAAAAGAAAACAGAATCCTCTTAGAATTCTTGAAAGGATTACTAAGAGACCATTTCTTCTTTTGGAAGGTTTATGAGTTATGGATTTAGGAAAAAAGCCAAGTAAAAGGAGAAGTAAGTGTTGAGAAAATGAGACATGCATCCACTCACTAAAGTGGGGGGGGGGGGGGAATGACATTTGGAGACCTCATCCATTTGCAGTGTTGAATAGGAGATTACTGTACTTTGCTTAATTTTCATTTTCTCTTGTGACTACATCCATGACCCCTGAATCTCTAGATACTAAAATCTGTTAATAGAAAGAAAGCTAATCCACTGCAGGGTGTTGTTTGAGCTACTGTACCTAGCTCCTCAGGGTTTCTGGAAAGTATTATAGTAGTTTAATTAAATTCAACAAACATTACCTAAGCATTGACTGCATGTGAGGCAATGTGCTAGGTGTTGGGGGAGACAGAGAAGATAAATATAAGACACGGTCCCTGTCCTCATGGAGCCAGTCGTTGGTAGCAAGTAGGGAAAATTGATGTTGGGGTATGAGACTATTAATTGCCTTCCAATAGGACCTGCTCTCACATGCCTAAACACAAATATAACGGTGAAATCTGACATCTGACATAAACCGGAGTGAAAATAATAACTTCGGCAGCGTAATTTTCACTTGCCAAAAATGTGTGCCCTTTGCTTCCTTGTTGGTCTATTTCTGTGCACTAAACCGACACAAATAGCTCAAATATTGCAAATGAATGCCTGGGCACAATCATTATGTTATCCAAAAGTGGCTTGACACATGCCCAAAAGGGAAGAGGTCTTTCCAAATATGAGACAAAATATTTGGGAATCGAAAATTAAATGAAGAAGAGAATTGTTTACATAGGTCATCTTTGATTAATCCAACTTAGTCTGGGTTCCTGGAATGGGAATCGAGACTCCTGTGTGATCTTAGGACAGTCGCTTGACCTGAGCTGTCATTGCTTTCTTTATCTGGGAAATACCTTTCTCGCACCACCACGTTTGGCTCAGTGACACTGGTCTTCTTGTCATTCCTCCCACAAGACATTCCATCTTCCAGCTCTGGGCTTTTTCATTTAGTATCTCCCATACCTGGAACTCTTTTCATCTACATTTCCTGCCTCATGGCTTCCTTCAAGTCCCAGCTAATTCCACCTTCTGCAAGAATACTTTCCTAAACCACTTCATCTTAGTGCCTTCCCTCTGAGACTACTCCCCCAATTTTTCCTACGTGTATTTTGTTTGTATAATTGTTCACATGTTGTCTTCTCTGTTAGACTGTAAACCTCTTGAGAGCAGGGAGTATCATTTGCCTTTCTTTGCATCCCTATTGCTTAGCTCAGTGCCTGGCAAATACCAGATGCTTAATGCATGCTTATCGACTGAAAAGGGTGATTTGGACCAAATGAACTCTACAGTGTCTTGAGCTTCTGTAACACTGGAACTGTGTTATAGACACGAAGTAGCAAGCCATCAACTGCTTGGGTAGTAAAAGCTTATCGCAAATGCTTGAGATTTTAGATTGCTTATTTGAAAATACTATCTTTTATTGCAGTATTTTACTCGGAAGTGAAGTCTAAGGTACTGATTTTTTTAAACAGCAGATTAATAGGGTTTCTATGTGAATTTTTTTAGTGTAAGAATACAGTTTACAACTATGATTTTTCTCTGATCTCCTGGTGTGAAAATTTGCTTCCTAAGTGCAAATGAGAATATCCTAGAATATTGCCCAAGGCAATGAGAAGTTGCTCATGGCCACAGAGAAAGTATGTCTTGAGGCAGGACCTGAACCCAGGACTTCTTGACTCCAAGGGCAGCCCTCTATTCACTACAACATGTTTCCTTTGGGGCAAAAAGATTGTTAGAAGCTGGAGGGTTGTTGTGATGGAAGAAAGATGAGGGTGACTGTGAAGGATCCCGAGGAAATAGAGTCTGTGAGAGTTGGCACATGAATGGAGATGGATGGTGTATGAGATTCAAGAGCTGGAGATGATGCCCAGGTTTCAAACTTACATAGTTTCTTGCTTTCTGAAGTATTGAAAATGTGACAGGTGGTAGAAGTTTGTTTCTAGCTCTGGGATTATAATGCATTTGTGTACGTTTTTGTCAACTAGTGTAAATTTCTCCTAATGGAAGTAAAGAAATTAGCCAGATCTAAAGTAAACTTTTCTCTATGCGACTAGCTGCCTGTGAAATCTTAGTAGTTAACTGTCCCTTTGGGTAAAGGAGAGGTCATTTGGGCAGTGTTCTCCAATCCCTAGCCTTTAATAGGATCTCCTCACTTCCACTGCTACTTTCTCTTCAACTCAGGCTCTGCAAAGAGCCGAGGTAAATTTCTACATTGCCAATGATGCTAGCCCAGGCCTGGAAAGGACCTTGAGAATATGGTAGAGTAAAATGAACACTTGGAGTGTCTGGACTTGGAGTTAGAACAAGGGTGTCAATATCAGCTCCCTCATTAATTAGCTCTTGTGACTATTAGCAAGTCATTTACCTATTTGGGGCCTGGTTTTCTCTGAAAATAAGGTTGATAATATTTCTATGATCTGTTTCATGGGAAAATTCTTTGTAAACAATAAAGAACACATAGATATGAGCTATTATTACAAAAGAATTAAAAGTTCCAGTTATTCCATAATTAAATGGAATTCATTATTTCAGTTGGTTGGAGCATGGTACTAAAAAGTCCAAGTTCAGGATTCCATTCCTTTAAAGAGAAACTCACACCCCTAACTCAGGCAAATTGGCCCACCAATGTAGGCCAGTGCTCATAAAATGGACCAGTCAAGGAATTAAGGGGTGACTTCATGTGAATTTCACCTTGTGAATGTAAAAGAAATATGAATCTCATGTCTCGCTAATGGAGGATTACAATTGCTATTGATAATAGTGGAGAGGCAGCAAGCAGAGAGTGGATAGAAAGTAGGCTTCAGAATTCTTATTTTGAAGATCTAGGTTCAAGATATGCCCCTGACATTTATTGTCTGTATAAGTCACTTACCTACCCAGTGCCCCAGGCAGCTCTCCAAGAGCAAAAGTTACAGAACAGTTTCAGTTCCATGCTATTTTGGGGATATTTCCTCACTGCAAATTCCTTATACTGATTAAATCGCAGATCTGAACCAATAATAATAACACTATGAATACAGACTTAAGAACTCAACCAATAAACTATCCTGGAGCTGGAAGCATGATCACATGGGGAATTTTTGCCCACAATCAACCAGACATAATTATTGTTCACTTATTTCAACTGTGTCTAACTTCTCATGACCTCATTTGGGGTTTTCTTGGCAGAGATACTGGAGTGGTTTGCCATTTCTCTCACCAGTTCATTTTACCGCTGAGGAAACTGAGGCAAATAGGGTTAAGTGACTTGCCCAGTTAGTAAGTTTTTGAGGACGGATTTGAATTCACAAAGATGGGTCTTCGTGATTTTAGGCCTGGCACCCTATCTACTGTGCCTCCTAGATGCCCCAACCAGACATAATATTGATACATAAAAACATAGGAACAGTCTTTTAATGAACTTTGCTATACTAAATATTCATAGTCTCCAAATGGCACAGAAAGAAAAGTTTTCAAAATGCAGATACTTAGAAGAAATTAAAATCATGTGGGAGCAAGATGAGGTAAGGATTCTTTTCATCATCCTGTGTGCCATCTGAAATCATACTGATGAACTTATATTGAAAAATTTTGATTCAACTGCAAAAAGTAGTTATTTCATCCAGTTGGGCAACAGTCTTCAGAATGTTAAATATAAAAGAATAGCTAGATAGCAACTTATCCCAGGACCATTTCTATCTGAATTCTATCAACTAAGGTGAGAAAGATTTTCAACAACAGCAAACAACAATGGAGGAGGAGGATTTCTAAACATCTCAGGTCACCCGATAAATGCATTAAAATTTTACAGAAATGCTTTTGGAATAAGCAGACATAATTTTGTGAAGCAAAAGTAAAGGCTGACATCAGGTGCAAGACATTGGATTTGTCAAATGTAACCCAAAGTGGTTGAACTCCAGGCACAGCCTGTGAAACGACTAAGATCTGAAAAGAGACAAAAGCTTCCTGGGCATATCCATGTGAACCCCAAACAATGGGATGTTGACAAAGAAGCATTAGATAAAATGGCTTTATCCACGAAAATTTGTTTATGGAAACAGAGAGGCTCATGATGGCAATTCAAGACCAGGTCATTGCCATTAGAAATGACAACTGGTGGTGTAGTGGTGGGAAGTATGCATTAAGCAGTTTTATTATGCACTGCCAGACACTGTGCTATGAATTTATGAATATCTCATTTGAGATAACAGGCTGTATTTAAGGAATATTGACATTGGTCACTGTAGGTTATGCATAGAAATGGTAGAAACTAGTCAACACATTACTACAGGCTGCACAAATTTAACACCTACTGAATATCTCACAAGATAGGACAGAATTAGACATTAGAAGTTTGCTACATTTCATAAACTAATAGATGATAGATCACCATACTGCAAATACAGATGTCAAAAGACCCTTGAGAATCTAACGAATCATACTGGAACCAGACTATTATCACAGATAAACAGAGTTGCTAATATGTAGAAAGCATTAAAATATAATGAATAGATTTTTTAGAAATATATTAATAAAATTATTAGCAAAAGACCTAATCTTTGGGTTATTTCAGTACTATGGGACCATAATTGTGAATATCAAATATTATTGTGTTTTAGTTATGGAGACGTGATGGTGAATAGGGATATACAATTAATGAAACACTAGATAATATTGTTGTAATTCAGTTGTTCAGTTATGTCCAACTCTTTGTGACCCCATAGACCATACTGTCCATGGGACATTATTAGCAAAGATACCTGAGTGGTTTGCCATTTCCTTCTCCAGCTCATTTTACAGATGAGGAAACTGAGGCAAATAGGGTTAAATAAATTGCCCAGGGTCACATGACTAGGAAGTGTCTGAAGCTAGATTTGAACTTGGGTCTTCCTGACACCAGACCTAGCACTCTATCCACCTAACTGCCTCCTAAGAGAGGGTGTACTATCTTAAAAACTAGGATCTTACCCCCCCATGAAGAATATAAAGATTTAATATATAAGGGCTTAAATCAAGTATGAATTGGTTGATTAGAGAATATTGAAAAATATTTACTTGCTTTTCCTCTATAGTAAAATAATAATACAGACTGTAATACTTGGGTAGAGATGGCAAGAAGACAGGGTTGACCAGGAACAGGAATCTAGCTAGGCAGGGTCTGACATATACTCTAGGAGGGGGTCAAGGAACAGGATTAGAAAAAAAAGGTTGAATTCAGGGGAGGGAGCCAACAGGCAGTCAAAGAAGTACCAGCTTTAGGCAGTTACAGGATTTATACCATGCAGTTTAGTTGAAGCAGAAAAGAACAGTCCTACATACTGCCTGGTCGACCTTGAGCAAATCACCCAACTTCTAATGGAATTGATATCTTTCTCTGTAAAATGAACAGATTGGACTACATGATTTTAAAGGTCTCTTCCAGTTCAAAATCTTGTGATCATGCACTCTAGATCTAAGCAAGGAGGATTTGGAGTACTCTGGTAGGTCAGAGTCCAGCTCATGAACCTTGATATTATGGCAAAGATTAATTAATCTCAGCTTTGTTTGATCCACTTGTAGATGACCCTAGATGAATGGTTACTGATCATAACCTGAAGGAGGTCAGAGGTCTACATCTTGATTGAGGTAGGGCCTGGAATGATAAAATTACCTCCCATGTGCATGTCTGGGGGCTATCAAATTGGATCTTAAAAAGAAAAAAAAGGAATGTGTGTTACACTACAGTGATGATGGATAAAAATGCTTTAGGCTTGTTTCTTTAAAAATAGAAAGCCTCTTTTATAGGAAAAATGGTTTAATTTTTTTTCATTTGTAAGGAATTTCATGTCATAAACAGTTTTGGGCATGGAAGAGAAACTTTATGTAGGAAAGCATTTTCTGTCTATTAAATGAGATTCAGAAACCCAAAGATTCACTTTAAGATGGGGTGGGGGGGAGAACCAAAAACCTCTCTTACAAGTAGAAGGCTTCAGGAATGATGGAGTTTTCCAGTGTCAGACATGCAAAATTCAGTATTTATAGGAAATTCACATGCCTTTAATTACTCTAAATTCAGTTCTCAAGTAAAAATGTGCCATCTGGAAGACATTAGCATCATTTACAACTTGTTCACCTCCCTATTTAATAGAACATTTTTACTTCTCGCCAACTTTCCACTGTTCTCCACGAAAAAAAAAATCTTATGTGTTGTCTCAAGATTGGTTTATAAAGCAAGTCAAACCCCCAAGATGTGACAGAGGGTTCTTTGGCCCATCTTTGAGACACATTTACTTCCTTTTCATTTATTTTAAATCCTTACATATTTATTTTGAGGGTTTTCTCCCTGCTTTAAATCAGCTTTCACCTCCCCTGCCAATTTAGCCTTCTTTACACATATCTTTGTCCCCGATAACTAAGGAAGTCTCTTTTAAAGACAAAAGTATGATCAGCCATTCCCTGCTGGGTGAGGTGGGATGAGGGGAGAGAGAAGGCTTCTGAGAAAGACTGATTCTGAATAAGCCATTGGATTCCTCATCCAAAATGGATTCTGACTGTTTTCAACATGGAACAGTTTTGAAAATGCTGGAAAGTCAACCACTGTTATTTTGTCCTGCTAAGACAAATCTGTCAGTCATCAGGTGACTGGCAGTAGGTGTACATATCTAAGACCTGAAATTCTGAATTACTAGGGAAGAGATAGTAGGTCCAGAGCAACTGCTGAAAAATCAGCCAATTATTCTGATTTTCAGTAGTAGCCCTAAAGAAAGCAATGTCTACATACCAGCATATTTGGAAAAATAAAATCACTAAATCTGCTAACTATTTTCATTCAACTGATTTAATAACTTGAAGTTGGATTAGTGCTGTTAGCCGGTAGTGCTGAATTCTCTCCAAAAGCCTTCTTAATTGGTGTGTGCCAAAGTCACTGGGGTGTGCCTTCTGTTTCTGAGAAGTGGTAAATTTGGCTTATGTGAACACAGAATCATAGACCTTGAATTCTTTTTTTTTTTTTAAATTCTCTGGAAAATGGAAATAAAACAAAAAAAATTTCTTCTTTAGAAACTTAGGGGCTCTATTGGGGAGTTTTAAAAGAATCTCCTGATTCTTCCTAATTAGTAATTATTCAGTGGGGAGCTGAGTAGTTGCTAATCACAGCCTTAGGAATCCAGCTCAGCAAAGCATTGTTTAAAAAACAACAACAGCCACCAAAATTTATGCAATAATTACAGTAGAATCTCCTCAGTGTCAGGCAGGTAATTAAAAAAAAATCTAGCGTTTTAGGAGAAGGGAGGGAATCACATTGTGAAGAAAGAGTGTGGCGGTGGAATGATTGCCAACTTCAGAGATGAAAATCTTGGGTTTGAATCCTAGCTCTGCTGCTTATTACCTTCATTTGACTCAGTCCTCTCATCTGAAAAATGGGAATAATAATACATCTACCTGTTGGGGTTGTTGCGGTCATCCAATGAGATAATATTTGTAAAGTTCTTTGCAAACTTGGTTGTTCAGTCATTTTTAGTCATGTCCTACCCTTCGTGATCCTACTTGGCTTTTGTTTTGATTTGTTTTTGGCAGAAGATACCAGAGTGGTTTGCCGTTTCCTTCTCTAACTCATTTTACAGATGAGAAAACTGAGGCAAACAGGGTGAAGTGACTGGCCCAGGGTCACACAACTAGTAAGTGTCTGAGGCCAGATTTAGACGCAGGAAGAGGAGTCTTTGCAAACTTCAAGCCACTATTAACAATGCTAGCTTTCATAGTCATTGTCACCATATGATCAAATTTTATAGGTTTCATATAAGTTTATATGATGCTATATAATGCCACACATCTTGCATGCTTAGAAAGATTAAGTCAGAGTAGAGTAGGAGGATGACGTTATTATTAATATAGGTGGATGGTTCCTTTGTCTCCCTGACCATAGTGTAACTACATTAACAGGATGTGTAGATTTCCAAGGGAGGTGGTGGGCGAGATCCACAGAACATGGATCCTGTAGCCGTGAACCTAGCCCACGCTCACAACAGGAATATATTGTAAATGTAGGAAATTGATAATGTTCTGCAAAGTCATTTTTCTCCTTGCTTAAACTTTAATGTTTATTGAAAGCAGGATGGTGTTTGCTCTAAGCCCTCTTAAGCTCCCACTGCTTTCATGCTCAGAATATATAAATATATATTTTCCATTTAAAATTCTATTAAGTCTGAGGACTGATATATCAACTTCTGCCTATTGGGCTGCTATGATTAGAGTGGGTCACTTACCTTCTTGGCACATATTCAATAACCTCAAATATACCTGTAACTCAGTGAATAATTTATACTTTGAAAAATAGCTATAGACATAAAAAGCTATGAACTCCAACTACAGCACACCTTGACAACCCGCTGAAGAGCGAACGGTTTGGCCAACCAACTGTTTATTGGTCCTACCCAGGCTGCTGGAGCTGGAATGGATCTGAGAGTTCATCTGATCTAGGAGTTCTAAACCAATTGTGTGTATGTGGGGGGGGGGTGGCCTTTTTTGGCAGTCTGGTGAAGCCTTTTCAGAATGTTGTTTTTAAATGTATAAAATGAAATATTTAAGATTACAAAGGAAACCAATCACATTGGAACGATTTTCATAACATTTTTAGAAATGAGTTTCCAGACACTAGAGTTAAGAACCCTTGACCAAGTCCCAACCTCTCATTTGACAGTACGAGGAAAGCAAGGCCACAAGTAAGTGAAGCAACTGGCAGGAGGTCGCCAAGCTCTTTAGGGATAGTGTTAGGATGAGCACTCTGGTTTCCTGAGTCTCCAGCCAATGTCCAACATTTTTGTCTTGTTTTGTTTTTCTACTACCTGATGCAAGTAAGCAGATAAGTTTGACTGCTTTTTAATGAATGGAATGAATGGACTTGATGCAGTCCAAGTTGTAAAACTTAGAAATGTCTCTTTGTTGGTAACAGACCTAAAAGAGGAAAGAAAAACCCACTATTTTAATGATTTAGGCATCACGATTTATGTGAACCTTAAGGTGGTAACTATGTGTTTAGAAGAAAGGAAAACGGTAGCCATAAACATTACCAGTAGCCAAAGGGCTGGAGCAGCTCATTAGCTGAGTTTAACTACATGACCATAGAGAGGGTCAACACCCAGAAACGGGCTGAAACACGGACTCAACTCAACCATGCAAAAGAAACAGCCCCCATCTCACCACCCAAAACCCTCAAGTGAAAGAGATCCATATGTCATGCCTAACAGAGAGGAAAAAGGGAGCATGGTTAAGCGAGCTCAAACAAAATATCAAAATAAAGCTGGAGTTTCCAAATTCACTTTTCTCCTAAGTGCAAAATAAACTATTGGAGGTTATAAAAAGTTTCCCTTGATACTACTTAAGACTCAGCTGTAAAAACAACACAGGTAGACTCAGGAGGGGAAAAAAGCTGATCTTTAGCCTGCAGAGATGTCATACTTATTCCATATGTGAAAGAGATTTTTTTCATTAAAAATCTGGCTTTCTGGAGTGAGCTTTTAGAATTCACTCCAGAAAAATTAACATTAATTTGGACTTCATTAATTTGGCCTTTGTCTTCTTACACTAAAGCTTGCCTTGCTTTATCTTCAAAGAAAGGGTTTGCTAAGCAAATTAATAGTGTAAATATAGAGGGGGCAGAGAACAAACTGTATTTAAGTACTTTAGCTGTAATTGTTTTTTCAAGCAAACTAAGGCTGATAATTGCAAATTTGCCTTATCTCTTCATTAATGTAGTCTCTTCCCTTTGCTGGTAGTGAGGGCTATTGGAAGTACATATGCATATGTCAGTGAGGAGCTTTGTTGTAAAATATCTTTAACTTGGATTTTTCAGTAAATCTGACTGGTCTTTGTTATAATTAGTTCAAATGAGATGAGGTTTTGCTGTATTTGCGTTCATTAGTATTCCCCTTATAACCATCCTTTGAAGTGGATTAGCGTGCACTGGCTACTCATTTTTAGGGCAAGGGGAAATGGGGAACTGTAAAACATGGAGAGGGGAAGACGTTTGACTCCGTTCACAAATTAAGTTCTGACAAAGTAAAAATGAGTTTCTCATAAATTTTCATGCAAAAGCTTAGGCTCCAGAATTGTACTATTACAAAAGGAATTTACTTTGCACAAATCCTAGGGTAGAAGAAACAGAAGAGTCAGAGAAGGAAATTCATATATATATATATATATATATATATATATATATATATATATATAAATGAGCAAGATTTAGTTAAATTTGGCAACCTATTCCTTCTTCCACTTGATCTGAACTGTTTTTGTTTTTAAATTTACATCAGTGCTTTGGAAAAAAATATTGGCAATAGTTTTTGGCTGTTGTTGATACGTAAGGCTATATCTATACTTGGTGAGAGGATTCAACAGAGACTGTAAATTTCGGTTGGCTTGAATCGCTTGATCATTCCTCTGGCAGAGCCTCACAACAAAGAACTAGAGATTGCTGGTTTCATGTTAGGCGACAGACAAACCCAACTTACTAATATTAATTGGATCTATGAAAGTACAGTGTTAGATGAAAGAACATTACAGGGGACAGTTAGGACCATGGAAGCAAGGTTATGAATGAGAGGTTATGAATATTGAATGGCTCAATATTCAGGGAGTTGGTGATGGGACAGCAGGATTTGCATGTGTGTGTGTGTGTGTGTGTGTGTGTGTGTGTGTGTGTGTGTGTGTTTAAAGAACATTGCAAATGATGCTTGTTCAGGCCTATGTTTTGCGTTTTGCAGGGTATGGTTGCATGAAGATGACTTGCATCAGACTGGGCTGATCAAATTTTTCATATTTACTGAGAAATCATAGATTTTAGAGCTTTAAGAGAGATTTTAGAGGGATCTTGAGTATCATTTATTCAGCTATTCCTTCATTTTATCAATGAGGAACTGAGACCCAGAGAGATTAGATGCTTTTTTCTAAAACCTCATTCAAAACTAGAATGCAGTTGTTTTGAACCAGTCCTCTTTCCACAAAAGAAACACTTTTAAATCTTTACCCAGTCCCAAACATACTTTCTTATCCTTTACGTTCTTACTTCCAGGGATTCTTAACCTGCGGACCATGAACTTAGTTTTAAAAATATTTTGATAACTGCATTTTTCAAGGTAATTGGTTTCCTTTGTAATCCTATATATTTTTTGATACATTTAATATTTTTAAGTTAAATTTTATTTTTTTAATTAACAAACTTTTATTTTCTCTCCCATCTACCTCTCTCTCTCCCACTGAAAAAAGAAAAGAAAAACAATGTTCTTTTTGACAAATATGCATAGTCAAGACAAATTCCCACGTTAGCCATGTCAAAAAAACTAGTCTTATTTGCATATTTCGTTCATTACCTCTGCCATGATTAATCATTGTAATGATCATAGTTAAGTCTTTCAAAGTTGTTCACTTTACAATGGTGCTATAGTATAAACTGTTTTCTTGATTCTGTTCACTTTATTCTGCATTAGTTCCTACAACATCTTCCCAGGTTTCTCTGAAAATATTTCCTTAATCATTTCTTGTAGCACAATAATATTATGCCATTTAGCTTTCCCCAATTTATGAGTATTCCCTTAGTTTCCAGTTCTTTGCCACCACAATAGAGCTACTATAAATATTTTTGTATATATGGGGTCATTTCCTCTTTCTTTGAATTCTTTGGTGTATAGACTTACAGTGCTGTTGTTGGACCAAAGGGTATTTGTTTTTAAAAAATATTTTTCTGAGGAGGAATCCGTAGACAATTCACCAGACTGCCAAAGCAGTCCGTGAAAGAAAAAGTAAAGAGCCCGTGATCTAGCTTTTCCTGGAACTTACCTCCTTATTTTCATACTCTTTCTCCCTGACTTCTGGCACCCCAGAGTGAGTGCTGTGATAGAAAAAGGTTTACTCAGCTGGGAGAACACCACTTTGCCCTGTGAGCTCCCTGATACAGGTGTACTTTTCAAATTCTATTTTGAGTGTTGATTGTTCTACCCAGAAGAAAGGAATCTAATTTACTTTGCCCTTAAAACAAAATGCAACAAAATAAAAACTACACCTGCCAGCCAAGAAATCTAAAAACTAAACAGAGAAAATTTCTAGTTTAGTACTGTTTAATTTATATATTACATTCTCATATACTTCCTTCCAACTCAATCTTCCAATCAATTTCATGCCAGATTCTATAGGTGTTATCACAGATTGCCCTTTCATATTTTTCAGGGTAATAAAATAAGATTCTACTACAGTGCAAGAAATGTCCTGGATATAGGATACTTTCCCTAATATGCCTGAAATAATAATAACTTAGCTTCTCTGACAGAGGTGAAATACCTCTTTTAACTAATTAAATACACACAATTCTCATTAAATTTCACCTAAACGTGGGCTTTAGGGAATTACGAGTCAAATGGCCTTCTTTATTTTACCCTATATCAATTTCTTACTAAAGACCTCTTCCTTAATTATGTGCTGGTGAATAAGTACACTGAAATATACAGGTGAAGAGTTCACATACAACCAAAGTAGGAGGGATGTTGAACTTGGAAGTCATGAAAAATAACTCCAAGTTGATGTTTTTCTAATTTCACCTCTTTAAAATCCAATGCCTTCGAAATGCTTTCCCCCTTAATGCATCACAGACATGCTTAACATAGACTTTGTAAATGTTTGAGCAGTAATAATATTGATCTCTGAAATGGAAATTTCCCATACAAATGGAAGAAGATGATGAGAAGACTCTTTGATTTTTGTCCCCATATAATACGGAACGAAGAATTCTGAATGTGAATGACATATGCCATTTGTAACAAAATTGAATAATTGCTCATGTTTATATAACATATCTCTAAGGAGTATGCTTTGTATTGTTACCAATTTGAAAAAATAAAAATGAGTTTTATAATTTACAAAAATTACAAATAGAAAAAAAATTAAACTTAAGCTACCAGATGGGGTAACCCATTTGGTCAAAAAAAAAAAAGTAATTTGATACGCGTTTCTTCACTGAATTGACATTTTGGCCGACTAAACTGATGATTTGCTGTTTTGGCATTGTTTATACTGCAGAGACAAAGTACCTGATCAAGGATCAGGTAAGTGAATGGTGGGGCAGACACTGGGCTTGACTCCCAATCTTTGGAATGGGCCCCCCACTGTCCAGGGAGGCAATGGGTCAGCAATCTCTATCTCTAGTAAGAGGCAGAGCCAGGGCTCAAATCCAAGGATATGCCGAACGGCACATTAGCAGCAGTGGGTGATACAAAGGGAATATAAGATGCAAAGCTTGAAAATGACTTGAGGACATTGACAAAACAACGTGTAAGTATCTATTTATTTTTTCCTCCAGGGCCAGGGCAAGGCAGGGTGCATGGACCAGTGTCAGAACTACAGGCCTGCTGGAGCCCAAGACAAATTATTGTCTCTTCATTCATTCATTTGCAACCTGTGGCCTGTAAGTGAAGCTCTAGTGGTGTTTTTTTTTTTAAAGCAGATTTAATTCTGGGGGCATCTCTCACAAACACTCTCTTTGGCTCAGCCTTCCTCCCAGGGTTTCCCTTGGGAACATCAAGATTTGGCTTACATCTAGGTCTCCATGGCAAAAGGAAAAAGGCCTTCCTTGGCTTCTGTGCGTTTACTCAAGCTAACAATACATCGAATATAGGACAAGCTTTATTGAACCTGACAGAAAACACAAAGGACTCATAAATAGTCAAAGCAATTCTCCTGTCCTCTCTAATGGATCTCCCTCCGCCCCCTAGGACCTATAGAGTTCTCTGGAATTGTGTATCTATCCCAGGGTTCAGGTCTCATCAGAAGGAGAAAGCGCTCAGGGTCACTAGAGAGTTGACCCCACTCCCTCTGGTGAGTTCTATCTCCCCAATGGTCTCTCTATACACTCCTCTAGATGGATAATACTACTGGAATAGTCTTTCTTTTTTTCCCTCCTCTCCCCTCAAAAAGGTAAAGAATGTGGGACTTGCACAGTCCACACATTTCACTGTACCCATGAAGGCAAGTTCTGGGCCGACTCCTCCACAACATGGGTCTATTACTTGTTATTCCTTGGCTCTAGTTTTTGCTTGGTCCAGGAAATCTGTCACTGCTCTTTTAATGCTGGTAACTCTAGGACTGACAGCTTCCCTGGTGGGCAACATGGATTCCTATCCCTTCTCCCCAGGAATCAAAAGCCACTATTTTTTTGGTAGCACCTCTCTCCTCTTTATGTCTCTCTAGCAGGGACACAGTCTCTCTGTGTCCTGAATCCTTTCTTTTTTCTTTTTTTTTTTGTGAGGCAGTGGGGTGAAGTGACTTGCCAAGGGTCACACAGCTAGTAAATGTCAAGTGTCTGAGGGTAGATTTGAACTCAGGTCTTTCTGAATCCAGGGCCAGTGCTCTATCCACTGCACCATCTAGCTGCCCCAAAATTATTTCCCTCTCTATTTTTCTTCATGCACATTTTTTGGTTGTTTTTTGCTAGGCAGTGGGGTTAAGTGACTTGCCCTCGGTCACACAGCTAGTTAGTGTCAAGTGTCTGAGGCCAGATTTGAACTCCGGTCCTCTTGACTCCAGGGCTGGTGCTCTATCCACTGTGCCACCTAGCTGCCCCCTGAATCCTTTCTTCTAAAGAACAAGTCCAAAGGGTTAACTTCATCAACAGTGAAGTATTAAATGAGGCAAGGCAAATTCATACTTTGTTAAAAAGCTCATTTTTTTCAAGGGAATTTCACACTTTTCTAAGGAACCAGTATCCCGACAGAAGAACATGCCCATCAGTAGGTACTCTGTACTTTTGCACCTTGTTTAGACACTGATGAAAGGCAATGCCTGGGTATATCATTTACACCTTTATTCAATGAACACTTAAGTGCCTACTAAGTGCAATGTACCCCCTTTAAAATTTTTACTCAAATGAAATTGAGTTACAATAAGGTTCTTAAAGAGAAGGAATCAAAAAGGTATAATATGCGGCAGTCTGGAATAGCATAATATGCAGCAGAATGGAAAAAAAGAAATTCTACCTGCTTTCCATATATACTATATACAAAAGGGCTATAAGAATTCATAGAGCGGCAGATAGATGGAGCAGTGGATAGAGTACCAGCCCTGGAGTCAGGAGGACTTGAGTTCAAGTACTGCCTCAGATCTGACACTTGACACTTACTAGCTGTGCAACCCTGGGCAAGTCACTTAACCCCAATTGCCCCACCCCCCAAAAAATTCATAGCTAGAGAAAGATCATCATAGAATGAGCTAATCAAAGAAGACTTTATTGATACACATAAATGGATGAGGATATATATATATGTATGTTTATATGTATGTGTGTAAATATATGTGTCTGTGTACATACATATACACATACAAATATAGATACATTACATATGTACGTATAGCATCCTTAGATCTTCTAGCATTAGCTAGAGGAGTCATTGTTTTTTGTCTGTGGGTTTTCTTCCTGAGTTACTTGCCCAGCTGTTAGTCATTGTAACATCATGAAGTACCCCCCCCCCAACCTAATGAGCAATTACCCCCAATTTGCTATGCCCTGGGGACAGCTCTGGCCACCTTCCTTCATGTCACTTCTCCCCTTCAGAATCCCTTCTCTGTAGCAATTCAAATCCTGTACTTCTTCGAAAGCCCAGTTCAAGAAGCATATACTCAATGAAGTCTTAGATGAGCGCATCCTTCTCCAAAGAGGAATTCACATAGCTCTTAATCAACACCATATCGACTTGCTTCTAAACCATTCTGGCATTATCTTTTGGCTATTTCATATGTGTATGTCTTAGCTTCTCAGTGACATTTTCTGTTCTTCAGAAGGCACAGTTTTGCCCTCTGATTCCTTTAAATTAACTATAGCATCAAGTACATCAGCAGGAGCATAGAAAGCACTTAGTGAATGCTTGCTAAGTTAATTAGTAGAGAGCAGAATGAACTCGAATTACACTTAAGTACCAGTGTATCCCAAAGAAATCAACCCTTCCCTACTTTTGAGCACGTTTTATAGTCTTCCAATTTTTCTCAGTAAGAAATGAGCAAAAATACCCAGTAATCCCAGGAAACCTTGATACTCAACTCATAAATTACTTTTGAAGAAGTTCTTTGTGGCGCAAGGAGTTATGCTTTGCTTGCAATTACATCAAACTTTATTAAAATAACCATCATTACAATAACATCTCTTCAGCAGAATACACCATACGCTTAGGGGCACAGTCTATTTGAGACCCTCTGGGATTTAAGTATATAACTCCTATTAGTGATAATAAGAATTACGTCTATAAATCCCCAGGCATTGAAACCAAGCCTTTCCACTTTGGTTTCTAAAGGGAAAGTGATGGTTCTAATGAGATCAGTAGACTTCAGGGTTTTTTGGGGGGGGGATGTGGGGGAGGGAAGTAGAGATTACTTATGAAGTAATCTCAGAATGTAAAGATTACTTATAAATCACAAATAGTGCTGTCATTCTCTGGTGCTGTTTTGGACATGGCGACATTCACATGGTTCAGATTTTCTGTTGCAGTTTGCAGGTTTAATTTGATTTACTACACACATGTGCATACCCCTCCCTCCCCCCAAATCCTTGTTCATGAGTCTAAACCAAATTAGTGTTTGGAGCACATAAAAAAATATGTATGTGAAATTATCCAAGTATTTTGGGTTTTAATAATAATGATATATTTTTATTCTCTTTCCCTAATCCATGCTTCAATTCTAGCTTCTTTTATTTCTTTCAGTAAAAAAGAAACATAAAAGTTAATGTTCTTCTTCAATAGTCCTCTGTTGCAACCCCCGAAATATAATTTTCTTCTCTCTCTTGGTGCGTGAAAGTCAGGATCACTGCCAATTTCCTTACTTAAACCAAGGTCAGCATGCATGCAAGTCAAGACTTTAGATGACCCTGCTCAGTAGGTAATTTAAATTTCAAAATCCTACTCACAATTTTTTTTTTGCACCTTTTCAGTCCAAAGCAATATTTAGAGAACAGTTCATTGCTCCAACAATGCCATCTAGTTTATACAATTTAGAGATGTAAATGACAGATTTTGTCTTTTTTCTCATCAGCATTTTTCATTAAAATGACATTAAAAACTAGAACAGAAAGTCAAAGAGCTCCTAATAAGATGGTAATAATAATAATTATTATAATGATAGTTCATATTTATATAGCACTTTACATAAAAAGACCACATCTCATAGTGGATAGAAGACCAGCCTTGGTCAGAAAGCCTGGATTAGAGCCTAGTCTCTAATACATACTGGCTGTGTGACCCTTGTCAAATGACTGAACCTTTCAGTACCCCAGGCAACTCTCTGAAATAGGGTTTCTTCACCTTTTTTGTCTCATGGACCCCATGACAGTCTAGTGAAGCCTCTAGACCCCTTTTCAGAATGTTTTAAATACATAAAATAAAAAGCACAGGGTGACAAAGGAAACCAATTATAATGAAACACATTTATCAAAATAATTTTTAAAAGAATAAGGTCATGGGTGATAAAGAACCTCTCCTCTAAAACAGTAAATTGAAGACAAGATGCTGATCTCCAAAGAGGCCATGATGGGGGAAATAACATATTTTATTTTCACTAACCTTCGCTTTCCTTCGTAATCCTAAGTATCTTACTTTATGCACTTAAAAACATAAATTCTGAGAAAGGCTTCCCAGGCTTCACCTGACTGCTCAAGGGGTCCATGAAACAATAACAAATGGTGAAGAACACCTTATCTAGATCTAGGTGCCGGAGGGCACTGAGGGGTTTAAGGAGCTCAGGATCACACAGCCAGCACGTATCCAAGGTTAGACTAGAATGCAGGTCTTCCTGACTCCAAAGCTGGCCCTTTATCCACTATCCTATGCTACTGTTCTACATAAGTTCTACTATGTAGACAGGGCAGTTAGGTGTCTCAGAGGATAGAGTGCCTGGCCTGGAGTCAGAAAGACTCATTTTCCTGAGATCAAAGCTGGTCATTGAGTCAGAAAGACCTGGGTTTGAGAAAGCCCTATCTCTGACATCCACTGGCTGTGTGACTCTTGGCAAGTCACTTAACCTCCCACCCCCAAGCAACTACGATAAGTTGAAGAAACAGATCTGACCTACTTTGGAAGAGAAAGTTCCTTACTAAAGTTCTCTAAATGAATGAAATCACAATTCTGGTCCAAAACACACACACACACACACACACACACACACACACACACACACACGCACACAGACATACACATACACTCACACGACAACATAGCACTCTCGTGTGTTTGAAATATTATTTTAATTATAAAACTCCTAACAAGTGCGACTTAATCTATCAAAATCTTGCCATTTGGAGTTGGTTCTGTGTATCTTGGTTGGAAAGATTTATTTTTTTTTAAACTTTTTAACAGCAATAACATCAGAAATCATGAGATGACCCATATAGAGAATAATTACAACTGCAGAAATGAGAAATGATCAACTTTAGCCATCAGGGTGAGACCCAGACTCCTTCAGGAGAAGTATAGAAATTTGGGTAAGCCATTTCTTAACCCAAAACCATTTAGCAAAATCACAAATCAGCCTTCCATTTCTATCCACAGCTTCTCAGCAGTGGCAAGTTTCCAGTCTTTGCTGGATTTATTTCATTTCAGTCAATACTTGTTAAAAAACATGTCGTAAGATCCCATAGCCTATGTGTGTTTCAATTATCTTTGAATATTACATCAAGATGTACAAACAAGATACGTATAGTTGCTCATATTTAGTGAAAAGTGTTATCGAAACAAATAGAAATTCAATTTCTGCACAAATTGCAATAACCCATCAAAAGCTAACTTGTAGAGAGGAAGTTAGGGTATGTATGAGGTGTGCAGGGCTATTGTTACAGGCAAGACAGCATCTCACCTCATAATTTAAACATGGTCCTGTGGCCTGACATTTTTAATGCTTTTTTGATCTCTTTCTTCTGGCTCTGTGTGTTCTTTGCCACTGTAGGGTGCAGTGCATAGCAGGTTATGGATTAAATACCAAGTTTTATTCTGCCAATAGCACTTTTCGGAGGGAAAAATGATTGGGTACTTTTATAAATAGTCACTCTGTAGGTGTCCATAGACAGTAACCTTTATCCAGAGCTTTTAAAAGCTGCCTGATTTTTTAGAGACAAGCCAATCAATAAAATTGCTAAGTTCAAACTTTCAGCCATTATCTGGGCAATAAGTCTTGGGCACCTCGGTAGTCTGATTTGACATTTTTGTCAGCGTAAATTAGGATCTCGAGTTTTAACTAATACAATCTGGTTCTGAGATTAATTTAACTTAGGAGCTATCCAAGCCCTGGTGTACATTTGCTTTGTGACTCACTGCATTTGGATAAATCTCCAAGGGTTAAGAATTTTACTTTGGGGCAGCCCTCTCTCTGAAGAAGAGAAACAAACACATATTTCTTCCATTGTTTATGGCTTGAGGGCAAGAAAAAGAAAGTCATTGAGATTTGAAGGCTTCCCAGACAGCTAGGAACAAACAGCAACCCAAACCAGAGTGCTAACTAGAACAGTGTTATGGAAACCCTTGAAGTACAGTGAGAAATTAATAAAAGTAGAGAAAATGGACACAAGTATATACAATCTCTTTTTAGAAGAATTGTGTTGGCATGACTTTTGGAGAGCGCTCAAAGAGACTGCAAATTGGTTCACAATAAACATTTTATATTTGAAACATTTGTGTTTAGTTGAAAGGAAGTATAGATTTAAAATGGTAAGGGGACTTCAAATGACTTTGAGAATTGAACCATTCTTCTTCCAACTTTTCTGAAAGGGTAAGATTTTACCATGTGAGTGATAGCCCCTGTTAGACAGAAGTCTAGCAGATTGAAAAAGCCACTTGTATACAAAGTGAACCAAGGAACCTTCACTCTGTCACAAGATAGGTCTTGAAACTTACTGTTGGGGTTAATAAATGCTTCATTTTTCTTCATATAAACTCAAAGGAAAGCCACAGATGCCTCACTGCTTTCTCTAAGTCTGCATTCCAAAGGAAAGGGGCAGAAAAGTACCTGAACTTTTTTTTTTAATTAGAAAATGATCACACTAGAAGGGACCTTAAGAGTTTGTGTTATTTCTCCTAATCCATTTCAGACAGATGAGCAGATGTGCCTCTGTCCTCATTTTAAAGGCCTCTAAAGAAGGAAATCCCACACCTCCCCTTGGTATTCCATTCCAATATTTAACAACCCTTGATCTCAGGAAATTCTTTCTTGAGGCTAACCTAAATCCTGCAAGCTTCAATTTGAGCTAATTTCTTCTCATTCTGTTCATTTTATGGTTTACTATATGTGCATGTGTTTATATAGACATATGCAATACATAAATGTATATGCATATATGTTCCAATGTGATTTATTTTAACCCTGAAATATTTCAATCACCTATTTCTTTTGAGATGAGAAAATGTTAATACAGATAGACTTCATTACTTCCCTTAATTTTCAGCACTAATCCCAATAGGGACTTTCCTTCACCAGGAATCCTTTTGTTCATGGTAACCTTTGACTCTAACACCTTTAGTACATCTTTTGGCATCCTCTGCAAGGAAAGCAGAAATGGTTTGCTTCCTTAGGATTTTACAACCTTTCCTGGCTCATAAGTCGACCCTTTGTAAAAGCACTTTTCTCTGCCCTTAAATGATTATATGACTTATCTTACACTGTACGAGAAGGCTTTTCCTGAACTAACTAAATATTTGGGTCAATGAAGGGTGGGGGCAGGGGAAGGAAAACATGTTCATTACCTTTGAAGGAAAAATGCTTGTCATCTGCTAAAAGCATAGTAAGTACAAAGAAAACCTACCCAAACCCACCACCAAGCCAAACATAGCGATTTGTACAAGGATATGGCACTCTTGCCACAATGTAGAATTATCAGTTTTTGCATGACCGTTGAATGAATGGATTTCACTCATCCATGTTCAATGTATATTTTTTTCATCTGTTATGGTTGTAACATAGATAATATTCTTTCTCCATACATAACCTTGGATGATCAAAACAAGTCACTTTTAGAAGTTAAAGACATTCTTCTTCAGATTTTCCTGTGTTGTCATGTAACAATACTGTATGTATGTGAATTGAACAGAGTTGAATTGTTTATAGAAAATTGGAGTGGGATTTGCAACCTTCAGGCAAAACTATTGTTCTTAAATTTTTATTGGACAAACCTGTATCTGGGCATTTGTGGGCAACAATTTTGTCTGCAATGACGTTCTAGTTCCAGAATAGTTTATTTGTTCAATTCTCAAGGACATTTTGGGGTATTTGTAGTACGGGTCCATCTAGAAATTTTAAAAGGATTGCAAACTTCTGGTGAACAACTCTGGCCACTTGATTATATCTTTCTAGATAATTTGGCAGATGCTAAATTTTTGTAGCCTACAGTGACATGTTGCATAGTGTCTTTGTAAAATTTGCTATCAATTTGGTTCCTTAAAGATGGCCTTTTTGTAATTTCCAGTGGCAATGACTTGGACTTGCTATCATAAATTCTTCTGTTTCTGTAAACAAATAATATGATCCAAACATTTGTTCAATGCTTCTTTGTTATATATTGTTGGTTGAGTTTATGTGGATATTGTCTATGGAAGGCTTTTTGATCCCATTCTTAAGCTATTACTATTGCTACTGCTATTGTTATTCTTATATCACTACTCTGGTGCCTCATTGTGGAATGTGGGTTCTTGAAGGCTATATCAATGCAACACAAACTCCAGTAGGTCCTACTAAGATGGAAATACTTTAAGTATAGTCTTGGTGATGTAGGCCTATTGCCCAAGGGCCAACCTACCTATATTTAAATAGGCCCGTCAACAAGTTGACTATAGAATGATGATTTCAGCCATAGCATCTCATGAAGACCAGTGACTAACATGTGAAGGGGCTGTAATCTTCTTCAGTAGAACAACTATTCACATCTGATGAAATTACAGATCTTTTGAAATATTTAAGTCTTGACATATGAGGGGGGTGGATGGGGGGCAACACTTACAAATCAATGAAGAGAAAAAAAAACCTTCCGTATTTTGTATGTAAAGGATATTATGTGTACACAAGGAAACTTGGAAGAGAATAGTTTCTATTTTTTAACAGGAATACACAATATGGCTAGCCAGCCATAAAGATGTAGGAAGATAATCACTTAAAGCAGAAAGTTTGGTTTAGTAGAAGAAGCCTTAGGCTCAAATCCAGGAGTCTTAGTAATGCTGATACAATAATAAAAATGTGGTGTTCAGAATAAGAAAGGTATAGTGTCACTTTTCTTTACACTGCTCTGACCACATCTAGAGTATATTGTTTCATTCTGGATGACACATTTTGAGTTTACCCCAAGGATGAATAATTTGGAAACCATTATTACATGATAAATATTTGAAGCTGGCGATTCTTCACCTACCAAACAGATGTAAGGAACATATGCTATTGTCTCTTTAGTTTGTGACTTCAGTCAGCTATTGCTGGGATCTGCTTCCCTCCTCAAAGCTGGTAGGTGATGTACATTAGGTGAGGAATGAGGCATGTGCTATCACATATGGACAATGTATTGGTTTGTTTTGCTTGACCATACTTGAAAATGTCAATCTCTCTGTGCCTTTGATCCAATCCTTTCCCATTACTTCTTGGAACTTACCTCTGATGATCTTAATTTTCTTAATTTTTAATCTCCTCTTATCTAGAGTTCCCTTCCATATTATTTATAGCTATCCCCAGATCTCCACTATCCTAAAAACAAAAACACCCTTTCATTTGATCCCACAATCCCTTCAAGCTACTGTTTTATGACTCTTCTCCCTTTCATAGCCAAACTCCTACAAAGAGCTGTCTATGCTCATTACCTCTACTTTATCACTTCCTATTCACCTCTCGGTTTCTTGAAATCTAACTGCCAGTGTCATTACTCCATGGAAACTCTCCTCTCCAGTGTTACCAATGGGCTATTAACTGTGATATCTGAAGGCCCCTTTTTAAGTCCTTATCCTTTTTGACCTCTCTGCAGTACTTGACACGGCTAACCACCTCTTCCTTCTAGACATTATCTCCTCTTAGGATTTTGTGATACTACCTTTTTTCTAATTCTCCTTCTAACCAACTAGCCACTCACCTCAGTATCTTTTGCAATATCATCATTCCTGTCCCAAAACACTATGCATAAATACACCCCAGGGTTCTATCCTGGACTCTCTGTTCTTCTCTTCCTATATCCTTAGTGATATCACAGATTCCCATGGATTCAGTTATCATCTCTATGCAGAAAATTCCCGGATCTATATATCCAGCCCCAGTCTTTCTCCTGAATTCCTGTCCTGTATCACCAACTACCTATTGGATATCACCAACTAGGTTTCCCACAAGCATCTCAAACTCAACATATCCAAAAGAGAGTTCATTATCTTTCCCCCAAATCCCTCCCCTTAACCTAATTTCCCAATATCTATTGAAGGCACTACTGTCCTTCTAGTCATGTAGGTTCACAATCCTATTATTATGCTCAACTCTTCCTTCTCCCTCACCCCTCATATCAAAAGCAGTTGCCAAGTTCTGTAGATTCGTCCTCCATATCTTGGAATTGTCCCTTTCTCTCTGTTCATAAAATCACCATCCTAGTCCAGACCTTCTGAATCTCTCCTAGACCATTATAATAGCCTCCTAACTGGTCTTCTTGCTTTTGGTTTCTCCCCTTTCCAATCCACCCTCCAACCACCTACCAAACTGATATTATGAAAGCAGAGGTTGACCATGTCACTGCTCTGCTCAAGAAACAATAGCTTCCATTTGCAGCTAGGATGAAATAAAAATCCTTCTATTTGGCTTTGAAAACCACTCATAATCTGGCTCCTACATGCCTTTCTGGGCTTATTATCTGTTACTGTCCTTCATATATTCAACAGCCAGCTTGATGTTTCTTATACTCAACATTCCCTCTCTCATATTTGTATCTTTGTACAGGCTATTCCACCTGCCTAAAATGCATTCACTCCTCACATCCCTTGATTCCTTCACAGCTAGGCTCAAGTGTTACTTAATAGGAACCTATCCTAACCATCCATTTTGCTAATGCTCTTGCCCTGGAAATTACCCTGTACATATTTTGCACTTACTTTTCTACATAGAAGTTCCTTTCCCACTGCCTTCCACCCTCCACCATAGAGCATCACCTTTTTGATGTTGAGGACTATTGTGTTTTTGTCTTTGTGACTCTAGTGCCTAGCACTGGTGCTTAATAAATGTTGTAACAGAATTGAATTCTTTAGGAATTGTTGCACGACCTAGAGACTGGAGTCAGGGAAACCAACTCTTGAATGATCCATATAAAAGTTAATGAGGACTATAACTAGGATGGTAGCAGTGGGAATGGAAAGGAAGAAATGAAAGGGAAGGATATTTCAGGTATAGAATCTAGAGAACAAAAGAAAACTTATAAGGAAGCAAAGAAAAGATGGATAGCTCTGAACACAATGTGTATTATTTATCATATAGGCTTTCTTGAAATGGAAATTTATTGCTACATACTTTGAATCCTCTCTTCTGCTGTGTATGGCGATGCTTTTTTTTCTTTTCTTATTTTGTATTTAAGTTTGTGATATATTTCTTTTTCTTATTGTATATTTAAGTTTTAGTACTTAATAAAAATTTTAAAATTAATTAATAAAAATTAAATAATGATTAATAAATTAATAAAAATTTGTAGAGTATAGAATCTAGAGTTGGCAGCTAGTTTTATGCAGCAGAGTGAGTGAGACAAAGAAATCAAAATGATTACAGGGTTTTAAGTATAAGTAATTGGAAGAATGGGGGTACCATTAACAGAATTTGAGATGTTGCTGAGAGATATCCAAATGGAGATATTCTATAGGCAGTTGGGAAATTCAGGGCTGAATCTCAGGAATGATATTGAGACTGTTGCTGTTCAGTTGTTTAATCGTGTCTGACTCTTCATGACCATGTATGGGGTTTTCTTGGCAAAGATACTAGAGTGGTTTGCCATTTCCTTCTTCAGTGGATTAGGGCAAACAGAAGTTAAGTGACTTGCCCAGGGTCACACAGCCAGTGAATATCTGAGCCTGGATTTGAACTTGGGTCTTCCTGACTCCAGGCCCATCATTATCTACTGAGTCACTTAGCTGCCTCTGATATTGGGAACAGAGACAAATAGATACTTCATTGGGTAGGCAAGGAGACTAGATAGGCTGTAAGATCCTGAGACCCTATAGCCTGAGTTTTGATTGCAGCTCTGCCACTAAATAGTTATGAAACCTTAAAACTATCTCAAATGCCTACAGTGTGGGCTAGAAGCACTCCAAGTATGTGCTTGGCTTTTGGGTCAACATGGGTTCATAGCTAAGTTGATATGGGGTCACCTTGTTCTCAGAAAGCAATTAGAGTGTCATGCTACTCAGCCCAGGCAGGATTATCATTTTTATCCTAGTAATCGGATTTCAACACAGAAAAAAAAATCATTCATTCAACAGAACTTCAAAGCACTCTACAAATATTTAAATTGGATTTGTGGGTACTCATAAATTTTTCTATATCCTCCACTAACCACTGATGTTTTTGGTATAGTTTCTCACATAACTTATGGAAGACTTCAGATCAGGGCCATTGACTTTAGGAGTCCTTAATAAGAAGCAACATGCATCTGGGGACAAATCTTTCACTTGTAATGTAATTGTTTTTGATTTAGAAAGCCGAAGCAAGGTGATAGCCCGGGGCTGCCATTGTGAGGATGTGGCCAGGTAGTAATTACATCTAAAAAGGAAAGCTTTTTGAAAGGGCCCCCAAGGGCTCTGCTTGGAGCACTGTCTATTTGAATTCGGACTTTTCATCTCCTGTGGCCAAAGTGCAACTCTTTCAGGAGTCCTGCCTTTTTTCCATCAAAGACATGAGGACATGAAAGTTATCTTCATAAATCACATAGGTCCTGGTGTAAAGGAAAACAAGATCTCTACCTGGATTCACTACTTGGATCCATACATTCAGCTACCAAGTGCCATTAAAGTCCAGGGAAAGATACCTGAAATGCTTTATGCTGTTTGTTTTTCAAAAGAATTTACTTACAAAAAGTATAGTTCTTTTGAAATCAATACTTTATTTTTCTGTGGTTAATGCTCCGATAAGTTTGATTTAGAATTTAAACTTAGTTATCTTGAACAGGTGAATGGCTACATGCATGTTTGCTGACCATGAGCCAGGCTAGTTAGGTTTAGAGAGAGTCATCACTGAATTGATTGTATGATCAAAATTTTTTTAGGTGACAGCAGATTTTAAAGATCTCTACTAAGTTTTAGAAGGGTTGTAATCTGTGTCGATAGCAGGAATACCCATTCTGATGAAATTGAACATTCGGGCATACTTTAAGCTATGTTAATTTTG
Organism: Vombatus ursinus; assembly: GCF_900497805.2. Taxonomy (NCBI): domain Eukaryota; kingdom Metazoa; phylum Chordata; class Mammalia; order Diprotodontia; family Vombatidae; genus Vombatus; species Vombatus ursinus. The sequence continues at coordinate 9,159,926 of NW_020954639.1, read as the reverse complement.
GCAGGCAACGGATACAGGTTTTTTCAATAGCGCCAAGTCAAGTGGGCTTCCCAAATTCTTGAGACTCCCTGCAAATGCTCACTAAGTAAGAGAAGTGCACATATGTAAGCACCCAACATTTTGAGTGCTACCTCCAGGAATAACTTGCCTGTTGTTGATTTATGTCTGTCTCTTTGCGACCCTCATTTGGGGTTTTCTTGGCAAACATATTGGGAGGGTTTGCCATTTTCTTTTCCAGCTCACTTCACAAATGAGGAAACTGAGGCAACCAGGGTTAAGTGACTTTCCCAGGCTCACACAGCTAGGAAATATCTGAAGCTGGATTCATTCAAACTTGGGTCTTCTTGATTCCATATCCAACATTATACCCTACACTACCTACTTGCCTTCTCAACAAGGTACAATAAAAATTTCATCTGAAAAACATGTATTAAATGTCTACTACGTGCAAAATATTAAGTTTGAATTCGAAGACAAAAATGAAAAACAGTCTCTGCTCTTAAGGGGCCTAAATTCTGTTGGGGGTGGGATGGGGAGTGAAAGAGAATTACAATGGGTACATAAATAGCTAAATATGAGATAATTTGATGAGGGCCACTAGAAGGCTCAGCAACTGCTTCTTTTAAGAGGTGGCAGCAAAGTAAAGACTTGGAGCAAGCTAAGGACCCTAAGAGGTTGAAGTGGGAAGGGGGAACATTGTAGGCGTCATACAACTTGGATGAAAGCACTGCCATGATGGGATGCTGGGTTAAGGGAATAGCAATCAGGACAGTTGACTGGAATGTAGAGTGTGTGAAGGGAAGTCATATGAAATGGAATTGGAAACACAGGTTGGGGCCAGATTGTGAAGGGCTCTAAATGTCAGGCTAAGGCATTCGAATTTTATCCTCCAGGCAACAAGACAGTATATTTTTAGCAGTAGTGAGACATGATGATCAAAGAATGATGGGCAACCAAATTTCCCTACATATATCAAGTATTGCTCATTTTAGTATGTGAAATGTGGTTAATGTCTAACTGGGATCTGATTGCTGGTCTTGGAGTGAGGAAGTCAAGTCAGGGTAAAAAGCATTTATAGAGTGCTTACTATGAGCCAGACACTTTTCTACTGTACCGAGAATACAAATACAAGCATAAAGAAAGACCTCCTGCCCTCAGTGAGCTTACATTTTAAAGAAAGAAAAAAAACACATAAAATGGAGCAGAAAGGCAGGAGAGTGAAGAATTGTATTGCATTGTAGAGGAAGTCCTGAGTTCAAATTCTGGCTCAAACATTTACTAAGTATGCAGTTCTGGGCACATCACTTATCCTGTCTGCCTGAGTTTCCTCATCTATAAAATGGGGAATCATGGTAACACTTCAAGGGTTTTTGGGAAGATTAAAAGAGATAACCAATTTAAAGTGCTTTGCCAATCTCAAAATGCTATATAAATGTTAGCTATTATTATTATTTAATACCAGCATTATAAAATGTGGACACAGACAAGAATGATTGGTTAGAAGAATGAATATTAAGTCATCTTGGATAAAGAATACATTTGTATATCTAGAAAGGGTTTTAGGATCAGGGAGAACTCTGCTCAGGTACAAATTTATCACTGCTCTCTCATAGTGTTACAATTTCCAGCATTAGCCTTCAGCCAATAAAGGATTTAAAATGATCTCCATGCTGGTCTAGAGAAAACCAGACATTGCTCTCTGACAAGAGGCTTTTCCTTAAGTTTTCAGATGGATGCTTCTGTGTAACTTGACTTGGGCTAGCTACATTCCTTTGGATAGGATCTTTGCTCCATCAATTTAATTCCCAATTCCACTCTCCTCCTACTTTCTTCAGTCTCCTCATGCCTATGAATTGAATCCTACCCAAAACAGGCAGACGTTTCCACACAAAAGAACATGAATGTTGTATCATTTGAATAAGAAAGACACTACACAGTCCTCATTTGAATTACGCCTACAGCCAAGACAAGCAGAGTGTAAGGGACATGGGAGTGTGGTGAGCACTAAATTTGTCCTGTTTGGCTTGTATGGAAGTGGATACGTTGAGCTCCTCTATAGTAGGGTAGCATTCAGATTTTTCCTTAAGCCTCAAGTTAGGAGGTAGGCGGGATAGGGCTGCCCTTTGGAGGGGGATTTTCATAAAATAAATAAACTGGATGACAGCGTATAAAAGTTACAAACCTCTTTAGAATGCCATATGTGAACAACTTGTAAATGTTCCATAAATATCACCTGCTGGGTGGAAGTCAAGGAAGCTGATGCAGAATTCTGTACTAACACATTTTTTTGCAACACTGAACCATCTGGTAATGACAATTTATTCCTTAGTTGGCATGGTCCTACAATTATAAAACATGTTACTACTGACTTCTGTCTGGAAATGGAAGGTCGTGATTAACCCTGTAGTGGAGATCAAGCTAAACTTTTATAGGTGTGCAATCATGAACCCAGGGGAAAAAAAAAGACTTGTGACGTCCATACATTCATGCTGTTGCTAGCAAGTGAGTGAAAGGTTGGGGAGGGTACGGCAGCCTTTATTTATCTTGCAGGGTCTGCTCATTCCACAAGTGTGGTTTCAGCAAAAGTAAAAATGACTTTCTGAAGAAGAAAAGGGATTATGACATATCAATACCTAATGGTTTGCTCTATGGAAGAGGGAGAGAAGGAGGAGAAGAGGGAAGAGGGGGAGAAGGTAGACAAGGAGAAGAAAGAGGAAAAGGAGAAGGAAGAAGAATGAGGAGGAGGAAGAGGAGAAAGAAGAGGAAAAGCAAAAGAAAGGAAGAGGAGGAGAAGAAATGAAGAGGAGAAGAAAGGGGGAGAAGAAGAAAAGAAGAGGAGGAGGAAAAGGAGGAGAAGGAGCAGAAGAAAGAGGAGGAAAAGAGAGAAGAGAACTTGGCAAACTTCAAAACTCTCTTTGGGAAATATAGACATATAGAAAAAGGGGTGGTGTATTAAATAGCAAATTTCTAAATTTTTCCACTGCTCTTAAATGTAAACTTGAATTAATTAGACTTGGGAAGTAGGGGGAAGGAAGTTTTCCTCTGGCTAAGTTTCATTCAGGGATGAGATGTTTATAATTGTGTTTTGACCTCTCTAAACTCCCCTGTGGAACCATCAGCTCCAGTTAGTATAGGTCTTCATTCAGAAGACAGATCTTAGATTTTTAGCTATGTGAATATGAATCACATGTGATAGGAACAAAACTCAATAGAGAAAGGGCAGCCTAATGGCTTTATTATTACAATTACGCACAAAGACTATATATATATATGTATGAAAATATACATATATATATATATTTAATGGCATTGTCCACTCTTCTCACTACCCCACTCTCCGCCCCCAACAAAAACCTGTACGATTCTACTTTTAATCAAGAATTCCTACTTAGATTGTTACTTCCTGACATCTGAGTTCCTATGATATACAGTTTCCATCCTGGCCTCATCCTGTTTTGCCCCTTTTCTCAGAAGCTGAGGAGTCTGGTTCTGTTGTCTGCCAGGATTTTTCAAAGAACCAGCCGTTGGTAAACAGGAAAGATTTCCTTTGGGACTGAGCTGGTCCCTCATTGATCAAAAGATGGTTCAGGGATAAAATCTTTACTACATTTTCAGCTGTTAGAACTTTCAAGATCAGATGGTTGCTTTTGCTGTGGGTAGCTCCTCCACATCAAGAGGAGAGGTAGCCTGGCATCTTGCTGGAAGTCCAAGGACCACAAGGAAATTTCATGAAGGGAACAGGCCTTCATAAAATGAAAACCAAGAAAGGAAGAGCAGGACTCTTTCTTTCCACAAGAATGCTCCTGGAGTAAAATGAATGGATCTAGTTTGGCAAGGGCACATTCTCAAATTAGACAATGTGAGAAAATGCCTCCTGCAACTCATAATTTCCCTCCATTCACCATATTGGACAAGAAGGTCTCCATCTTTGGAAATAAGAAATATGATAATGGCAACTTTTGATTTTTAACAAATACATTATAATGTGCAACTGAACAAGTGTTGATTGCCATCCTTAAAGCTACCTTATTGAGGGGTGGCTAGGTGGCTCAGTGGATAGAGCACTGGCCCTGGAGTCAGGAGGACCTGAGTTTAAATCTAGCCTCAGACACTTGATGCTTACTAGCTGTGTGACTCTGGGCAAGTCACTTAACCCCATTGCCTAGCCAAAAAACCTACCTTATTCAGAGGGTGAATACTTATTATGATTATGTCATGTGTCCTTCTGACAAATATTTTTGGAATTGTTTCCAGAGCCTGGGGCCCACAGGATTGTAGATTTGGGGGTGGGAGAGACCTGAGAGTCTCCATAGTCTAATTGCTTCATTTTACTGGTGAGGAAACAATCCTAAAAAGATTAAGCAATTTGCTCATGGTCACATGCTATGTAGCAGCAGTGGATTTGAACCTTGGTCTTCTGACTCCAAATTCAAAGTTCTTTCCACCATACCATGCTGTCTCTTACTTCTCACATCTTTTGCCCATCCATAGTAGTAGCAAATCATTCATCTTTCCTTTCCTTTCTTTTATTTTCTTCAAAGAAACTTCCAAACATCTTTGGGATTTATTATTTTTCTTTGTAAAATGGCCAGATTAGACTAGGAGCTGACTTTTTAGGCTCTTCCCATCACAAAATGGTCCATAGAGCTAGATGATAAGCTTTTCAGTTGAAAGTGAAGTGTGACCTTAATATAGTAAAACTGGCTTTCTCATGGGGCTCATGAAAGCAATCCTAAAAGTAGGGTTCCAAGTATATTTGAAGTGATGGTGGCATTGTTGGAATGACCAGTCAGAGGGCTGCTTTGAAAAAGAAAATTCTAGTTTGGGTGAGGGTTGTGATCTAGCGAATAGGGTTGGACCTGGGGATTCATTGGTGCAGGGAACTTTCAAGTAAAGAAGTTCCCTGTACCTATAACCGTTTGCATCTTCTCTGCAACATACAGTCTTTTTTAAAAATAGTATTTTATTTTTTCCAATTACATATAAAGACAATTTTTGACATTCATTTTTTAAAGAAATTTGAGTTGCAAATTTTCTCCCTTCCTCTCTTCCCTCCCCCCTCCCTAAAAAGTAAGAATTTTAAATAAGTTATATATGTGCAATCATGTAAAACATATTTCCATATTTCCATGACATATTAGTCATATTGTGAAAGAAGAAACAGAGCAAAAAAAAAACAACACAAAAAAGATGAAGAAAGTGAAAATAGTGTGCTTCAATCTGCATTCAGACTCCATCTTTCTCTGGATGCGGATAGCGTTTTTCATCATGAGTCTTGGAATTGTCTTGGATCATTGTATTGCTGAGAAGAACTAAGTCATTCACAGTTGATCATTGTACAACATGCAACATATACTCTCGGAGAGTTATCTAGAGCACTAGAAAGTTCAATGATTTGCCCAGGATCATAGAGCCAGTGTGTGTTGGAGGCGTAACTTGAACCCAGATCCTCCTGGCTGTCTGTCTATCCATTATGCCACATTGCCCTTTCTATTGTGGTATGTGAGTTTTAAAATATCCATTATTGCTTTACAATATTTTGTCGTCCTACTTCATAGAGGCCAGATATGAACTCTATATCCCTGCAAATGTTAGTTGGGAAAAGGAGAAGTTAAAATTATTAAATGCCAACAACTTTTATTTTTCAGCAGAGGCTGAATCTTATACATTCACAACTTTGTATACCCATAACTTGAGTCAGAGTAGACACTCAACAAATATTTGTTAATTGATTGATACTTTTGCCATATTTCACACTCAGAAGCCAAAAAGCAGGGCCTTTTTTCGCCCTTAAATTGAAGTAATTGGATCCATTTTAATTAGGCAAAAATTTGTCATTGAGGGCTTCCATTTCAGAAGTTGGTGTGGCCACCTTGTTAACATTCCATCTGCCAACTCCAGGCATTTTGACTAGTTATCCTGCATGCTTGGAATGCTCTTCCTCCTCACCTCTTATCTCCTGGCTCTCCTGGCTTCCTTAAGGTCTCAGCTAAAATCCTACCTTCTGCAAGAAGCCTTTCCTCTCCTGATGCCAGTGTTTTCCTTGGGAGATTGCTCCTAGTTTATTCTGTATATGTCTTGTTTGTGCATAACTGTTCATGTGTTGTCTCTCCTGTTAGACTGCGAGCTCCTTCAGAGTACGAATTTTTTTTTTTATTTGCCTTTCTTTGTATTCCCAACATGTAGCTAATAGCTGACACATGGTAGGCACTTAACAAATGCTAATTGACTTGAAAAATGGATAATCAATACTCAGTGACTCCAGGTGTAAGATTCCCCAAACACCTAAATGATGTATTACACTAAAGTTCAATACATATTATTATAACGATGAAGAAGGTGATGATGATGGTAAAGATGAAGAACATGAAATAGTGCCTAATTTTTGTTATTGTGACATTTTGGAAGATCTGTTCTCCTTTGGTGCTCACTGTAGGGTGGAGATGACCCTGCATTCTCAAGGGCTATTCCAACAGAATGCAACCTACCAAGCTGGAAAGGTTTAAGTGGAAGTCCAATGGTGGCCTATATTCCTGGCAAATCTAGTTAAGTTCAAAATGGTTCATGATCAAAGAGTTGGCTAATAGCTGATAGACTGGTTTGGTTTTTTTTGGCCAAGGCACTGTAGTGTGGTGGAAAGAATGCTGGTTTTTTGGAGTTAGAGGACCAGGGTTCAAATCCTGCCTCAGAGAGTACAGCTTATGTGACGTTGGGCAAGTCACTCAACCCAATCTCTCTGGGCCTTATTCCAAAATAAGGAGGTTGAACTAGATGTTTTCTGAGGACTCTTTCAGCTTTAGATTTATAATCTTAAGATTATCTAGTAAGGTGAGAAAAGGCTATGATGTGCATAGTGCATTCTACAGACACTAAAAAATCAGAAATACTCAAGTATCTATGTATGAAGTTCACTGGTCAGGATAAAAGTTATGCTCTCAAATAAGTAAGGAAGCATCTGTGTAAGCCTCATTCTCATCTTGTTTGGCAGACCTGTTGACTGTGATTCAGCTATTACAGAAACAAAGACCAACAAATGGGAGAAAAAGAATAGAAACACACAGAAATTAGGAATTTAGGACGGATGGCCGCCATGTCACTTTTCCCGGATTTTTTTGTACTTCTTAATAACTACGTCCTCTCCTGTTTGGCAAATCCATTTTTTTTTTCATTTATCTACTCTGCTTCATAAGATGGCCTGTTGGGGCAGCTAGGTGGTGCAGTGGATAGAGCACCGGCCCTGGATTCAGGAGGACCTGAGTTCAAATCCAGCCTCAGACATATAACACTTACTAACTGTGTGACCCTGGGCAAGTCACTTAACCCCATTGCCTAATCAAAAACAAAACATAAGATGGCCTGTTAATGGCCATTGACCTTGTTTTCCCTGTTGCCTCTTGTGACCCATATGATGCTGGGCTCAGTGACACCAAAGACTTTGCTGGGCTTTTCTTGTAAATATTCTGTAGGAGGCACCACAATGATGCATGGTTCAAACCAAGAGCCTTTGCTTTAAGATAATTTCTGTCCCTACATAGTTGGACTTTCCTCTACAACATCCATGAGAGGTGATTATCCATCCTGAACAGTCTGAGTAATAGGAAGCTTTTATTCCATTATTGAATAGCTCTGTTAGAAAGTTTTCTTTCCTCCTAATATTGACTCAGAATCAGCCTTCTTTCTACATTTTGGTCTTAGTCTTAACTTCAGGAATTACACAGAATAACTCTTATCACCTAAGAGGTGGATAGAGCCAGTGGTATGGTAGAAAAAATGTTTTGTAAATCCCAAAGAATGAAATTTTAAAATCATGCAAACTTTCAAAGGATAAATAACAGCAACTGAAGAAACAGTGGTGCTGTGAGAGTTGATGTGTTAGTCAAAAGGTAGCTAGACTGGAACTTGGGTTTTAATTCTGCCACTAACTCTCTGTGTTACCTTGGGTAAATCATTTAACTTCTCTGGGTATCAGCTTCTTTATCCACAAAGCAAGGAATTCTAAAGACCCTTTGGGTTCTAAAATTTGATGATTTTTTTTCTTGTTTCCTAAGATTTTTTTCTCCTTCCTTCCTTCCTTCCTTCCTTCCATTCTTCCTTCCTTCCTTCCATTCTTCCTTCCTTCCTTCCTTCCTTCCTTCCTTCCTTCCTTCCTTCCTTCCT